>NC_059125.1:6063032-6390742 GCF_020740685.1 Jaculus jaculus | reverse complement strand
GCCTTTCCCTCTAGCATGTGTATTAGACCTTAAGGTGCTATGTGGTCTTTTGTTTTGTTTTGTTTTGTTTTTCAAGACAGTGACGATGTAGTTTCAGGGTGGCCTCAAACTCATGTCAATCTTCCTACCTCTGCCTCCTGAGGGCTGGGATCAAAGGTGTGCACCACCACGCCTGAACTTTTTTTGTGTGTGTGTGAGGTAGGGTTTCACTGTAGTCCAGGCTGACCTGGAATAGTTCACTCTGTACTCTCAGGGTGGTCTCGAACTCACAGTGATCCTCCTACCTCTATTTCCCGAGTGGTGGGATTAAAGGCATGTGCCAACACGCCCAGCTTTATATATATATTTTTTAAATAACTCCAGATGCACACATCCCCTTGTGCATCTGGCTTACATGGGTCATGGGGAATCAAACCAAGGTCCTTTGGCTTTGTAGACAAATGCCTTAACTGCTAAGCCATCTCTCCAGCCCTTAAGAAATATTTTTGAGACAGGGTCTCATGAAGCCTCAAACTCATTGTATAGCCCAGGAGTTTTTTGTTTTTTTTTTGAGGTAGGGTCTCACTGTAGCCCAGGCTGACCTGGAACTCACTCTGAAGTCCCAGGCTGGCCTGGAACTCACTCACAGTGATCCTCCTACTTCTGCCCCCCAAGTGCTGGAATTAAAGGCATGCACCACCACAACTGGCTCCAAGGAGAATTTTGACTGTTTTTCTCCATTTTTTTTTCTCTCTCTCCTTTCCTTCATTCCTTCCTTCCCTTCCTTCTTTCCTTTCTTGGGTGTCACTCTAGCCCAGGTTGACTTGGAATCTTTCTTTCTTGTGTGTGTGGGGGTGGGGGTGGGGGTGGATGGAGTTTGCATGTGCGCCTGGCAGATGTACATGCCCCATGCACATGTATGCAGAGGCCAGAGGACACTGGTGTCTTCTATCATATTTCTGTTTTATTTCCTTGTAACAATCTTCACTGAACTTGGACTTGCTGTTATATGCACCACTCTGCATCTGGGATTATGTAGGTACTGGGGAATCAAACTCAGGTCATTAGGCTTTGCAGGCAAGCGCTTTAACTGCTGAGCCATCTCTCCAGCCCTCAAATGATTTTTTTTTCCATTTTTACTTATTTATTTATTTTATTCACTTAACACCATACTTTGAAATAATAATTTTATGAGTTCCACTTTTTTATTCTTGACATACTCTCAGTTTTGGTGTTTGTTGTGGACAACTTCCAATAGCATATGGATGTAGGCATGGCTTTGAAAATCATTAAAAGAAATGTAATGCTTCACAGACTTGCATCATACTTGCACAGAGGCCATGCTTATCTTCTGTATATTGTTACAATTTTAGCATATGTACTTCTGAAGTGAGTGTTACACATTTCTTTTTCTTAAATTTTTTTCCACTTTATTTATTATTTTTATTCTCAAATGATATTTTTTGGAAGAAAAGGATTTATTTCTGGTTTACAGTTTTTTTTAATTTTTATTTATTTACTTTTTTTCTCAATTTTTCTTAACATTTTTCATGATTATAAAAAGTATCCCATGGTAATACCCTCCCCTGCCCCCTCTTTCCCCTTTGAAATTCCATTCTCCATCACATCCCCTCTCCATCTCAATCAGTCTCTTATTTTACTGTCATGGACTTTTCCTCCTCTTATGATGGTCTTGTGTAGGTAGTGTCAGGCACTATGAGGTCATGGATATCCAGGCCATTTTATGTCTGGAAGGAGCATGTTGTACAGAGTCCTACCCTTCCTTTGGCTCTTACATTCTTTCTGTCACCTCTTCTGCATTAGACCCTGAGCCTTGGGAGGTTTGATCGAGATGTTACTCAGTACTCCAGTCACTTCTTTCCAGCACTATGATATCTTCTGAGTCATCACAAGGTCACTGCCATCTGAAAAGAGAAGATTCTCTACCCAAAGTGAGAGTAGCGTTAATATAAGGGTATTAATATTAAGAGAAGTGCTTACTGGGCAGTTTGATAAGCATAGTATATATACATTTTTCCAGATATCAGCAGATGTTAAACCCCTAGGGCTCATGACTACCCCTGTTTTAAGTTTTCAGTATCAGGGATGTGTTTCCCCCCATGGAGCAGGCCTCCAGTCCAATTAGAGGGCAGTTGGTTTCCAGCATGACAGACGTGCCACTATTGCACCCATTGGCTCATTTGGTCTGGCTGGTCAAATATAAGGCTTTCAGTATCCACTGTTGAGTATCTTCACTGGTGGTATCTCTTTCTCCCATCAAACTACATGTAGAATGGCTTCTTCCAGCTTTCTGTCAGCTGGTCTACATGGAGGAGGTTATCAACTCAGTTTCAGCAGGATTTCTCATTG
This sequence comes from Jaculus jaculus, assembly GCF_020740685.1. Classification (NCBI taxonomy): domain Eukaryota; kingdom Metazoa; phylum Chordata; class Mammalia; order Rodentia; family Dipodidae; genus Jaculus; species Jaculus jaculus. Next base: position 6,388,393 of record NC_059125.1, on the reverse strand, counting down.
GCCTTGCAGCCCAAGTATGTGGAGTCTTCAGCAATAGGGTCTTACCATCTATTCCTGGTGGGAAACCAAGGACCTCAGCAATGGCCTATAATGTTTTGGGGGCATCAGGGACCTCCCTGGCCAACAACTCACTGGGGGTATCCCATCCCTGGCACTGAAAATTTTCTAACAAAGATCTATGGCTCCTGAGTGTTCCATTTCAAGTGATTTTTTTTTTCAAGTTTATTTATTTATTTTTGTATTTTTGTTTTTTGGTTTTTCTGGGTAGGGTTTCACTCCAACCCAGGGTGACCTGGAATTCACTACATAGTCTCAGGGTAGCCTTGAACTCATGGCGATCCTCCTACCTCTGCCTACAGAGTGCTGGGATTAAAGGCATGTATCACCATATCTGGATTCAAGTTTATTTATTTGTTTGAGAGAGAAAGAGGCTTGTAGAATGAGAGAGAGAGACTGGGCGTGCCAGGGCCTGAGTCACGGCAAATGAACTCCACACACATGTGGCACCTTGTGCATCTGCCTTACTTGGATCCTGGGGAATAAAACCTTGGTCTTTAGACTTTGCAGGCAAGCACCTTAACATTGCTCAAATGATATTTTTGTTTCAAATTCTCAAACTTACCCTGAGGTAATGAGGTGTTTTGCCTTGTGAACCCAAATAAAGCTACTTCCCCTCCACCTCTAAATTTACAGGTGAACTTTGAAATTTACTATGAGACATGCTATTAAATTTTTAATGCCTGCTATCACTGTTTTGCATTCAACTGTACTAAAAGTGCTACTGGATTTGCAGAAATTAATTATTTAAGACAGTATGTCTGGATTTCCTGATGGTCTGTGGCTTTCATGAGCTAGGCCACTGGAGATCAGGTTCTATCTAATAGGGAGTGTTCCTGTGGGTGTTCCATTATATTAAGAAATACAACTGGCTGGGAGTGGTGGCGCACACCTTTAATCCCAGCACTCAGGAGGCAGAGGTAGGAGGATCGCCATGAGTTCAAGACCACCCTGAGACTACATAGTTAATTCCAGATCAGCCTGAGCCAGAGTGAGACCCTATCTCGAAAAACCAAAATGAATGAATGAATAATGAATAAATAAATAAATAAAATAAAAAGAAAGAAAACTAACTGAATTGATGGATCATCAGTTAAAGGTGCTCTCGTTGCTTGCAAAGCTTGACAGCCTGAGATTCGATTTCCAGTGCCTACATAAAGCCAGAGGCACAACATGGCACATGCATCTGGTGTTTGTTTGCAGTGGCAGGAGTTTCTGACATACCCATTCTCTCTCCAATGCTCTCTGCATGCAAATGGATACATAAATTATCACTTTTTTTTGGTTTATCAAGTTAGTGTCTTGTTCTAGTCCAGGCTGACCTGGAATTCACTATGTAGTCTCAGAGTGGCCTTGAACTCATGGCAATCCTTCTACCTCTGCCTCTTGAGTGCTGGGATTAAAGGCGTGCACCACCATGCCCAGCCTAAATTATTGCTTTTTAAAGATTTATTTATTTATTGGAGACAGAGAGGGAGGGCGGGGGAGGGGGAGAGAGAGAGAGAGAGAGGGAGAGAGAGAGAGAGAGAGAGAAAGTGAGAATGAGCATGCCAGGGCCTTAGCCACTGCAAATGAACTCCAGACTCATGCGACACCATGTACAAATGGCTTAAGTGGGACCTGGAGAATTGAACCTGGGTTGTTAGGCTTTGCAGCCAAGCACCTTAACTGCTAGGCCATCTCTCTAGCCCTACATATTTTTTTTATTTGAGGGAGAGAGAGAGAGGGAGGGAGAGAGAGAGAGAGAGAGAGAGATATCCGCCAGGGCTTCCAGCCACTGCAAACAAACTCCAGACACATGCACCTCTTTGTGCATCTGGCTAATGTGGGTCCTGGGGAATTGAACCTGGGTCCTTTGGCTTTGTAGGCAAGTGCCTCAACGGTGAAGCCAGCCTTCCAGCCCCTGCATAAATTACTTTTTAAAAATATTTACTTATTTGAGAGAGAGGAAAAGGGAGAGAGAGAGAGAGAAAATGAATTTGGGGGTGCCAAGGCCTCTAGCCATTGCAAATGAACTCCAGACACATGTGCCACCTTGTGCATCTGCCTTTACGTGTGTACTGGGGAATTGAACTTGGGTCCTTTGGCTCTGTTGGCAAGTGCCTCAACCGCAAAGCCATCTCTACAACCCCAAAACATTTTAATTTATTTATTAATTACTTTTTGTTTTATGAGGTAGGGTCTTGCTCTAGACTAGGCTCACCTGGAATTCTGTGTGTAGTCTCTGGGTGACCTTGAACTCATGGCAACCCTCCTACCTCTGTCTCCTGAGTTCTGGGATTAAAGGCATGCGCCACCACACCTGGCTATTTGCAAGATGAGAGAGAGAAAAAAAGAGAGCATGAGTATGCCAGGGCCTCTTGTCACTGAAGATGAACCCCAGATGAATTTACCACTTTGTGCATCTGGCTTTATGAGTACTGGGGGAAAAGAACCTGGGCCAGCAGGCTTTGCAAGCCAGCGCCTTTTAACCACTGAGCAATCTCCCTGCACCGAATAAGTAATTCCCCCCCTTTTTCTTTTGTTTTATGTTAGAGAGAGAGGGAGGAGCACACCAGGGGCCTGGAACCACTGCAAATAAATTCCAGACGCATGTGCCACCTGGTGAATCTAGTTTTCATGGATCTTGGGGAATGGAATCTGGGCCTTTTGGCTTTGCAGGCTAGTGCCTTAACTTTTAAGCCATTTCTCCAGCTCCGAATTAGTAAATTACTATTTTTTCTTTTTCGAGGTAGGGTCTCATTCTAGCCCAGGCTGACGTGGAATTCGGTATGTAGTGTCAGGGTGGTCTCGAACTCACTGCCATCCTCCTACCTCTGCCTCCCGAGTCCTGGAATTAAAGGCGAGCGCCACCACGACCGGCTCCGAATTAGTAAAAAAAAAAAAAAAAAAAAAAAATTAAAAAATCTAATGCAGCCAACTGAATTTGTTGCATTTTTTAAGTAATAAAGCGAATGGTGGAGAAGGCAGTATACATTCTACGCGTTACAAAGTGCGAAGAACTGTTCTGGAAGCTGGAGCAGTTCAGCCAAGGTGAAGAGGACGCAGCTACATCCCAAAAGAGCTACATACATGCTAACAGTGCTGAGAACTCAGGTCGAGTCACCGAACTCCGAGCAAATGTTGACACCGAAAGTTATATTCTAAGATCATTATACTTTCCACCTTGAAATTAGCAAATTTGTTACTCCCCATTCCGAAATCATTCGTGCTCAATTTCGAAGAACAGCAAGGAAAACAGAAACATAGCAAAGTGCTGCTAATTCTTTTTAATTAAACTCCAGAATTTTTTAAAAAAGTTTTTCTGTAGAATAACATCAACCTTCCGGTACGGAGACATTTCTCAGAAACTACAACTCCCAGAAGGCTGCACGTGCAGCGCCGTGGGTACTCTCCTCAGTTTGCCGCATTGTGCTCCAATCCTGATCTGGGCTTGCAACTCACGGCCGCGCAGCCTTATTGGACTTGTAGTCAGTCCCCAAGTCCCTCTATCGGTCTGCGCAGACTCAACCGGCCTCTGTGTGCCCTTCGGAGCGCGCCGAAGCCCGGCCCAGGATTCAGTGCTCCCCACCCCCATTTCGCTGCTTTCTCTAGGGGGCCAACCTCCTCCGGTCACGTGAAAGAGTCGCCCGCGGTGGTTGGCTGGTGCGGAGAGGGGGCTGGGCCTCAAGGCCCAGAGAGGTTCCGTGCCCCAGCTCGGGCCGCTTGTTTGGCTGCTGCCGTCACCTCATGGCGACGCGGGTTGAGGAGGCAGCGCGGGGAAGAGGCGGCGGCGCCGAAGAGCCTCTTGAGGCCGGACGGGGCGGACGGCGCCGTAGCCCTCGGCAGAAGGTCAGCGTGAGGGACGTCGTCGTTGTTGGGCCGGTGGGAGTGCTGCTCACTGAGCCATCTTCTCGGGGAGCTACCTCTTCACTCAGCCTGGTTACCTTTAGTCACAGGGCGAATACCCGGCCCTTTTTCCTCCAAGGAGTGACGACACTTGGGAGCAGGTGGGGGGTGTGGGACTGACGTGGGAAGGGATGATGGGATTTGGGGGCGCGCGACGGTGGGGGATGCGGGAGGGCAGGGTACACCGGCTATGGGGGGGAAGGGCGCCTGGCGGGGGCGCGCCAGGTGTGACAGCCACGTGCGGCCGGCGGTGCCCGGGGCGTCAGGTGTTTTCTGTCTCAGCCGCGGCGTTCGCGGAGCGCCCGGCGCTCGGCTCGCTGACGTCGGTCCGAGGGGCTCGCCCGGGTTCCGGCTTTCCCCGGGGCGGCGGCGCCGGGCAGGTGCGCAGGGCGCGTTGCGGGGTGCTCCCGGGCCTCTCCTGCCAGGCTGTTGCGCAGTAAGATAACCAGCCGCGCGGGAGCCGGGGCTGCGCTTCGCCCCCCTCGCTCGCCCCCTGCGCTCCCCGTCACTGCGCGCGGGCGGCCACACGATGCCGGGGGACGGGGGGGTTCCCTGAGGGGACGCGTTGGGCTTTTGGGACCCAGACCCTGGGATTCGTCTCTTGTCACCACGGACCTAGCCGCACGTGGGGCAAGGGATGAGGAGGTGATGATGCTGGAGAATCTGGTCCGGTCCACTTGGTAGCAGCATCACCTGATAGCCAGTCTTCCCAGTCCTCCTCCTCGCAACCCCCTTCTTTCTTTTGAATTTATTTGCTAAGCGGAAAGTGAGTGCCTTCCCGGCCTAGCCAGGTCTTTCTTAATCTGGCAGACTGGCTGGACCGTTCGTTCCCCCTTGACTTACTTGACTCATGTCAAGGAGTTTTCAGTGTCTCCCTAGATACAGGAAAATCAAGATCTCTTTCAGAAAGGGAGAATTCCACTTGTTCTGGAGCACAGTAGGTGGAGTTGGTCGATGATTGCACAACGAATATGGTACAAGGCTTTCTGGGCTAAGGAATAGAGAGCTGTGGGGTAATGAGACTGAGAAGGAGGAAACTTCGCTCCTTTTCCTTTCACATGAACATACTGAAACACTCAATTTATTGGACTCACTGCTTGGCCACTAGTTTTTTTTTTTTAATATTATGTATTTGACTCATCTTTTCCATTTTGAAGCAGAGTCTAACTCTAGCTTAGGCTGACCTGGAACTCCCTCTGTAGCCCAGGTTAGCCTCAAACTCATGGTGATACTACCACAGCTTCCCAAGTATTGGGATTAAAAGGCATGCATCACCTCGTGACTCGCTTATTTGACTAATCTAAAGTCATTCCTGTATGAAATTAGGAAAAAAAAATTTTGTAATGTGATTCATGGACTTAAAAAGGGAGAATAAAGGGTTGGTTTGCATTTGAGCAAGCTGAATAATTGGCTTTTAGGGCCTGTAAGCCCCCATCCCTTATTATTTGTGTGTGTGTGTGTGTGTTTTGAGACAGGAGTTCACTAGCCCAGGTTGGCCTTGAACTTGGAGCCATCCTCCTGCCTCAGCTTCTCAGGTGCTGGGATTGCAGATGTGAGCTGCCACCAACTACTTTGCGGCCTTTTTCTAAGGTCAGGTGTTTTCATGTTTGTAAAAGATTGTTACTCCTTCTCAATATTCTCTCCTTTTCTCCCCCCTCTCTCCCTTTCTCCCTGTCTCCTTGTTTCTCATAAAAGATGTAGTCGGGGCTGGAGAGAAGGCTCAGCATTAAGGTGCTTGCTTGTGAAATCTAAGGACCCAGGCTCAACTCCCCAGAACCCATGTAAGCTAGATGCACATGTGGCACATATGTCTGGAGTTTGTTTGCAGTGGCTAGAGGCCCTGATGTGCCCACTCTGTCTCTCTCTCTTTCTCTAATAAATAAATGAGAAAATATATCTTTAAAAAACATGTAGTCTAGTGCTGGGTGTGGTGGCACACACCTTTAATCCCAGCACTGGGAGATAGAGGTAGGAGTTTGAGGCCAGCCTGGGACTACAGAGTGAGTTCCAGGTCAGCTTGGAATAGAGTGAGTCCCTACCTTGAAAAAACAAACAAACAAACAAAAAGATACAGTTTAGTGCTTGTAGGACTAAAAAAGAAGCTGGAGACAGACTGTACTTGAGAGATTTAACACTGTCATTTTGGACATTTATTCCCAAAGGGAAAGCCAATCTCAGGGTTTGATTTCATAGGTTCCCCAGGGAAGAACTCTGATAAAAAGCCACTGCAATTGAGGACATAAGTTCCCTTTTATGCCACTGGGATAAGGACAACAAGTCATTGAATTAGGGGCTGGAGAGATGCCTTAGTGGTTAAGGTGCTTTCCTGCAAAGCCAAAGGACCCAGGTTTGTTTCCCCAGGACCCATGTGAGCCAGATGCACAAGGTGGCACATGTATCTGCAGTGACTGGAGGCCATGGCATGCCAATTTTGTCTGTCTCTCTCATGAATAAATAAAAATAAATTTAAAAAAATCATTGAATTAGGAAGTGAGGTTTAATCAACCAGTATTGATTGATTTATTGTTTTTTCAAGGTAGGGTCTCACTCTAGCCTAGGCTGACATGGAATTCACTCTGTAGTCTCAGGCTGGCTTTGAAGTCATAGTGATCCTCCTACCTCTGCCACCCGAGTGCTGGGATTAAAGGTGTGCGCCACTACGCCTGGGGCTAGTTATTTATTTTTAATTAACAATTTCCATGATTGTGGACAATATCCCATGGTAATGCCCTCCCTCCTTCCACTTTCCCCTTTGAAACTCCATTCTCCATCATATCCACTTCCTCTCTCAGTCAGTCTCTTTTATTTTGATGTCATGATTTTTTTTTAAAATATTTTATTTATTTATTTGAGAGCGACAGAGACAGAGAGAAAGCTAGATAGAGGGAGAGAGAGAGAGAATGGGCGTGCCAGGGCTTCCAGCCTCTGCAAACGAACTCCAGACGTGTGCGCCCCCTTGTGCATCTGGCTAACGTGGGACCTGGGGAACCGAGCCTCGAACCGGTGTCCTTAGGCTTCACAGGCGAGCGCTTAACCTCTAAGCCATCTCTCCAGCCCATGATGTCATGATTTTTTTCCTCGTATTATGATGGTCTTGTGTAGGTAGTGTCAGGCACTGTGAGGTCATGGATATCCAGGCCATTTTGTGTCTGGAGGAGCACGTTGTAAGGAGTCCTACCCTTCCTTTGGCTCTTACATTCTTTCCGCTACCTCTTCCGCAATGGACCCTGAGCCTTGGAAAGTGTGATAGCGATTTTGCAGTGCTGAGCACTCCTCTGTCACTTCTTCTCAGCACCATGATGCCTTCTGAGTCATCCCAAGGTCATTGCCATCTAAAAAGAGAAGGTTCTCTACCAAAAGTGAGAATAGCATTAATATATGGGTATGGACATTAAGAGAAGTGCTTACTGGGCAGTTTGATAAGCATAGTATATACACTTAGCCAGATAGCAGCAGACGTTATACCCCTAGGGCTCATGACTACCTCTGTTTTAAGTTTTCAGTATCAGGGATGTATTCCCTCCCATGGAGCAGGCCTCCAGTCCAATTAGAGGGCAGTTGGTTTCCACCATGACAGACGTGCCACTATTGTACCTTTTGGTTCATTTGGCTTGGCTGGCAAAATTTAAGACTTGCAGTGTTCACTGTTGAGTACCTTCACTGGTGGTTTCTCTTTCTCCCATTGAACTGCATGCAGAATGGCTTCTTCCAACTTTCTGTCAGGTGGTCTACATGGAGGAGGTTATCAGCTCAGTTCCAGCAGTATTTCTCAGTGGCCTTCCAGCCCAAGTATGTGGAGTCTTCAGCAATAGGGTCTTACCATCTATTCCTGGTGGGAAACCAAGGGCCTTGGGAATGTGCATCTAGTTTTTTTTTTTTATTTATTTAAATTTTTTATTTATTTTATTTGAGAGTGACAGACACAGAGAGAAAGACAGATAGAGGGAGAGAGAGAGAATGGGCGCGCCAGGGCTTCCAGCCTCTGCAAACAAACTCCAGACGCGTGCGCCCCCTTGTGCATCTGGCTAACTTGGGACCTGGGGAACTGAGCCTTGAACCAGGGTCCTTAGGCTTCACAGGCAAGGACTTAACCGCTAAGCCATCTCTCCAGCCCGTGCATCTAGTTTTAAATGGGTACTGCAGAATTGAACACAGGCTGTCAGGCTTTGCAAACAAGCACCTTTAATTGCTGAGCCATCTTTCTAGCCCTTGAAATTTTGTTTTAAACCAACTCCAAATGCTTATGCCCCCTTGTACATCTGGCTTAGGTGGGTACTGGGGAATTGATCCTGGGGTCTCAGGTTTAGCAGCCAAGCGCCTCATCTGCTAAGCCATCTCTCCAGCCCCTGAAATTTTTTAAATATTTATTTATTTATTTTGGTTTGTTGAGGTAGGGTCTCACTCTAGCTCAGGCTGACCTGGAATTCACTCTAAAGTTGCAGGGTGGCCTCTGGTAACGCACAGCAGTCCTCCTACCTCTCTGCCTTCAAAGTTCTGGGATTAAATTTTTTTTTTTGGGGGGGGGTTATGTTACAAAGTTGCCACAGCTCACATGTGGAGGTCAGAAGACAACTTGGCTCTATCTCCCATCATTTTAGGTGTGTTGAGTTCACTGATGCATGTATCACTTTGCATGCAACCTTTCATGGGTGCTGGAGAATTGTTCCTATGCTGGCAGGCTTAGTAAGCAAGTGCCTTTAAGCACTGAACCATTTGTCATTTTTCCAGGCCTCCAATAGACTTTTTTTTTGTTTTTGTTTTTTAGAGTCTTACCCTAGCTCAGGTTGACCAGGAACTCACTGTGTTGTCTCAGGTTGGCCTTGAAGTCATGGCGATCCTCCTACTTCTGCCTCTCAAGTTGATTTTGATTTGTTGAGGTAGGGTCTTGCTCTAGCCCAGGCAGACCTGGAATTCACTTTGTAGGCTCAGACTGGTCTCAAACTCACAGTACTCACCTACTTTGGCCTCCCGAGTGTTGGGATTTTTAAAGGTATGTGCTACCACACGTGGCATTTTTTTTTTTATTTTGAGGGAGGGTCTCATTCTAGCTTAAGCTGGGATTAAAGGTGTGTGCCACCACACCCAGCTAAGTTTGATATTTTTATTATTATTATTATTAGTTTTTTCAAGGTAGGGTCTCACTCTAGCACAGGCTGACCTGGAATTCACTGTGTATCTCAGGGTGGCCTCAAACTCATGATAATCCTCCTACCTCTTCCTCCTGAGTACCTCTGCCTCCTGAGTTAAGTTGCTGGGATTCAAGATGTGCACCACAAACCCCAGCTCAAGTTTGATATCTATTCTTAATTAATTTATTTATTTGAGACAGGGAGGGAGAGGGAGGAGAGAATGGGTGTGCCAGGGCCTCCAGCCACTGCAAATGAACTCCAGACACATGTGCCATCATGTGCATCTAGCTTACATGGGACCTGGAGAATTGAACCTGGGTCCTTAGACTTCACAGTCATGTGCCTTCTCTGCTAAGCCATCTCTCCTGCCCTCAAGTTTGATTTTTTTTTTTTTTTTGGTTTTTCTAGGTAGGGTCTTGCTCTATCCCAGGCTGACTTAGAATTTACTATGTAGTCTCAGGGTGGCCTCTAACACTAGGCAATCCTCCTACCTCTACCTTCCAAGTGCTGGTTTAAAGGCCTGTGCCACCACACCTGGCAAGTTTGACATAGATAGGTATTTTGTTTTGTTTTCTTTTTTCGAGGTAGGGTCTCACTGTAGCCCAGGCTGACCTGGAATTCACTATGTAGTCTCAGGGTGGCCTTGAACTCAAGGTGATTCCCCTACCTCTGCCTCCCGAGTGCTGGGATTAAAGGCATGCACCACCACGCCTGTTAAGTTTGATATTTTTAACTAAAATTTTGTTTGGGAATTAAAACTTACTGGGCTGCAGAGATGGCTTAGCAGTTAAGGTACTTGCCTGCAAAGCCTAGGGACCCAGGTTTGATTCTCCAGGTCCTACGTAAGCTGCACAAAGTGGCACATGCATCTAGAGTTAGTTTGCAGTGGATAGAGGCCATGTCATGCCCATTTTGTCTCTCCCTCCCTCCCTCCCTCCTTTTCTCTGTCTCTTAATAAATAAATAAAAATAAAAAATTAAAAATATTATTTATTAAACTTGTTTTTAGGTCTACAAACCTTTTGGGAAGGTCAGATTACGTTATACTTAGGCTCAACTTAACAAAATCTTACATTTTACATAATGCCCTATAATTTTTAGGGCAAAATGCAAATGTATTGACTCTTTCAACATCATTCCAGTGCTATAAGTAAGGCTGGGCAGCTGTCATTGCCCTCTTTTACTGATGACACACTGTTCAGCAAGGTCAAGTATTTGCCTAAGGGATGAAGCCAAATCTGGAACCCAGTGCCCTTTCATTTACAGCTCTACACTATGGTTATAAGAAGTGTACTACTGAGCCGGGCGTGGTGGCACATGCCTTTAATCCCAGCACTTGGGAGGCAGAGGTAGGAGGATCGCCGTGAGTTTGAGGCCACCTTAAGACTACATAGGGAATTCCAGGTCAGCCTGAGCTAGAGTGAGACCCTACCTCAAAGAACCAAAAAAAAAAATAAAATAAAAAAATAAAGTGTACTACTGTGTAAACACTATGGATATTAGAGTCAATACTCTTGGCTATGTGCCACTTGCTAGCTTCACCTGTATCATCTGTAAAATGGGGTGATTCTAATGTGTACCAGGTCAGGTTTATGGTGTGACATTTGGCATAGAGCAGGTCTACATGTTTGGAAGGAAAGATAATGCTTCTCTTGTTTTGAGGGTGCTGTAAAATCTGTAAATCCACTTTTCTGGCTTGTATTTCTTCCCCTTCCCAGAAACACTCTGGGAGAAAGATAATGCAGAGAATTCAGTGGAGGTTGGGCAAGAGTATAGGATATGAAATTATTTATTTTTTATTTTTTTTTTTATTTTCAAGGTAGGTCTCACTCTAGCCCGGCTGACCTGGAATTCACTATGTCATCTCAAGGTGGTCTTGAACTCATGGCGATTTTCCTGCCTTTGCCTCCCAAGTGTTGGTATTAAAGGCGGGACGCCTGGCCTGAAATTATTTTATTAATTTTGTTTTTCTCTCTACTTGTCAGTTTGATGAACTTCTACTCTTTTGGCACAGATACTAAGTAGTGATAGAATGATCTGTTTATAACATTGGATTCTAACTGTATTGCCATGTTTTGGGGTAAATTTCTACTTTTTCCCCCCTAGATAGAGTCTCACTCTACCCCAGGCTGACCTGGAACTCGCCCTGTAGTCCCAGACTGGCTTTGAATTCATAGTGATCCTACTACCTCTTGCCTCCCAAGTGGAATGCTGGGATTAAAGGCAGGTAGGGTCTCACTGTAGCCCAGGCTGACCTGGGAATTCACTATGTAGTTTCAGGGTGGCCGAGAACTCACGACAGTCCTCCTACCTCTGTCTCCTGAGTGCTGGGATTAAAGGCGTACCTCACCATGGCCAGCTATGTCTATCTTTTTGAGACAGGGTTCCACTAGCCCAGGCTGATCTCAAACTTGCAGTTCTCTTGACTCATCTGCTGGAGTACTGTGTCAAGCATGTACCATGACACATGGCTGGCGGTGATTTTTATGTTTAAAATTTTTTATTTATTTGCAAGTAGAGAGAAAGAATGGGTTTACCAGGGCCTCTTGCCACTGCAAATGAGCTCCAGATGCCTGTGCTACTTTGTATATTTGGGTTTACATGGGTACCTGGGCTGTCAGGCTTTATAAGTAAGTTTCTTTAACTGCTAAGCCATCTCTCCAGCCCAATTTGGTATATTGTTTAATTGATGACTGAATGGGTGCACCCTCCTGTATGAACAGTTTCTCATTATTTAGTAAGTTTTAACCTAGTATCCCTAAGAAATGCCTTTGGCCTATTTTTTTTTTTTTGTCTTTCTGACCTCTTCACAATTTCTTTTGTTAGGTTCTTATGTGATTATGTGCAATTATTATTATACTAGTTAGTATAGCTGATGTATAAGTACTTCAAATGTATAAAGTAATATATAGACTAACTGTAGTAGCAAAGAATGATGTTGCATGCCTATAATCCCAAAAAATCAAGGCACAGGCGGGAGAAGAGGGTTGCTGGCAAGTTTCAGGCCAGCGTGGTCTGCATAAAGAGGTCTAGCCCAAGCTGGGCATGGTGGCATATGCCTTTAATCCTAGCACTCAGGAGGCTGAGATAGGAAGATTGCTGTGAGTTTAAGACTGGCCTAAGACTACAGAGTATGTTCCAGATCAGCCTGGGCTAGCATGAAACCCTATCTCAAAAAAAAAAAAAATAAAAATAAATAAATAAAAATAAAAATAAAATAAAATAACATAAAATAAAAAATAAAAAAAAATAGTTCCAGGCCAGTTTATATAGCAAGACCCTCTGTTAGTCCCTGCCCCCCTCACCAAACAAAAGAACAAACAAAAAATGTGTTTGTCAACATTGAGAATTAGGTTTACTTACTTACTTTTGTTTTTTTGAGGGAGGGTCTCACTCTAGCCCAAGCTGACCTGGAATTCACTATGTAGTCTCAGGGTGGCCTTCAACTCAAGGTGATCCTCTACCTCTGCCTCCCAAGTACTGGGATTAAAGGTGTGCGCCACCATGCCTGGCTGTTTTTTCTAAGCTGTTTGTGGTGGCTCATACCTGAATTCCATCTGAGGCTGAGGCAGAAGGCTTGGAATCATATGAGACCTACCTGGGACAGAGTGAGACCCTGTCTCAAAAAACAAAACAACAAAAAAAGTAAAATAAAATAAAAAAATATAAAGAACGGCTAGGGAGATGTCTCGGTGAATAAAGTGCTTTTCGCATAACTAAATAACTGAGTTCAGATCCGCAGACCTCTCTAGAAGGCAGAGATTGGCAGGCTTCTGTAATCCCAGTGTCCCCATGAATATATGGGAGGAAGAGACAGGAGAATTTTCTGAAAGTTTAGAAATGGAATGGTGAACTATAATGACAGACCCTGGCTCAAATGAGGTGGAAGGACCCATCATAAAGTTGTCCTCTGACACACATGCATGTACACACACAAAATAAATAAAAATTTATTATTTTTTATTGTATGTGTGTGCACATGAGCATGTGTTTGCTATATTGTATGCATGGAGGTCAGAGGACAACTTTCAGGTTGGTCTTTGCCTATCTGTCCTATGGGAGGTAGGATTTTTGCTGGGCGTGACTCCCATCTTGCCATCATCAGCAGCATGCTGCCATTGTAGAAACCTACCATGGCCTCCAGCTTTTTATGTGTGGGGTCTTGGATTAAACTCAGGTGCCATCTCTCCAGCCCAAATGTATAAAATAAAAAGCCAGGCGTGGTGGTGCACACCACCACATGTATTCCAGGACTTGGGAGGCAGAGGTGGGAGGATCGCTGGGAGTTCAAGGGCACCCTGAGACTATAGAGTGAGTTCCAGGTCAGCCTGGGCTAGAGTGAGACCCTACCTCGAAAAAACAAAACAACATAACAATAAATAGAAGCATAAAATAAAAACACACATACGAATTTTTTCTTAAACAGTACATTTTCAAAAAGGCTAAAAATTTTAAAGGTGACCTTTAAGATTCAGGCCTGGAGAAATTCTGTGTGTGTTTGTGTGTGTATATCTCTGTCTGTATATATAATTTATGAGAGTAAGAGGCAGATAGAGAATGGGCATACTAGGGCCTCCAGCCACTGCAAACAAACTCTTGATGCATGCACCACTTTGTGCATCTGGCTTTACATGGGTACTGGAGAATCGAACCTGGGTTGGTAGGCTTTGCGGGCAAGCTCCTTAACCTGAGCCATGTCTCCAGCCTCCCAACTCGTCTTATTTTATTTATTTATTTATTTTTTTTTTGGTTTTGTTTTTTTTGGTTTTTCAGGGTAGGGTCTCATTCTAGCTCAGGCTGACCTGTAATTTACTATGTAGTCTCAGGGTGGCCTGAAACTCAAGGTGATCCTCCTACCTCTGCCTCCCTAATGCTGGGATTAGAGGCATACACCACCACCCCCAGCTCCAACTCATTTCTTGAGAATAATAAGGGCGAAAAAATTGAATGTGCATAGAACTTGTAGATAAAATGGATAATAGTTTTTTTTTTTTCCCTCCCTCTTGTATTTTTTTTTTTTTTTTTAGAGGTAGGGTCTCACTCTAGCCCAGGCTGACCTGGAATTCACTATGTAATCAACCTGGCCTCAGACTCACAGAAATCCTCCTACCTCTTCATCCTGAATACTGGGATTAAAGGTGTGTGCCAACATGTCCAGCAATAATACTTTTATAATGAAAGCAAAACATGAAAGGTGAGGTTGGATGATTCAAGAGTATGGAAACCAGAAACATTTTGAGACTCATAGGTTTAATGCATTATTGTTTCATTCACTTCACCTTATGATAGACTTTTTTTTGTTTATTTTTATTTATTTGAGAGTGGCAGAGAGAGAGAGAGTCAGAGAGAATGGGCGTGGCAGGGCTTTCAGCCACTGCAAACGAACTCCAGATGCGTGCGCTCCCTTGTGCATCTGGCTAACGTGGGTCCTGGGGAATCAAGCCTTGAACTGGGGTCCTTAGGCTTCACAGGCGAACGTTTAACCGCTAAGCCATGTCTCCAGCCCATGATAGACTTTTTGTTGTTGTTGTTTAACTTTTCTTAAGGTTCACACTGCCTGTTCATAAAGAATTGAAGTGGTTTGGGTAAGTAGGACAAGTAAAAAGGCTTGCTTGATGTTTGTTTCAAAGGTGCATTGGGATTGGCCTAGGTGGGTCTTAGAAGGGTGACTTCATAAAACTGAACAAGGATTTTCCACTTAGGTGACCAGTAAAATTAAGAGGACTATTTTACATCTTAAGAATCTGCCTTGAAGCCATTCTTGGTGGTTCCCACCTTTAATTACATCACTTGGGAGGCAAAGGTTGGAGGATCGTGGTTAGTTCAAGGCCACTCTGAGACTACATAGTGAATTCCAGGTCAGCCTGAGCTAGAGTGAAATCCTACCTTGAAAAACAAAACAAAACAAAACAAACAAAAAGAATCTGGCTTGATGTAGCTAGTTGTGTGATCTGGCCCCTTCCTCTATACAAAATAGGTCAGACATATTTCTTTGGCTTTGGACAGTAAAATCTTTTGATTTCCTGGTTGCTTTTGCTGCAGAGATAGGTGCTTAGACTAATTACAGGCATCTTCTGGGTTACAAAGAGCCATTCAGTTAGTGGTTTTTTTTTTTAATTTCTTTTTGGCTTGTGATGTATGTTCATGGACTTTAAAGAAAAAGACTTAACTTTTATTTAGTAGAGAAAGAGAGAATGGGTACACTAGGGCCTGCAAACAAACTCCAGATACATATACCACCATGTGCATCTGGCTGACATGGGACCTGGAGAATTGAACCTGGGTCCTTAGGCTTCGCAGGCATGTGCCTTAACCACTAAGCCATCTCTCCATTCCTCATGTACATTTTTATGTGCAGATATCCATGAATGTGTAGGGGCCAGAGGTTGAGACAGGATTTCTTTCAGAAGCTGGAGCTTAACCGTTTAACCAGTCGAGCTGGCCAGCAAGCCCCAGGGATCCTCCTGTCTTCACCTGGCCAGTACTAAGATTACAGGTACACACTACCACTCTTCGGCATTTATGTGCATGTTGGGGATCTGAACTTACGTCCTCACGCTTATGTGGTAAGCAGTTACCAACTGAGCCATCTCCCCTAGCCCCAAATTACTGTTTTAGAGTTAGAAATTACTTGGGGGAGGGGGTGTGCTAGAGAGATGGCTCAGGGTTATGGGCACTTGCTTGCAAGTGGCCTGGGAAGGATCCATTTCCTAGTGTACTCTTTGGTTGTTGCTAGAGTTAGTTCCTCACAGGCTTGGACTGAGGCCTCAATTCTCATGAGCTGTTGGGGAAAGACCTTCCTTAGTTCTTTGCCATATGGGTCTTTCTGTAAGCTTCTTAGAACATGGCAGCTGGCTTCACTAGAATGAGCATGAGAGTGCCAGTGTGAGAGAAGCAAAGTAGAGTCTTTTATCACAGAAGTGATATCCCTTCAGTTTTTCACTCAGTGTGCCTGCACTTGCCTTCTCTCTTTTGTGAGAAAGGGTCTCAGGTAGCCTAGGCTGGCTTCAAGCTCACTTTGTAGTCAAAGATGACCTTGAACTTCTGCTCCTCCTTTCTGCACTTCTGCAAAAAGAATGCCAGCTGCATTAGGCTTACCTGGGTGGCTTGGGAATTGAATCCCAGGCTTCCAGGCTTTGCAAGCAAGTGCCATCTTCCCAGCCCCTTGTTAATTTATTTTTTTAAAAAATATTTGAACTGGGCATGGTGGTGCATGCCTTTAATCCTAGCACTTGGGAGGCAGAGGTAGGAGGGTTGCCATGAGTTCAAGGCCACCCTGAGAACAGTGAATTCCAGGTCAGCCTAAGCTAGAGTGAGACTCTACCTTGAAAAACAAACAAACAAAATTGACAGAGAGAGGGGGAGGGAAGGAGAGGGAGATTATGGATGCACCAGAGCCTCTTCACACTGCAAATTAACTCCATATTTCCCATGCCACTTTGTGCATCTGGCTTTATGTGGGTATTGGGAAGTTGAATCCAGACCAACAGGCTTTGTATGTAAGCACATATAACCTCTGAGCCATCTCACCAGCCTCTAGTTTTTATTTTTATTTTCAAGGTAAGGTCTTGCTAGCCCAGGCTGACCTGGAATTCAGTATGTAGTCTCAGGGTGGCCTTGAACTCATGGTGATCCTCCTGCCTCTGCCTCCCAAGTTCTGGGATTAAAGGTGTGCCTGGCATATTTTTGTTTCTTTAAATAGGGTTTCACTATATAGATTAGGCTGTCTTGGAATTTGTTATGTAGCCTAGGCTGGCCTTATCCTACTGCCTCTATACCCCAGCACTGGGATTAGAGTCGTCTGCCACCCTATCATTTATACTGATGTATTCATCCTGTACTGGCTGTTTCACCTAGTTAATTAACCCTGGAAATCCCTACGTATTGACTGGGAATCTACCTCATTCTTTTGTAAAAAAGTATTTGAACTTTAATCTGAATAGTGGCATGGTTACCTAGTATAGATCATTATTTATCATTAGGCTTTGTAGGCAAGCGCCTTAACTGCTGAGGCATCTCTCCAGCTCTATATTTCTTTCATTAAGAGCAAGGTTGAGGGGATGGAGAGATGGCTTAGTGCTTAAGGTGTTGCCTGCAAAGCAAAAGGACCCAGGTTCGATTCCCCTGGACCCACATAAGGCAGATGCACAAAGTGGCACATACATCTGGAGTTTGTTTGCAGTGGCTGGAGATACTGATGTGTCTATTCTCTCTCAAATAAATAAATTAAAATAAGGAGAAGCCGCTGGGTGTGGTGGCATATACCTTTAATCCCAGCATTTGGGAGTCAGAGATAGGAGGATTGTTGTGAGTTTGAGGCCACTCTGAGACTACATAGTGAATTCCAGGTCAGCCTGGGCTAAGTGAAACCCTATATTGAAAAACAACTCAAAAGAAAAATAAATGAAAAAAAAACAATAAAAGAACAAGGTTGAAAATGTTTTTCTATATTGGACATTTTTAGTTCTTTGTGACCTACTTATTTACTATTTACAAGCTCAATCAGGCTAATCTCAGTCATAAAAAAACTTCCTGGTAGATGGTAAATACAGAGTACTTTTTCATGTTCATTGGAAAAATTTCTGCAATAGTTGATTTATTTAGCTAGGCATGGTGGCACATGCCTTTAATCCCAGCACTTGGGAGGCAGAGGTAGGATAGCCATGAGTTGGAGGCCATGTTGAGGTGAGGCTACATAGTGAATTTCAGTTCAGTCTGAGCTAGAGTGAGATCCTACCTTGAAAAACCAATGTATGTATGTGTGTGTGTGTGTGTGTGTGTGTGTGTGTGTGTGTGTGTGTATGTATGTATGTATGTATTTATATGCAGGCAGAAAGAGAAAGAGAGAGAGGGAAGGTGAAAAAGAATATGGTAATAGCCTCTACCCACTGCAAACTGTTGGGCAAAAATAATAACCATTATTTGCTACATACATCTGTTTTCAACATTTTACTGAGTATGTATATGAATATATATTTAAGGAATGTATTGAGTTTTTTTGGATTGCAGTGAGTTTATTTATCAAATTGGGGAAAATTGAAATCTTAATGTTCCACATTATGAACATAAAAATCTGCATTTTGGGCTGGAGAGATGGCTTAGTGATTAAGGTACTTGCCTGCAAAGCCAAAGGACCTGGGTTCAATTCCCCAGGACCCACGTCAGCCAGATGCACAAGGTGGCCCACACATCTGGAGTTGGCTTGCAGTGGCTGGAGTCCCTGGTGTGCCCATTTTCTCTCTTTCTCTCTACCAGTCTCTCCTCCCCCATAAAAAATTTAAAAATACCTGCATTTAATTTCATACTCTTTAATCTGCAATAGATACTTCTCCATGACAAAGTATAAATACTTTACTGTAATTATCTCTAATTATGTTTAGTTTTTTGTTTTTTTTTTCGAGGTAGTGTCTCGTCCTTGCCCATCTGGAGTCCATTTATAGCAGCTGGATACGCTGGCACACACCCCCCATATCTATCTCTATCTATCTATCTATCTATCTCTCTCTCTCTCTCTCTCTCTCTCTCTCTGCCTCTTTCTCTCTTTCAAATAAATAAAAATAAATAAATAAAAAAGGTTGCTAACCTGGAATCACTATGTAGTCTCAGGCTGGCCTTGAACTTACAGCAATCCTCTCACTACTGCCTCCTGAGTGCTAGGATTAAAGGCATATGCCACCATGCCCAGCATGTTTAGATTCTTTTTAAATTTATATACAGATTTTATTAGCAAATCAATATACTTGTCATCTAAATTTCATTGCTTCCATTTTAAATTTATTTTTAATTTATTGATTTTTTAAAAATAAAAAGGTTGCATCTGGGCTGGAGAGATGCCTTAGTGGTAAGGTACTTGCCTGCAAAATCAAAGGACTCAGGTTTGATTCCCCAGGACCCATGTAAGCTAGATGCACAAGGTGGTGCATGCATCTGGAGTCCATTTATAGCAGCTGGATACGCTGGCACCCCCCCATATCTCCCCCTCCCTCCCTCCCTCCCTCCTTCCCTCCCTCCCTCCCTCCCTCTTTCAAATAAATAAAAATAAATAAATAAAAAAGGTTGCATCCATAGACTCCCCTCTCCACGACCCCAATTCTGCTGAGGGGTTATTGGTATTCATTCTGGGGACCAAGAAACCGGTTTCAGGGAAATGACAACAGACACCCAGACTCTACAGAGAAAGCAACACTAAATCAGATCTCCATTTTGCCACCAGGTGTCTGGGAGCATTGAGGAAGAGGTGACTGAAAGACTAAGCCTCAGGGTGGGTGGGAATAGCCCAGAATGTACTGATTGATGATTCTTTTTTTCCACTTGATGCTGAAATCTGAGCCCTGGGCCTTGAACATGTTAGGCAACTGCTCTATCACTATGCCATACTACACCTCTGTAATTTTTCTTAAGCAATATTTTGCAGCATCTCTTCCATTATTATTACTATTTTGTTTTTTGAGGTAGGGTCTCACTCTAGCACAGGCTGACCTGGCATTCACTATTCCATTATTACTATTAATGTTTGTTTGAGGCAAGGGCTTGCTTGTTCCTGGCCTGGAAGTCTCTTGTCTTCCTGCTTCATTCTCCCAAGTGTTGTGATTATAGCTATGTGCCACCATGCTGACTTTCTTCTTATTAAATAGACTTTGGTAAAATGGCTAGGGTAGGACAGAGAGAGGTGTTATGATGGAAGTACATAGAGGGCAGTTAAAAAGCAGTAGATTGTGCTTACCAGCATAGACTGAGGAGCTTAGATAGATAGGGCTCAAATCTTTGCCCTGTAATGTATTGTGACCTTTGGCCATATACTTTCCTATGCTATCATTTGTTTATCTGTGCAAGGATGTAATAATAACCCTTACAGCATGGCATTGTTGTGTGGGTAAAGTTAGTTAAAATTTTATTTATTTATTTATTTATTTTGTTTTTGAAGGTAGGGTCTCACTCTAGCCCAGCCTGAACTGGAATTCACTATGTAGTCTCAGGGTGGCCTTGAACTCATGGCAGTCCTCCTACCTCTGCCTCCCGAGTGCTGGGATTAAAGGCGTGTACCACCACGCCCGGCTTATTTATTTTTGAGAGAGAGAGGGAGAGAGAGAATGAGAATGGGTATGCCAGGGCTTCCAGCCACTGCTAAACAAACTCCAGACACATGCACCACTTTGTGCATCTGGCTTGTGTGGGTCCTGGGGAGTTGAACCAAGGTCCTTTGGCTTTGCAGGCAAGCACCTTAACCACTAAGCAATCTCTCTAGTGCAAAAGTAACTTTTAAAAAATATTTTTCTGTGAGAGAGAGGGAGAGAGAATGAATGAATGAGAGTATGAATGAATCCGGACACTCAGGGTAAACATGAACTCCAGAATGTGTGTCACTTTGTACATCTGGCTTTGAGTACTGGGGAATGAAACCTAGGCCATTAGTCTTCTTTTATTTTATTTTTTTGCCATTAGCCTTTGTAAGCAAACCACGGAGCCATCTCTCAAAAAAAATAATAATACTTTTGAGGAGGCTGGAGATGTAGCTCATTTGGCATAGTGCTTGCCTAGCATGTACAAAGCTCTGGGTTCCATTCTCAGTGCTGCATAAATCAGGTATGGTGATGTACATCTATAATGCCATCATTTGAGAGGTGGAGGCTAGAGGATTAGAAGTTCAGATATCCTCAGTTATAATGCCAGTTCAAGTTCCAGACCACCAGGCTAGGATGCATGAACAGGTTTTTAAAAACATATTTTTTTTATTTTTATTAATTTACTTGAGAGTGACAGATAGAGAGAATAGGCACGCCAGGGCCTCCAGCCACTCCAAATGAACTCCAGATGTGTGTAGCCCCTTGTGCATCTGGCTAACATGGGTTCTGGGAAATTGAGCCTCGAACCAGGGTCCTTAGGCTTCATAGGCAAGTGCTTAACCGCTAAGCCATCTCTCCAGCCCAACAGTTTTTTTTTTTTTTTTCCCCTTCATTGCAGAGATGGATCCCAGAACTTCATGGATGTGCTCAGTTACTGAGGTCCATCTCAGCCCCTCAAAAGCAGCAGAGTTTTTCTTGCCATGGAGGCAAATATTTGTTTTGTTCTTCATGACCCCTTTTCTTTGAGTAAACACTCTTTTATCATTCAAAAAGGTTTTTTTTGGGGGGGCACTGGAGAGTTTGCTTAGTGGTTAAGGCTCTTGCCTGCAAAGTCTAAGGACCCAGGTTCAATTCTCCAGGTCCCATGTAAACCAGATGTAGAAGGTGGCGCATGTGTCTGGAGTTCGTTTGCAGTGGCTAGAGGTCCTGGTGCACTCATTCCCTCCCTCCCTCCCTCCCTCCCTCTCTCTCTCTCTCTCTCTCTCTCTCCTTCTCTCTCTCTCTCTCTCTCTCTCTCTCTCTGTCTTTAATAAATAAATAAAATAATTAATAAAACCTTTATATGTGCTGGAGACATGGCTTAGTGGTTTAGGCATTTGCTTGTGAAGTCAAGGACCGAGGTTCCATTCCCCAGGACCCATGTAAGCCAGATGCACAAGGTGGTGCAGGCATGTAGAGTTTGTTTACAGTGGCTGAAGGCCCTGGTGTACCCATTCTCTCTCTCTCTCTCTCTCTCTCTCTCTCTCTCTCTCTCTCTCTCTCTCTTTCTCTCTCTCTCTGCCTCTTTCTATCTATCTCTCAAATAATAGAATAAAAAAAATAATAAAAAAGTTTTTATTAGCTGGATGTGGAGATGCTAGCCTTTAATCCCAGCACTTGGGAGGCAGAGGTAGGAGGATCACTGTGAGTTCGAGGCCACCCTGAGACTACACAGTGAATTCCCAGGATAGTCTGGGCTAGTGTGAAACCCTAACTGGCAAAAGAAAACAAAAAAAAAAATTAGTATATATTAATTACATATAATAATGGGTTTCATTATGACATTTTCATACATGTATATGATGTATTTTGATCATATTCACCAGCCATTATCCCCCCCCCCCCGTTTTTCAAGGTAGGGACTCACTCTAGCCTAGGCTGACCTAGAACTCACTCTATAGTCCCCTGCTGGTCTTGAACTCTCAGTGATCCTCCTACCTCTGCCTCCCCAGTGCCGAGATTAAAGGTGTGCACCAGCACACCCGGCTTACACCCCTCTTACATAATATATAAATTGGAACTTTAATTGCTTTGCTATGCTGGGGTTTGAATCCCAAGCTTTGCACATACTTGGTAATCCCCCCCCCCCCACCCCACACACACACACACTGAGCTATATTCCTAGCCCCTACATTTCAACTTTTATTTTTTCCTGAAGTAGGGTCTCAGTCTAGTTCAGGCTGACCTGCAACTCACTCTGTAATCCCAGGCTGGCCTTGAACCCACAGTGTTCCTTCTACTTTGGCCACCTCAGTGCTGGAATTAAAGGCATGAGCTCAATTCCTTTTTAAAATAATATTTTATTGAAATAAAACCTTTATTAAATAAATCTACATAATTCCCTCCTGCTACCCTCCTTGTACTCCCTTACACATCTCCCTTCACAGAACCTCTTTCCTACTATATCAGGCTAGCACCTTAACTGCTGAGCCATCTCTCCAGCTTTTTCTACTATTTCAAACTCTTCTGTATTGATGTCTTTTTTTAAATTTTATTTTTATTTATTTATTTGAGAGAGAGAGGGAAAGAGGAAGAAAGAATGGGTGCACCAGGGCCTCCAGCCACTGCAAACCAACTCCAGATGCATAGGCCCCCTTGTGCATCTGGCTTATATGGGTACTGGGGAATCGAACCAAGGTCCTTTGGCTTTGCAGGCAAATGCCTTAACTTCTAAGCTGCCTCTCCAGCCCCTTGATGTCTTTTTTTTTTTTATTTTTGTAGTTTTATGAGTGTTTCTATATCAACAAGTTTATACAGTTGACATTTACATTTTCCAATTGCAATTGTTCATTGTACGTGGTGCTAAGTTACATAAGGACACTTTCACCTGAAAAAAATATGTATATATAGTATGTTGAATTTGACAAGTTTTAAACATGGTGTGAGGTAAATCCATATTCAAGTTGTCTTAGAAACATTTACTTAAAAGACAGTTCTTTCTCCCTCTGTCAGCTGACCTCGGATGTACAGGTTTGTTCTAGACTCCAGGTATCTCTCTCTGACCTGTCTCTATGCTACCACCACACTGACTAGCCTACCATGCCTGTAGTCTTTGAGTAAGGAGGTGTGAGTCCTTCAAATTTGTTTAGCCAAGATTGTTTTGGACATTCAGGGCCCTGAAAGCATCTGTTTTGTTTTGTTTTGTTTTGTTTTGTTTTGTTTTGTTTTGTTTTGTTTTGTTTTGTTTTGTTTTGAGGTAGGGTCTCACTCTATTTAGCCCAGGCTGACCTGGAATTCACTATGGAGTCTCAGGGTGGCCTCAAACTCACGGCGATCCTCCTACCTCTGCCTCCCGAGTACTGGGATTAAAGGCGTATGCCACCGCACCCAGCTTGAAAGCATCTTTAAAAAAAAATATTTAAAAAAATAAGTTTTTTTTTTTTTTCAAGGTAGGGTCTCACTCTAGCTCAAGCTGACCTGAGATACACTCAGTAGTCTCAGGGTGGCCTAAAACTTAGTGTAATCCTCCTACCTCTGCCTCCCAAGTGCTGGGATTAAAGACATGCCACCACGCCCAGCTTGAAAGCATCTTTTTTAAAAAAAATATATATATATTTTTTCGA
The DNA here is from genome assembly GCF_020740685.1 of Jaculus jaculus. Classification (NCBI taxonomy): domain Eukaryota; kingdom Metazoa; phylum Chordata; class Mammalia; order Rodentia; family Dipodidae; genus Jaculus; species Jaculus jaculus. Next base: position 6,364,655 of record NC_059125.1, on the reverse strand, counting down.
GGTAGGGTCTCACCCTGGCTCAAGCTGACCTGAAATACACTCAGTAGTCTTAGGGTGGCCTAAAACTTACTGTAATCTTCCTACCTCTGCCTCCCAAGTGCTGGGATTAAAGGCATGCGACACCACACCCGGCTTAAAATGATGTCTTAAACATATATTTTCTTATTTATTTAAGAGAGAAAGGTGGGGGTGGGGCAATGAGTGCTCTAGGGATTTTAGCCACTGCAAACGAACTCCACACACATGTGCCACCTTATGCATCTGGTTTATGTGGGCACTGGGGAATTGAACCTGGGTCCTTAGGGTTCGCAGGTAAGCACCTTAACTGCTAAGCCATCTCTCTAGCCCCTGATGTCTTTTTTAAAATATTTATTTATTTATTTATTTGAGAGAGAGAAAGAAAGAGGTAGAGAGTGAGAGAGAGCCTCCAGCCACTGTAAATGAATTCCAGATGCATGCTTCTCCTTGTGCTGCATTTGGCTTATGTGAGTCTGGGGAATTGAACCGGAGTCCTTTGGCTTTGCAGGCAAGCACCTTAATTGCTAAGCTATCTTCTCCAGCCCCTGATGTCTTTCTTTTTAAACCCTTCTTTCTCAAGGACAACCTGTTGGTGGGCCCCATGTTATGCATGTGTTTTGCAGGTTAATGGACAGCTGCCATGAGGTCATGAATATGACCTTTTTGTATCTGGGAATCAGTGTTCCAAAGCACTTCTCCCCATTCTTTCTACCACCTCTTCCAGTATAGTTCCTGAGCCACTGGAGGGTGTGATACAGATGTCTCATTAAGTGCTGCACACTTAACTGTCACTTCTCAGCACTTGGGATAAGTTTTGAGTCATCCCAGCAGCCATCTCAATCTGAAAAGAAATTTCTCTAACCAAAATGAGAGTAGAAGTAATATGTAGGCATAAACATATGTAGACTTGGTAGATATAATGTAGCCATGTAGCCACCCAACAGCACTAACTTCTTTATAGGGCTTGTGACCTTCCTAGCTTTTAACCATGATTTCCATACTAGGCATGAATTTTCTCTCATGGAAAGGACCTTAAATCTAATCTGAGAACATTTGGTTACTCCCATAACATACATGTCACAATTGCAATTGTGGGTGCATCTTGTCTGTGTGGCCATTGGTGTCCACTGCAAGTCAACCAGTGACTTCTCCCCCAGGAGGTTGCATAGCACTTTCCAGCACTATGACTACTAGTCAGCAGGGAGAGGGTTTGCAGCTTAATTTTAGCTTGATTTCTTAGCATCCTGCAAACAAAGTAGGGTCTTAACATCTAGTTCTGGTGGGCCACCAAGAGCCTTGGCACCAGCCTTTATTGCTTTGGGGACCTCAGGGTCCTACCTGACCAACAAACTCAAAACTTCTAAATTTATACTTGTAACTTAAGCTTTGATTTTTGCTTGTTTGTGTGTTTCTAATGTGTGTGTGTGTGTGTGTGTGCACGCGCGCACGTACGCTGTTTGCATGTATATTTGCCCTTGTGATATTCTAAGGGCTCACATGTAATGAATGGGGTGTGCTCTCCTGTGGTGGCCAGGGTGAGACATCTATCTTTCTATTTTCTGTTTTTACTCGAGTAAGAGTCTCTTAGCGATCTTGGAGCTTGCTAGTTTTTTTTTTTTTTTCATGAGCTTTGGCAATTTTTTGGTCTCTGCTCTCCTATAAGAATGAGAAGTAACATTTGTATACATTCTAAAAAGGATAGAAAGTACGAATATAAATCCTATAAATCTCTATCCCCAGTAGTACCTTCTTCTTATTTCTAGCATACATTTGCTTGGCATCGTTTTATTTATTTATTTATTTATTTTTGCTTTTTTGAGGTAGGGTCTCACTCTAGCCCAGGGTAAGCTAGAATTCACTATGTAGTCTCAGGGTGGCCACAAATTTACTGCAGTTCCTCCTGCCTGTCTCTTGAATAATGGGATTAAAGCGTGTACCACCACACCCCAGTTTACCTGGCTGCTGCTGCTTTTTTTTATGTTTGTTTTTGTTTTTCGAGGTACAGTCTCACTCTAGCTCAGGCTGACCTGGAATTCACTATAGAGTCTCAGAGTGGCCTAAACTCATGGCGATCCTCTTACCTTTGCCCCCTGAGTGCTGGGATTAAAGGCATGTGCCATCACGCCTGGCTTCTTTTTGTTCATTTTTATTTATTTATGAGTGTCAGAAAGAGAGAGAATAGGCACACCAGGGCCTCCAGCCACTGCATATGAACTCCAGACAGGTGCCGCCCCCCCCCCCATGCCTCTGGCTTACGTGGATCCTAGGGAATCGAGCCTCAGGCCGGGGTCCTTAAGCTTCACAGGCAAGCGCTAAGCCGCTAAGCCATCTCTCCAGCCCCATCTGGCTTCTTTTTATGTATAAATTGTTTCCTTGTTTTTTTTTCCTTTTTCAATTTTTTTTAAGATTTATTTTTTATTTATTTAAGACAGAGGGGGAGAGAGAGAGATAGAGAGTGCGAACAGGTATGCCAGGGCCTCTAGCCACTGCACAGGAACTCCAGAAATACCGCCATGTGCATCTAGTTTATATGGGACCTGGAGAATCAAACCTGGGTCCTTAGGCTTTGCAGGCATGTGTCTTAACCACTAAACCATCTCTCCAGCCCAAATTGTTTCCTCTTATGGCACCTCCCTCATGGCATTAGGTCTGTGAAGTTCAGCTATGCTACTTTGTCTACCTGTAGTCCATTCTCATTGCTAAATAGTCTGAACACACTTTAATTCACCTATCCTTTTTTTTTTTTATTTGAGAGTGACAGACACAGAGAGAGAGACAGATAGAGGGACAGAGAGAATGGGCGCGCCAGGGCTTCCAGCCTCTGCAAACGAACTCCAGACGCGTGTGCCCCCTTGTGCATCTGGCTAACGTGGGACCTGGGGAACCGAGCCTCGAACCGGGGTCCTTAGGCTTCACAGGCAAGCGCTTAACCGCTAAGCCATCTCTCCAGCCCTCACCTATCCTTTTTTAAAATATTTTTATTTATTAGAAAGAATTTGGCAGATAGAACAAGTGCGCCAACTGCTGCAAACGAACTCCAGATGCATGCATCATCTTGTGCATCTGGCTTATGTGGATCCTGGGGAATTGAACCTAGGTCCTTTGGCTTTACAGGCAAGTGCCTTACCGCTAAGCCATCTCTCCAGCCGTCAACTTACCTATTCTTTTGCTGATAGAAGTTTGAATTCATCCCATCTTAGGGCTTTTATGACTAGTGCTGCTTTAAACATTTCTTGGCCTTTCACTGCACATATGAACACACTTGGGTAAAGTCCTAGTAGAGTTAACTGGGTTAGAAGCTATTCATATTGCCAAAGAGTTGTCCAAATTGGCAGTGTCAGTTTGTTCTTTCAAAAAATCACTGTACTTAGTTGCCCATGGTATCAGTGTTTTTAATCCCAGTACTTGTGTGGTAGAAGCAGGAGGATCAGGAATTAAAGGTCATCTTTAGAGATAATAGTGAGTTCCAGGCCAGCCTGGAGTACATGAGACTCTCTTAAAAAGACAAAACAAAAAGCAAAGTAAGGCTGGTCTTGGTGACACACCCCTTTGATTCCAGCACTCACCGGGAGGCAGAGGTAGGAGGATCACCTTGAGTTCAAGGCCACCCTGAGACTACATAGTAAATTCTAGATCAGCCTAGGGTAGAGCAAGGCATCTCTCCAGCCTGAATAAAGTTATTTTTATTGCACATACACTTTGTTATGAGTGTGTCAAAGGTTGGAAAACAGTGTTTCAAGACACACATGGCTCTTTAAATTGTCAGTTCATTTTTAAAAAAAATATATTTATTTACTTACAAGGTGAGAGAGAGAGAGAAGAGAGAGAGAATGAATATGAATGAGAATCATGTCAGGGCCTAGTGCTACTGCAATAAATAAATAAATAAATAAAATAAAATTCCAGACACATATGCTACTTTGTGTAAGCTACTAATTATTTTATTTCTTCATTTCTTTAGATTTTACAAAAATATTTATTTTGAGGAGAGAGAGGGATAGATAGATAGAGGTTGAGAGAGGGGAGAGAAGGGAGGGGGAGAGAAAGAGAGAGAGAGAGAGAATGGGTGGTCTTATTGCCTGAGCAATTGGGGTTATGTTCAGAAAGTCTTTGCTAAGACCAATATGTTGAAGGGTTTCCCCTACTTTTTACTCTAGCAGTCTCAGAATGTCAGGTCTAATGTTAAGGTCTTTAATCCATTTGGACTTAATTCTTGTGCATGGAGAGAGAGGAGAATCTATTTTCATCCTTCTACAGATACATATCCAGTTTTCCCAGTACAATTTGCTGAAGAGGCTGTCTTCTTCAATGAGTATTTTGGCATTTTTATTGAATATCAGGTGGCTATAGCTACCTGGGCTTACATCTGGGTCCTTTATTCTGTTCCATTGATCTACATGTCTGCTTTTGTGCCAGTACTATGCTGTTTTTGTTACTGTGGCCCTGTAGTACAGGTGAAAATCAGGTATGGTGGTACCACCAGCTTTATTTTTATTTATTTATTTTTTAAATGTCTTTTTTAAAGATTTTATTCATTTATTTATTTGAGAGCAACAGACAGGGAAAGAGGCAGAGAGAGAGAGAGAGAGAGAGAGTGAATGGGCACACCAGGGCTTCCAGCCACTGCAAACAAACTCCAGAAGCATGCACCACCTTGTGCATCTGGCTTATGTGGGTCCTGGAGATTCGAGCCTCAAACCTGGGTCCTTAGGCTTCACAGGCAAGCGCTTAACAGCTAATCCATTTCTCTAGCCCCACTAGCTTTATTTTTGTTGCTCAGTATTATTTTAGATATTAGAGATTTTTTTTATTCCAAATGAATTTTTGGACTGTTTTTTTTTTCTATTTCCTTGAAGAATGCCATTGGAATCTTGATGGGGATTGCATTAAATGTGTAGATTGCTTTTGGTAAGATTGCCATTTTCACAACATTGCTTCTTCCGATCCATGAACAAGGGATGTTTTTCCATTTCCTAGTGTCTTCTGCAATTTCTCACTTGAGTGTTTTAAAGATTCATTGTATAAATCCTTCACTTCCTTGGTTAGGTTTATTCCAAGGTACTTTTGTTTTTTGATGAAACTGTGAATGGGAGTGATTTTCTCTGATTTCATCCTCTATGTGTTTGTTGTTGCCTCCAAGATACTCACCTTTCACAAAGGATGGACACTATCTTAGGGTCAAAGGTTAGAAAACGGTGTTTCAAGCAAATGGGCCTAAAAAACAATCAGGGGTTGCTGTCCTAATATGAGTGCTAGTATTATAAGTGTGTGCTACAATGCCCAGCTACTATTTATAAATTTTTTTAAGAGTTCCAGTTTTTTAAATATTTATTTATTTGAGAGAAAGTGGATACATACAAGAATACGGGACTGCCAGTGCAACCTAATTCCAGGTGTGTGTGCTTCTTGGTGTGTATGGCTTTATGTGGGTACTGAGAATTCAACCCAGGCCATCAGACTTTGCAAGCAAGTATCTTTGACGCACAAGCCATCTTTCTATCCCAAGTTCCAGTTGTTTTGTGTGTGTGTGTGTGTGTGTGTGTGTGTGTGTGTGTGTGTGTATGTGTTTGAGGTAGAGTCCCACTCTAGCTCAGGCTGACCTGGAATTCATTTATTTAGTCCCAGGGTGGCCTTGAACTCATGGCAATCCTCCTACCTCTGCCTCCCAAGTGCTGGGATTAAAGGCATGCACCACTATGCCTGGATAAGTTCCAGTTTTTTTTTAATTAATTAATTATTTATTTATTTGAGAGCAACAGACACAGAGAGAAAGACAGACAGAGGGAGAGAGAGAGAGAGAATGGGCGCGCCAGGGCTTCCAGCCTCTGCAAACGAACTCCAGACGCGTGCGCCCCCTTGTGCATCTGGCTAATGTGGGACCTGGGGAACCGAGCCTCGAACCGGGGTCCTTAGGCTTCACAGGCAAGCGCTTAACCACTAAGCCATCTCTCCAGCCCTGTTTTTTTTTTAAATGCACATTTATTAATATTATTTATTTGAGAGAGAGAGAGCATGCACACATGAAAGAGGCAGAAAGAGAGATTGAGAGAATATGAATGAATGAATGAGTGTGTCAGGCTTTTAGCCACCGCACTCGAACTCCAGATGCATGCACCATTTTGTACATCTGGTTTTATGGAGACTGGGAAATTCAACTTGGGTCCTTCAGCTTTGCTGGCAAGCCCCTTACCCGCTAAGCCAACTTTCCAGTCTCCAAGTCCAGTTTTGTTTTGTTTTTTTGAGGTAGGGTCTCACTCTAGCCCAGGCTGACCTGGAATTCACTATGGATTCTCAGGGTGGCCTCGAACTCACAGCGATCCTCCTACCTCTGCCTCCCGAGGGCTGGGATTAAAGGCGTGCACCACCATGCTTGGCTTTTTTTTTTTTTTTTTTGAGGTAGGGTCTCAGTCTTACTCAGGCTGTTCTGGATTCACTGTGTAGTCTCAGGGTGGCCTTGAACTCAAGGTGATCCTACTACCTCTGCCTCCCACATGCTAGAATTAAAGGCATGCACCACTGCACCTGGCTAAGTTCCAGTTTTTTAATTAACAATCATAAGCATATATTTATAGTAACTTAAAAAAAAATTGGGATGGGAAAGGAGAGAAAGAGGAATGAGTATGGGGGTGCCAGGGCCTTTTGCTGCTGCAAATGAATTTCAGATGCATGTACCACTTCATATATCTGGCTTTACTTCGGCACTGAGTAATCAAACCTGGGCCAGACCGTCAGTATTTGCATTTAAGCCCCTTTAACCACTGAGCAATGTCACTAGATCCTCATTTAAGTTGACTGAGAAATTAGTGATTAAGGCATTTGTCTGCGAAGCCTAAGGACCCTGGTTTGATTCCCTAGGACCCACATAAGCCAGATGCACAAGGGGGCGCATGTGTCTGGAGTTCGTTTGCAGTGGCTAGAAGCCCTGGTGTGCCCATTCTTTCTCTCTCCCTGCCTCTTCCTCTCTCTCTCTCAAATAAATAAATAAAATATTTAAAAATATTAATTTATGAAGTTATGAAATTTGCAGAAAAATGGATGGACCTGGAAAGTATTATACTAAGTCAGGTAACCCAGGCCCAGAAAGCCAAGCGCCACATGTTCTCTCTCATATGGGGATCCTAGCTACAGATGACTGGGCTTCTGTGTGAGAATGAAAATACTTAGTAGCAGAGGCCAGTAAGTCAAAAAGGAGACATAAAGGGTGGAGAAAGGAAGGGAGGAGGATACTTAATAGGTTGATATTGTATATATGTAATTACAATGATTGTAATGGGGAGGTAATATGATTGAGAATGGAATTTCAAACGGGAAAGTGTGGGGGTGGGGAGGGAGGGAATTACCATGGGATATATTTTATAATCATGGAAAATGTTAATAAAAATTAAAAAAAAAATCAAAAGCAGTTAAAAAAAATAATTTATTTACTTGAGAGAGAGAGAGGAAGATACGCAGATAGAGTGGCACATCAGGGCCTCCAGACACATGTACCACCTTGTGCATACAGTTTACATGGGTACTGGGGTATTGAACCTTGGTCTTTATGCTTTGCAGGCAAGTGTCTTAACCTCTAAACCGTCTCTCCAGCCCCTAATTAATTTTGTTATTATTATTTATTTGATAGAGAGAGAATGGGCATGCCAGGGTCTCTAGCCACTGCAAATGAACTCCAAACACTTGTGCTACCTTGTGCATCTGGCTTATGTGGCACCTGGAGAATTGAACCTGGGTTTTTAGGCTTCATAGGCAAGCGACTTAACTGCTAAGACATCTGTCCAGCCCCCTTTATAATTTTAATTAATTAATTAATTTGAGGTAGGGTCTCTCTCTAGCTCAGGCTGACCTGGAACTCATTATGTAGGCAAGGGTGGCCTTGAACTCATGGCAGGCTTCCTACCTCTGTGCTGGGATTAAAGATGTGCACCACCATGCCTGGCCTATTTTTAAACATTTTTATTTATTTATCTGTAAGGAGAGAGAGAGAGGGAGGGAGGGAGGGAAAGAAAAAGAGAGAGAAGAAAGACAACAGAGAGAATGGGCATGCCAGGGCCAATAGCCACCGCAAACAAACTCCAGGTGCATGTGCCACTTTTTACATCTGGCTTTATTGGGCATTGGGGAATGGAACCTGGGTCATTAGTCTTTGTAGGCAAGCACCTTAACCACCTGGAAATCTCTCCAGCCCCTCTAATTAATTATAGGAAAACAAGTTTACATTAGACTTCATTTTTTTTTTCCAGGCACAAGTCTTGCTCTAGCTCAGGCTGACCTGGAATTCACTATGTAGTCTCAGGATAGTCTTGACTCTTGATTTATTTTAACTTTATTTTTTTTGGTGGTGCTGTGTAAAAATGGGCTGTGTATGATTCAACTCCTTCCATCTTTTCTTTCTTCTTCCCTATAGTTTGAAATTGGTACTATGGAAGAACCTGGAATTTGTGGGCTCGGAGTGAAAGCAGACATGTGTAATTCTCAAACAAATGTTATTCTTCAACATCAAGGCTCCAGTTGTGGTGATACAACTAACAAGCATTCACTAGAAGGGAATGAAGGCAGTGACCTTTTAACAAAGAACAGGAATTTGGTGAGCCCAGCATTCTGTGCACAAGCGGCAAGAAAGGAAATTCCTGGACGAGAAGCTCGAACAGGTCCCCCTGATGGTCAGCAAGATTCAGAGTGCAGCAGGAACAAGGAAAAAACCTTAGGTAATCGTTGCTCAGTGTTGAAGATTTCAACATATTGCTTATTTTATTCATATTGCCATCAGCACGGGTGACCACGAGCATGGCCATTTGTAGGTGCTTAGCTACAACCATTGCTGAGGTTAGGCTGCTTGTCTGCTGCACTTCTGTACAGGACATGGAAATAATGGAGTAGGAAGCTTATTTTTCTCTAAAGAATCAAGAATTAGCTCTCTCGAAAAAATACGGGGCCCACCTGACAAGTGTTATTGAGTTCCCTTGTTTGTATCTTCAATGTAGTTGGGTTAAAAATTAAATGATAACTATATATTTATTTGATCAGCTTAAGACTAAGCATAAAAAATTGATAGACATGTTACCTGCAATCAAAACATGAGTCAAGGGGGGCTGGAGAGATGGCTTAGTGGTTAAGGCACTTGCCTGCAGTGCCTAACAACCCAAATTCAATTCCCCAGTATCCATGTAAAAACAAAAACAACAACAACAAAAAGACTTAAGCTGGACACAGACCATTAAGTCCAGCACTTGGGAGACACAGGCACGAGTGAGTCTGAGGCCAGTCTGAGACTACATAGTAAATTCCAGGTCAGCTTCGCTGGAGTGGAGATTCTACCTCAAAAATGAAAAAAAGTGAGCTAACCAGCTTTCAAAAATAAGATCTTTTCTTTTTGTTATGTAGTTTGTGATTAAGATCCAAAATGTGATATGGTGAATATGTTTTTCCTCTCTGAGATATGGTCTCATGTAGCCCAGACTGATTTTAAACTCACTGTGTAACTGAAGCTGACTTGATCCTCCTGCCTCAGTTTCCCAAGCTTATCACTTGACCAAACCATTTAATTTGTTTTGGTAGTACTGGGGATTTAACCAAGGACTCTACCACTTTGCTATATCACCCTAGCTATGGCATAATATATCTTTTTTTCAGGGGCTGATAAATTTTGTATGTGTATATTATGTTGTGGGGTGTATGTGATATATGCACATGATTGTGCCCACCCCTCACACACTTGAGAGGCCAGAGGATGTTGTAGCATGTCTGCTATCACTTTTCCATGCTATTACTTTGAGACTGTCTTTTGTTGGAGATGCCATTTTTTCGGTCAGACTGGATGATCAGCCAGCCTCATTGATTCTCCTGTCTCTGCCACTGGCTTTTTGTGTAGGTACTGAGTTTTGAATTTGGGTGCTCACATTTGTGCCACAAATGCTCTTATTCCCCCTCTCCAGTCATCTTCCCTGCCTCCTAACTTGTTAAATCTTATGAAGAAATTTGAAATCCCCTTTTAGTGTTACTGGTTGCCTTTCAGTTGTTACTTATACCTGTATAGTAGATAGCTTCAGATTTGCTGAGATGAACTTCCAAATCAGGCCCAGTTACAGAAGAAGGGATATTTGTAGAAGTGTACAGATCCCGGGGAAGTTCCATAATGGTAGAAGTTGGTCCCCTCTTAAAGGACCAGGCAGAGTGAGAGAGAGGCCACAAGCCAAATCCCTAAAACCACACCCCTCAACAAGCATGCATATCTTTAGATTAGAATGTCAGATCCACCACCACACCTTAGGACTGGATCCTAAGATCCACCCAGTGACACCTCCTCCAGCCAAGTGGCTAGAAATTCATGAAGTTTTAAATAAACTCCTGTTGGGGGTCATTTATTTCTTCATACTACCACAACCTGTGACTTAGATAGCTTTGTATATGACTGTAAGAGTTACCTTCCTTTTGTTATTATTTTTTTTTTTTTGAAATGGTGTCATGTAGCCTAAGGTAGCCTTGGGCATGCCAAGGATGACCCTAAACTCCTGATCCTTCTACCTCTACCTCCCAAGTTCTGGGATTAAAGATGCTGGCAAGGTTTGTTCTACCATGCACAGATCGAGTTACCTTTCTCTCTCTATTTTTAAAATTAAATTAATTAATTAATTAACTTATTTGAGAGACAGAGGAAGAGACAGAAAGAGAATGGGCATGCCAGGGCCTCTAGCCACTGCAAACAAACTCCAGATGCGTGCACCCCCTTGTGCATCTGGCTTATATGGGTCCTGGGGAACTGAACCAAGGTCCTTAGGCTTTGCTGGCAAATGTGTTAATGCCTCGGCCATTTCCTCAGCTCTCTCTCTCTCTCTCTCTTTTTTAAATTTTATTTGAGAGAAACAGAGGGAGAGAGAGAATTGGCATGCCATGGCCTCAGCCACTGCTATTGAACTCCAGATGCTTGAGTCACCTAGTGGGCATGTGTGAACTTCTGTTTGCTTCACCTTTGTGTGTCTGGCTTATGTGGGATCTGGAGAGTTGTACATGGGTCCTTAGGCTTTTAGGCAAGTGCCTTCATCTCTAAGCCATCTCTTGAGCTCTTAGAGTGACACCTTGCCTTGAAAAACCAAAACAAAAAAATAAAAATTCTGCTACCCTTTAAGATGTAAAAAGTATGGAAATATGAAAAGAGATTTTAGTTCCTTAGAAGCAAGACGTAGTCCCTAAATTAATAGTCCAGATTATATTTATAAAAGCAAATAGTTGGGCTGGAGAGATAGCTTAGTGGTTAAGCGCTTTTCTGTGAAGCTTAAGGACCCTGGTTTGAGGCTCAATTCCCCAGGTCCCACATTAGCCAGATGCACAAGGGGGCATATGCATCTGAAGTTCGTTTGCAGTGGCTGGAGGCCCTGGCGTGCTCATTCTCTCTCTCTGTCGCTCTCAAATAAGTAAAAATAAACAAAAATCTTAAAAAAGCAAATAGTCATAAAAATAATACTTAAGGGCTAGAGGGATGGCTTAGTGGTTAAGGTGCTTGTCTGTGAAACCCAAGGACCCAGGTTCAATTTCCTAGTACCCACATAAGCCATATGCACATGGGGCATAAGCAACTAGAGTTTGTTTGCAGTGGCTCGAAGCCCTGACGTGCCCATTCTCTCTTTCTCTATCTGCCTCTTTTTCTCTCTGTCATATAAATAAAATATTAAAAAATAATAACTTGGGCTGGAGGGATAGCTTAGCAGTTAAGGCATTTGCCTATAAAACCAAAGGACCCAGGTTCGAAGCCACAATCACAAGGTGACACATGCATCTGGGGTTCGTTTGCAGTGGTTTGAAGCCTTGGTGCACCCATTCTCCCTCCCTCCCTTTCTCTCATTCTCCCCTTCCCTCCCTCTTTCTCTTTGTCAAATAAATAGAAAGATTAGTATAAAAAATACTTAAAGTGTGCATGTTAATTACATGCCTTTATACTTTGGAAGCACAGGAAGTAGGAAAGATGTGAGTTTGAGGCCAGCCTGGGACTACAGTTCAGGCTGAGCTAAAGTGAGAACACTACCTTGAAAAACCAACAACAAAAAAACCTACTTATTTACTATATGACAAAGAAGTTCTACTTCTAGACTTGTGTACCTAAGAGGACTGAAAATTTGTGCACACAGCAGCTTATAGACAGTGCTCATAACAGCCAAACTGTGGGAAACAACACAATTTCTCATTATGAAATGATGAATAAACAAAGTAGAGTCTTTCCATATGATAGGATATTACTCAGCTGTGGAAAGGAATGGAGCACTGATACATTTTACAGTTTACAGGGGCTGGGAAGATGGCTCAATGATTGGAAGTGCACAGACTTCCTGTGCAAGCCTGAGCTCCAGCATGCTAATAAAAGTAGCTTACATATCTGCAACCCCAGTGCATCCATGGCAGTGGGAGGCAAACAGCAAAATCCCGAGAAGAACCAGCTAGTCTGGCCTTCAAAGTGGCAAATGAGAGACATGGTCTCAAGGAGAAAAGGAGAGGACAAAAACCTTCAGGTTGTTCTCTGATCTCCACTCACATGTTCCCCTACAAACATCACCCCCCCACAGTTTTACAGTGAGAAAGAAGCCAAACACAAAAGGCCCCAAATTACATGATTCCATCTTAAATGAAATGTCCAGAATTATAAAAACTGTGTAGAAGAAAGTTGGTTTGTTGATGTCAGGGCTGGGTTGGGTTGGGGTAGATAGAGGAATGAGAAAGGACTTTGGTTGGGTATGGGCTGGTTGTGGAATAATGAAAATACTCTGAAATTAGATAGTGGTGATGGTTGTAGAACCTTCTGAATGTAGTCAAATACACTGTATTAAAAGTTTTATTTATTTATTTGAGAGGAGAGAGAATGAGAATGGTTGCACCCAGGGCCTAGTGCAAACTGCAGACATACGTGCCCTTTTGCACATCTGGCTTTACATGGGTTCTGGGGAATTGAAGCCAGGTTGTTACGCCTTGCAAGCAAGTGTCTTTAACCTCTGAGCTGTCTCCTCAGCCCCATTTTTATTTCTCATTGTGCTGGACGGACAAATTGTTTTACAAGTGAATTTAATTTTTTTATTTGAAGGAGGGAGAGAGAGAGAGAGAAAGGGCACTCTAGGGCCTCTATCCACTGCAGACAAACTCTAGACACATGCACCATCTTGTACATCTGGTTATGTGGGTCCTGAGGAATCAAATCCCTGGGTGTTTGGCTTTGCAGGCAAGCTTCTTAACTGCTAAGCCATCTCTCCAGCCTTTCAAGTGATTTTTTAAAAGATCTATTTAATTAATTAATTAATTAATTTGAGACAGAGGGAGGGAGAGAGAAAGAGCCAGGTCCTCTAGCCACTGCAAATAACTCCAGACACATGCACCACCATGTGTATCTGGCTTATGTGGGACCTGGAGAATTGAACCTGGATCCTTAGGCTTTGCAGGCAAATGCCTTAACCGCTAAGCCATCCCTCTAGCCCTCAAGTGAATTTTAGACAGGTGTATTATGCCATTTGAGTCTCAATTCTTCTGGAGGCCAAGGCCAGTCTAGGAAATCACAGCAGATTATATATATATATGTATATATATCTGTGTGTGTGTGTGTGTGTGTGTGTGTGTAATTAATAAAACTGAATTGCAAACTGTGCATATTCTGTCTCACAAAGAGAAGCCCCAATATTGTCCCACCCCAAAAGAAACAAAACAGAAGTTTAAGAATCATTTGTTAATGTTCTTATTGGCCTGGGGCTAAGTTATATCAATTTTTTCACTTTTTTTTTTTTTTGGTTTCTAGATAGGGTCTCCCTCTAGCCCAGGCTAACCTGGAATTCACTATGTAGTCTCAGGCTGGCCTTGAACTTGCCACAGTCCTCTGACCTCTGTCTCCCAAGTGCTGGCATGAAGGGCAGCACCGCCACACCTGGCTTTTTCTTCTTTTCTTTTCTTTTCTTTTCTTTTCTTTTCTTTTCTTTTCTTTTCTTTTCTTTTCTTTTCTTTTCTTTTCTTTTCTTTTCTTTCTTTTTTTTTTTTTTTAAATTTTGAGGTAGGGTCTCACTGTAGTCCAGGATGACCTGGAACTCACTCTGTAGCCTATGCTGGCCTCCAACTCATGTCAGTCCTCTGTCTGCCTCCTGAGTGCTTGGATTAAAGGTGTGCACCACCATGCCCAGCAAATGAGATCAAATCTTATGTTGATAGAAAAGGTGTTTTGTTTTGTTTGCTATGTTGACTGGGATTCTTGAGCTAAAGGGAACTTCCTGTCTGAGCATCCAAGTGGCCATAGGCTAGAGCCTATACTCAGACTAAAAACTATTCTTTTTGTGAAGTCAGCTTCTGTCTCCCCTCCCATAGGAGTCTATATACTAAATACCAGTGTCATTTTAAGACACTTTTTTGTGAGACAAAGGCTTTCAATAGTTCACTGATTCCACTAACTAGCAAGCCCAGGGCATCTCCTGACTCTGCCTTCCCAGTTCTAGGATTATAGGCACACTGCCACTCCCAGCATTGTACATGGGGGCCTGGAATCCAAACTCAGATCTGTTTTTAAATTTTAAATTAAAAATTATTATTTATTTATATTAGAGAGAGGATGGGCACTACAGGGCCTCACACCACTGCAAACAAATTCCAGATGCATGTACAACCATATTCATCTGGCTTACATGGGTTCTGGGGACTTGATCCTGGATCCTTAAGCTTTGCAGGCAAAAGTGCCTTAACCCCTAAGCCATCTCTCCAGCTCAAACTCAGATCTTTATGCTTGCAGAGCAAGCACTTTGCCCACTGAGGTATCTCTCCAGCCCAAGACACACATTTTAATGAAATATCTTACATGTTAAGCAAGTGCTGTACAAATCCCCAGAAATATCTTACTTGTAAGAATGATTTTTAAAAAAACACTCATTTGGATGTATGTGTGCATGTATGGTGTATTCAGGTACATGCACCCTGTAGAGGCCAAAGCTGGCTGACCATGGAGCCCTAATAATCCTATGTCTCTATCTCTGTGTCGTGGTCACCCCCTGCCCCCGCCGCCACTGTGCTGGAATTACAGGCATTCATAGCCATGCACAGCTTTTTACATGCTAGCTGGTGATTGAACTCAGGTCTTCATGATTCTGCAAGTGTTCTTAACCACTGAGCCATCTCCCTAGCCCCAAGAGTGAATATTTTAGAAGATGAAAATGGTGCCTGTGATGTAGTGTAAGGAGTAAATCTGAAATATCAATTAATTTGAAACACTACTCTCTCCTACTTAAGCTACCTGCTTCTTCCTGCCAAAGTCTTTAAAATACCACTAAACACTTTTTCCCCATGGAAGAGTTACCTTGATGTCCTTTTATTTGCAGCAACCTTAGTTAACACCAGGAATATGCTTAAGTAAATCACCAGAAAATAATTAATGAAATTGCTCATAAGCAAAGATAATATGTTGCCAGTGATTATGAGCATTTTAGATAAGCAAAGCATAGTGCCAACTGAAGCTCCCTTTGAACTTGCTTCTTTGTTTGTACTTGGTCAGAAGGCAGCTTTAAAAATACTCTTTAAAAAATATTTTATTTATTGAATGGGGGGGAGAGAGAGAGAAAGAAAGAATGGGCGCTCCAGGGCCTCCAGCCACTGCAACTGAATTCCAGACGTGTGCACCCTCTTTTGCATCTGGCTAATGTGGGTCCTGGGTAATCGAACCAGGGTCCATTGGCTTTGCAGGTAAATACCTTAACCACTGAGCCATCCCTTGAGCCCTTTGAAAATATTCTTTACCCTTCATGTTTGCCCTGTCTTAACTTGGACATCGGTGATTAAGCAAGGGAATTTTTAAGCCTTCAATAAGAGTTTTTAGCAGTGTTAGTGGATATAGAAATTTAGGTGGTTGTTAGGAAACAGAAGAAGGTCTGGTCTGCTACTCCAGAATTCAAAAGTAATTCCTTATACTGTTAAGACTCAAACCCATTGAGCAACATCCCCAACCTCCACAATAGCTTTTTTTGTTTGTTTGTTTGAAATAAGGTTTTACTCTGGCCCAGACTGGCCTTGAACTCCAGGCAGTCCTCGTGCCTCATCCTCCACAGAGTGCTGGGATTACAGGTATGAGTCACCACATCCAGCTCAAAATAGCTTTCTTAACTGAGCTGGTAAATACTGCATTTCTAGTAGTGGTATAAATTATTTTACTCTGTATAACAGAACATGGGAAGTGTTGGTAGAATTCACAGGTTAGGGTTGATTTTACTATTCAGGACTTATTTCTTATCTTGTTAATCATTAGGAAAAGAAGTTTTATTACTGATGCAAGCGCTAAACACCCTTTCAACCCCAGAAGAGAAACTGGCAGCTCTCTGTAAGAAATATGCTGATCTCGTGAGTATTAAATCAAAGGTGTGAGGGCCATATAAAGTGTAGCAGAATGTGTGTGTGTTTGATAAGCTTTTTTTAGGTTAAGTAATTTTGGTAATTTCATACATGCATATAATGTTTTGATCCTATTCATCCCCCATTGCTTTCTCCTACTGAACCCCTTCCTCTACCCAACTAGTTCCCCTTCTACTTTTTTTTTTTTAATGACCTAATGAACTGTATTAGAGTTCTTTTCTAAGAACCCAGGTGAGAGGATATTTACCTGAACATGGGCAAAGTACCAGTAGCAACACCCCTGAAGAAAATATCCCTCCCATAAATTAACAATAGCTCCTCAGAGAGGTGGGGGGGGCCTTATGAGACCCCCCTTTACCCATTAACTGCCTAAAATCCTCAGGGAAGCATGGGCCTTCATTAGACCCTCAGTGGACAAACCCAGTCTTGTGAAAGTCTTGGGCAAGGTAACAACAGCTACTATGAGTGCAACGGCCATATCATGTCTGGAAGGTAGCATTTCACACCACTCCTCATCTTCTAGCTTTTACATCGTCCTCCCGCCCTCCCTCTGTATTTTCTCACATCTTTATGCCGTATCTTCCTTGACATTTTCTGAGACTTGGAAGAGATGATATAGATGTCTCAGTTAGGGATGAATTCTCACCCATTTACTCTTAGTACGTTGACCAGTTATGAGTCTTTAGTAATAGCAGTCTACTGCATAAAGAAGTTTATCTCTGAGCAAAACTGAGAGCAGCATTAATCTTTTTCCTAAAAAATATTTTATTTTAGGTAGACTCTTGCTCTAGCCCAGACTGACCTGGAATTCATTGTGTAGTCTCAGGGTCTCGAATTCACAGTGATCCTCCTACCTCCACCTCCTGAGTCCTGGGATTAAAGGCGGGCACCACCATGCCTGGCTAGAAAAACTTTTTTTAAACATGTATGTGCACACATGCATGTTTGTGTATGTGTGTGTGTTCACGTAGGTTTGTGTGTACTTATGTGCCTGTGAACGGGGAGGCCAGAAGACAACTTTGAGTATCATCTTTAGGAATGCTGTCCACCTTTTCTGAGACAGGGTTTCTCATTGGCCTGCAGCTCACCAATTATGCTAGACTGGCAGGTCAGTGAACTCTGGGCACTGGCCGATCTCTACTTTCCCAGGGCTGGGATTACAGGAACATGCTACCATGCCTGAGCATTTTTAGGTATGTACTGGGAAATTGAACTAATGTCCTCATGCTTGTGAAGACAAGCAACCTACTGCCTGACCTATTTCCCCAGAAAATGTTTTAAAACTTTTTAAAGCTGTTTATTTATTTATTTGTTTATTTGCAAGCAGAGAGAAAGGATGGATGGATGGGTTGCCAGGGCCTCTAGTCACTGCAAATGAACTCCAGATGTGTGTACTACCTCATGCATCTTGCTTTACGTGGGTGCTGGAGAATCAAATCCTGGTTGTTTGGCTTTGCAGACAAATTCCTTAACTGCTGAGCCATCTCTCCAGCCCCAAACTTTATTTATTTATTTTTATATATTTTATTTTTATTTATTTATGAGAGAGACAGAGAGAATGGGCACACCAGGGCCTCTAGCCACTGCAAACAAACTCCAGACTCATGCACCACCATGTGCATCTGGCTTACGTGGGTTCTGGGGAATCGAATCTGGCTCCTTAGGCTTCACAAGCAAGTACCTTAACTGGTAAGCCATCTCTCCAGCCCCAAACTTTATTTCTTGAAACAATACTGGTTCCATTTAAAAGGCGAGAGCATATAGCTTATGTAACAGTGAGAATATCAGAGGAATAAGTAGCCTTTTCCCCAAAGATTATTCTAAACATTTACAATTTGCCACTGTGCATCTGGCTAATGTGGGTCCCGGGAAATTGAACCAGGGTCATTTGGCTTTGCAGGCAAATGCCTTAACTGCTAAGCCAGCCCTCTAGTCCCCATTAAGTATTTTCTAATGATGTTTTTATTCCATAGTCAGATTGTTTGTGGTATTATGGTAAAATAATAAGGTAATTAGGTAAATATATTCTTCTTACTCTTTTGTCAGAAGTGTATTGACAGTTCTTTGCCCTTTAATCTCTTAAGTTTTAAATTAATCTATGTGCGGAGGGAAGAAACACCATTTTGGTTTGTTGAGTGGAAGGAAGGTACATCTTATTGTATTACTGAGGTTCTTTGTGATTTTTGAGGAGCATTCCATAGAGTCTATAGATATATTTGGGAGAGAACTGCCATCTTCATAATAGTAATAGAACTTCAAAAAGTGATGGTATCCTATAGTATCAGCTACTGGGGAGGTTGAGACAGGAAAATGTCTTTAGCCAGGAGTTTGAGGCCAGCCTAGGGTAATAACCCTGTCTCAAAACAAAAGGGAATGTCCGAATGAAAAAAACGTACACCATACACAACGTTATGTTTCAAATGGATTAGATGCTTAAATATCAAAAGTGAAGAAGCAGCCTGGAGAGATTGCTTAGTGGTTAAGGCCCTTGCCTGAGAAGCCTAAGGACCCTGGCTCCATTCCCCAGGGCCCACATAAGTACATGGTGACTCATACATCTGGAGTTCGTTTGCAGTGGCTAGAGGCCCTGGTGCGCCCATTCTATCTGTATTTCTCTCTCTTTTTCTTTCTCTCTCTGTCTCAAATAAATAAATAAAAATCTTTTTAAAAAGAGAGAAGCTTTAAAATTTCAAGATATTATTTAAATTTATTGATAAATAATTTTCTAACTTTGGGTTAAGGAAGAATTTTTGTTGTTTTATACAGGTTCTACCTTATGTAGCCCTGGTTGGCCTTGAATATACAATGATTCTCTTGCCTCTGCCTTACAGTTATCAAACTACAGGTCTTGACCGCTACGCCTGGCTGTTCCAGGAAGAATTCTTTTAAAAAAATATTTTTTTATTTATTTGAGAGAGAGGGGGAGAGAGAGAGAGAGAGAGAGAAGGAATGAGAATGGGCAGGCCAGAGCCTTTAGCCACTGCAGAAGAACTCCAGGTGCATGTGCCACCTTGTTCATCTGGCTTACGTGGGTACTGGGGAATTGAACCTGGGTCCTTAGGCTTCATAGGCAAACACCTTTAACTAATAAGCCACCTCTCTAGCCCTGTGGAAAGGTTTCTTAAAACATAAAATGTACTGTCAGATTGCACAAATTGGCTGGGTTATAGATGAGACCCTGCTCAGCTTTACTGAAATTAAGACTTCATCAAAAAATTCCTTAAAAGAGCCTGGCATGGTGAGATGGACCTGTAATCCCAGCCTTTCAGGAGGCTTGAGGTAGTAGTATCACAAGTTTAAAGGCTGTGTGGGCAACTTAGTGAGATCCTGTCTCAAAATAAAAGTAAAAAGAGTGCTGGGGAGATAGTGTAACATGTGCCAGGCCTGTTGCAGTTATCTTTGTCATTGTTGGACAAACACCTGACCAGAAGCAGCTTATGGGAGGAAAGGGTTTATTTCAGGCTTATAGAATCCAGGGGAAAAATCATCAATGCAGAAGAATTTGGTTCACTTCCACTGACTGATAGCAGATAAATACCACCAAACAGCCAGTAAACATGAACAGCTAGAGCTCAGAACTGTCTTATACATACTGGTAAGGGCAGGACTTAAGATCTGTCCCCATTGATACCTCCAGCAGGGCTTTGTCTGCTACAGACTCAAGTTGCAAGCTTAATCAAAAATACCTTGGGGGACTGGAGAGATGGCTTAGCAGTTAAGGTGCTTGCCTGTGAAGCCTAAAGACCCATGTTTGACTCCCCAGATCCCTCATAAGCTAGATGAACAAGGTGGTGCATGCACAAGGTAGCATATACACACAAGGTGGCACACATATCTGGAGTTGGATTGCAGTGGCTGGAGGCCCTGGCATGCCAATTCTCTCTGTATGTCTTTCTCTCTCTCGCGCGCTTTCTAATGCAAAAAGGCTAGTCTTTTGTGCTTGCCTCAAAAAAATACCTTGGGCTAAGTGGCTCATGCACCTGAGAGGCCAAGGTCGGAGGACCATTATGAGTTCAAGACCAGCCTGGGACTATACAGAGTGAGTTCCTGGTCAGCCTGTGCTAGAGTGAGACCCTACCTTGAAAAAAAATAAAACAAAAAACCTCTTAGGTAATGAGAGTCATATATTCACATTCAAACTGCCATAACACCATAGATTCAATGTGCAGTACCCAAAAAAGGAATACAAAATACCTTAAGAAAAAGAAGAAATTATAAACTGGGGAGAATACTTTCAATAAATGGAAACAGACAGAATAACAACAGAATAAAATTTGGCATCAAGAGTATCTGAGCGGGCAGGGCATGGTGGTGCATGCCTTTAATCCCAGCACTCGAGAGGCAGAGGTAGGAGGATCGCCATGAGTTCAAGGCCACCCTTAGACTACATAGTGAATTCCAGGTCAGCCTGAGCTAGAGTGAAACCCTACCTCAAAAAAAAAAAAAAAAAAAAAAAAAAAGAATGAGCGAGTGGTGGGGACTGGAGAGATGGCTTAGCAGTTAAGGTGCATGCCTACGGAGCCTAAGGGCACAAGTTATATTCTCCAGGTCCCACATAAGACAGATGCACATGGTGGCACATGCATCTTGAGTTGGTTTGTAGTGGCTAGAGGCCGTGGCATGCTCATTCCCTCTCTCTCTTTCCCCTCCCTCCATCCCTGTCCCTCTCTCTATCTCAAATAAATAAAAATAACATCTGAAAATAAAAAGAATATCTGAGTGGGCTGGGTATAGTAGTGTATGCCTTTAATCCAAGCACTCAGGAAGCAGAGGTAGGAGGGTCATTGTGAGTTCAAGACCATCCTGGAACTATGGAATAAATTCCAGGTCAGCATGGGCTAGAGTGAGACCCTACCTCAAAAAAATAAAAAAAAATAGCAGGAAAGGTTCATGACCCCCCCCCCCCAAGGAGCTTTGGCAGTTAATGTCCTTAGCCACTTCTAAGCTGCCCATGCTCCCATAAATAACTCCCGCGCTTGTGCAAGAGTCTCTAAACTCACTGGGGTAGCAAAACAGGAAAAAAGAGGGACTGGCTGGAAAGAAGGGGCTCAGCAATAGTGTGAGGAGGTAATTTTGTTACAAGTGTTACAAGTGTCAAAAAATACTTTAAATATCTGAAAAAAATACCTGGGGCTGGAAATATATAGCTCAGTGGTAGAGCCAATTATCTAGCATGCGCAGGGTCCTGGTTTTAATCCCTAGCACTGCAAAAAAGAAAAAGAAAAAAATCCCTACAAACATATAGTAAAAGAACAAGGAGAATAAAAACAGTGGAAAGTTGGACAGAAGACATTAAAGAGAGATTTCATAGAAGTGGCAAGCTAAGATACAAAGATAACAGCCTAAAGGTCATAAACACACGTAGAACCTACTGACCTCATGGTGGTCAGAATAGCACAGATCAAGATTACAGCAAGATGTCATTTTATGCCTATTGTAGTGCCATAAAATAAGGACTGTATTATTTTTGTGTGATATAGAGGACATGAGTTGTCATGATCTCTTTTACATTGCTGTTTGGAACCAAATTTGCTAGCAACTCTGGAAAAAGTTTAATGTCCTATGAGGGCTGGAGAGATGGCTTAGTGGTTAAGTGCTTGCCTGTGAAGCCTAAGGACCCCGGTTTGAGGCTTGATTCCCCAGGACCCACGTTAGCCAGATGCACAAGGGGGGGACACAAGTGTCTGGAGTTCATTTGCAGTGGCTGGAGGCCCTGGCGTGCCCATTCTCTCTCTGCCTCTTTCTCTCTGTCACTCGCAAGTAAATAAAAATAAAAACAAACAAACAAAAATAATAATGTCCTATGAATCAAACATGAGAAGTCAGCAACCCTGCCTTTAGGTTTGTACCCAAGAAGAGAGAGAGAATGAATGAGAATATGGGCGCACTAGGGCTTCAACAGCCACTGTAAATGAACTCCAGATGCATGTCCCATTTTGTGCATCTGCCTTTATGTGGGTACTGGGAAGTCAAACCTGGGTCTGCAGGCAAGCGCCTTAACCACTAAACCATCTCTGCAGCCTGGGTGTTGTTTTTAAAAGGTGAAGTAGTACACAGTCTGTAGGCCCACTTCAGTCAGAACATGTTTTTCTACTGCCCACAAGTTCAGAATGGTTTGCAAAGTGTTTAAAAATAAAGAATAAGCCGGGCGTGGTGGCGCACGCCTTTAATCCCAGCACCGGGAGGTAGAGGTAGGAGGATCGCCGTGAGTTCGAGGCCACCCTGAGACTATATAGTTAATTCCAGGTCAGCCTGGGCTAGAGTGAGACCCTACCTCGAAAAACAAACAAAAAAAAAAAAATAAATAAAGAATATATGACAGACGCCATATTTGGCCCACAATGCCTGTAATATTGGTTGACTCTTTACAGAAAAAAAATTGGCTAATCCTGATGTATATCTACATAGCCAACAACATGGCTGAGTCAGCTACATAATCCAGTGTTGTGCTGTCTGAGAGTCACAATTGGTCACATGTGGCTATTTAGTATAAATTAATGTAAATTATTAACGAAAATTAAAAATCAGTTTGCAGTTGTACTGGTCACAGTAAAGTTACAACAATGAAAACAAAAAAATCCAAGGACTACACACAGATGAAATAACATGAAAAGAGCAATGAAGAATAGGTGAACACACGATAGTAGTGATTCTGGGGCAGAGACAATTAAAAGTGTGGACTGACTGTAGTCTGAAACTGTACTGTCACTCTTAAGTTCATAGTAGGGTGACTTCACATTATTATACTAAACCAATGATTCCTCTTTTTTTTAAAAAAAAATTATTTATTTATTTATTTATTTATTTGAGAGTGACAGACACAGAGAGAAAGACGGAGAGAGAGAGAGAATGGGCGCGCCAGGGCTTCCAGCCTCTGTAAACGAGCTCCAGATGTGTGCGCCCCCTTGTGCATCTGGCTAACGTGGGACCTGGGGAACCGAGCCTCGAACCGGGGTCCTTAGGCTTCACAGGCAAGCGCTTAACCGCTAAGCCATCTCTCCAGCCCACCAATGATTCCTCTTGTAGAAACTTCTCTTCTTGAGACAGAGTCTCACTCTAGCACAGGTTGGCCTCGAAATCACAGTGATCCTCCTGCCTTTGCCTCCCTCTCTACTGGCCTTAAAGGCGTGCACCACCACACCCTGGCAGATTCTTTCTTTCTTGATTCAGGGTCCCACTGTAATCCAGGCTAGTCTTAAACTCATGGCAATCATTCTACCTCAGCCTCCTGAGTATTGGGATTAAAAGCATGTGCCACTACATGCAGCATTTTTTTTTCAAGGTAGGGTCTCACTCTGGTTCAGGCTGGGATTAAAGGTGTGTGCTACCACACCCAGCTTTAGTTTTATTTTATTTGGGGGGGGGGGGTTTCGAGGTAGGGTCTCACTCTAGCCCAGGCTGACCTGTAATTCACTATGGAGTCTCAGGGTGGCCACGAACTCACAGCCTCCTACCTCTGCCTCCCAAGTGCTGGGATTAAACGTATGGGTCACCATGCTTGGTTTAACAAGGTTTTTTTTTTGTAGCATATGCTAATTATACATAACTGGGTTTAATTATGACATTTTCATGCATGCAAATACTGTAGTTTTATTATTCACTGCCCCCCATATTACACTCTCTTGTTCTCTTCTTCCTCCCTCTGATCCCCTTCTTCCCAACTTCTCCTTTCTATATTAGGGTTTCTTACAGGATTCTAGTTGAGGAATTATTTTTAGGAGCCCATCTATAACACTGAAGAAAATGTCACTTCCCCTCTCAGCCACCATTGACTGTGTATAGGTACTCAGGGCTCTCTTCTCCATGACAGGGCTAGTCTTGTACAGGTCTTATATTGGTAATTGTAACTGTTGCGAGTTCGAGAATGCAGCAGTGATGTCATGCTCTGAAGACAGTGTTCCGCCTCATTCCATTCTTTCCTCTGGCTCTTAAGAGACAAGGTCTCATGTGGCCTAGGATGGCCCTGAACTCACTATATAACCAATGATGATGACCCTAAATTCTTGATCCCTCTGCTTCCACCTCCCTAGTGCTAGTATTGCAGGCAGGAACTCCCATGCCCTGCTGGAAGAATGCTTTTGATGTGTTTCAGTAGGCCACAAGATGGCACTGTAGCTCCTTGTGACTCAGCATCATTTCCTTCAGTAAAATCTGTACAGAAAGGTTAGTAAGGCTTCCATCTTCTCTGTTAATATTGATTTGATGTAACCTTGAAATAGAAACGTTTGCTTTAAACCTAAAATTACAGGAATTCTCACAAGGAACTTTTTTTCCCCGAGGAATTCACTATTAATCTCAGGGTGGCCTTGAACTCACAGCAATCCTATCTCTGCCTCCCGAGTACTGGGATTAAAGGTGTGTGCCACCACACCTGGCTCTCACAAGGGACTCTTTTTGGTTTTGGTAGCAGGTGCCTTTAATCCTAGCACTCAAGAGGCAGAGATAGGAGGATTGTTGTCTCACAAGGAACTCTTAAGTGCCAGTTAAAGTTCTAAATGCAGTACAGTAGCCTATGGGTGTTACTTTAGAAAAATAGAACTTCAGTATTTATTCCTAAAACAACAGCTTTAAGAAAAGTAAGGGGCTGGGGCTTTATAGTTTAAGGTGTTTGTAATGCCTTGGAGCCTGAGTTTGATTCCCCAGTACCCATGTAAAGCCAGATGCAGAGTGAGACACACATACAAATAAATACAATTTAAATATGAACTATAAAAACACAAAGCATAATCTTGTATTTTATATTTGTATTTCAGATAGGAACTGGTCAGCCAACAGCAATTCAGGATGTGCCTAACCTTACAACTGAGTTAGTCCTGGCCTCAACATTGGAGGAAGTCTCAGCCAGAAGAGGCAGGAGTTCCTTTCCAAAGGGTTAAGCCCAGAATACTTGGTCAATGTTACCAGAGTGTTTCAAACTTCTAGGAAAAGAAAGTATGCAGCTGAAGGGTATCATCGGTTCAAAAGACAGGCTAATAGGTAGAAATTGAGGAGTCTGCATTTTCTGGGAGTCATTGAACCAAACAAAGAAGACGAGCTATAATTAGTCTCTGGAGTCAGGTAAAGTGATAAATTGAGAACCCCAGGTCAGTGTGAAAGGTTTGGAGATGCACACCCCACCTTCTTGGTATTAATTACGGAACACTGGGTAACATACTGATGCCTCTGTGCTGCTATACTTCATAAAGCTGAAGTTGGATAATGAAAAGTTCTCACAAAGGAATACATCTAAAGGGCCACACTAAATTTGCTTGCTGTCTTCACAGTTAGAAATGAGAGGAGATTGGTAGTGTCACATGATAGGAAACAGTTTACATAAAATGCTATACTATAACATCATCACTATTTTTAAATATTTTATTTATTTGAGATAGAGAAAGAGAGAATGGGCACATCAGGGCCTCCAGCCACTGCAAACGAACTCTAGACACATGCACCACCTTGTGCATCTGGCTGCATGTGGGTCCTGGGGAATCGAACCTGGGTCCTTAGGCTTTGCAGACATGTGCGTTAACTGCTAAGCTATCCCTCCAGCCCCAGCATTATCACGTGTGTGTGTGTGTGTGTGTGTGTGTGTGTGTGTGTATACATGCGTGCACATGGGGAGGTGCTAGGTTTTTCAGTATGCCCAGCAAGCACTCCACCAGTGACCTATACCATCAGCTGCTGTAATTTGGCTTTTGGGGAAAAAAAGTACATAGCTTTTAGCCACTTGTGGTGATGCATGTCTTTAATCCCAGCACCCAGGAGGTTGAGACAGGAAAATCAAGGCTTCTAGGCATGCCTCAGCTTTAGAGCAAGATTCCATCTCTTAAAAAAAGAGGAAGAGAGCCAGGCATACAAGAGGTACAAGGATTGCTGTGAGTTCAAGGCCACCCTGAGACTACATAGGTAATTCCAGGTCAGCCTGGACCAGAGTGAGACCCTACCTTGAAACCCCCCCCCCCCAAAAAAAAAGAGGGAGAGGCTGGCGAGATGGCTCAGCTACCTAAAGCATTTGAACTTGATTCCCCATTATCTTTGTAAAGCCGGATACAGATACACAAAGTAGCACATGTATCTGGAGTTCATTTACAGTGGCAAGAGGCCTTGGCAGATTCATATTCTCAAATAAGTAAAAAAATAAATCAATAAAAGTTAAAGAAAGGCCAGGCAATTCCAGCACTTGGGAGGCAGAGGTAGGTGGATCATAGTGGGTTTGAGGCCAGCCAAGAACTACAGAGTGGGGTCCAGGTCAGCCTGGGCTAGAGTGAGACCCTGCCTCCAAAAAAAGAAAGAAAGAAAGAAAGAAAAAGAAATAAAAGGAAAAGTCAAGCATGAAGTCAGCATGGGCTACAGAGTGGTTCAGGTTAGCCTGGCTAGAGTGAGAGCCTGTATCACAAGAAAAGAAAAATAGAAAGAAAGAAAAGTTTGTGTAGTTGTAGCCATAACTCTCTAAACGTAAGGTGCTTGTTAATTTTAGCTGGAGGAGAGCAGGAATGTTCAGAAGCAAATGAAGATTCTGCAGAAGAAGCAAGCACAGATCGTGAAAGAGAAAGTTCACCTGCAGAGTGAACACAGCAAGGCCATCTTGGCAAGAAGCAAACTGGAGTCTCTTTGTAGAGAACTTCAGCGTCATAATAAGACCTTGAAGGTTAGTTGCTTCATTTTTCTATTTTATAGAAAGGAGTTACATATTCAGCTGATTTTATACTTACTTGCCTTGTGCCTATTTGAAATAAATCAGTGTATTAGCTTCCAGACAGTAATGTGAACCTCTTTCTGCTTTGCTTGGGCTGGTGCTGTGTGAGGTCAGTATACTGTAAGAATGACGACCTTTTTTGTATGTAAGTTTTTGTTTCTTATTCAAAGAAGGGGTCTTAGTTCCCTCATATTTGGTCACAGGGAGTTAATATGGAACTGCTGTTCATATTCCGTGCTCTCTTGCTTTAAAGCCATGACTTTTGAAAGCTCAGAGTTGTCAGTTTTCTGCTGAGTACTGTTGTAGTTGATCATCATGTATGCCAAGCTACCATGAAATGAGAGGCTTATTAAGATTATTCAGTGAATCTGAGAAGGGAGACCAGCTGAGTTCTCAGGTCATTGTCCATGTTCTCTGGCCTACCCCCAGATGTTGGTTGCTGAATACTTTTGATATGCAGAGGAGAAGAGGGACAAGAGCAGAGATGTGCAAGGAATGTCTCTTGGCGTGGAATGGCCCTGCCCTTGTGCTTAATGCAATAGGACTTTGATCAGGATCTGTGATTAACTTAAGTAAATAAATAAGAATAATTCCAGGGCTCTAGGTACAGTAGGACTCATAATATGAATTTTCATTTGATGTAGGAACCATAATTTTCTCCCATTATATTTATATATTTAATCTTAAAGCAAGTAAGTGGTGGCTGGGCCTGTAGGCACATGCCTATAATCCTAGCTACTGTAGAGACACAGACAGAAGGATCATAAATTCAGGACCTGCATGGGCTATAGGGTGAGTTCAAGTCCAAGGCCAGCCTGGACAACATAACATGACCCTGTCTCAAAATTCAAAAAATGGGCTGGAAAGTTATGTGGTATTTTTCCTTATAACAAATCATTTTGAGTTGACTGATAACTTTAGACATAGAAAGGTCTTTTATAATTTTTTTTTTTTTTAGGCAAGCCCAACAGATTTTTTTTTTTTTTATTTGAGAGCGACAGACAGAGAGAGGAGGACAGATAGAGGGAGAGAGAGAGAATGGGCGCGCCAGGGCTTCCAGCCTCTGCAAACGAACTCCAGATGTGTGCGCCCCCTTGTGCATCTGGCTAACGTGGGACCTGGGGAACCGAGCCTCGAACCGGGGTCCTTAGGCTTCACAGGCAAGCGTTTAACCGCTAAGCCATCTCTCCAGCCCGATTTTTTTTTTTAATTTTTTTTTGTTCATTTTTTATTTATTTATTTGAGAGCGACAGACATAGAGAGAAAGGCAGATAGAGGGAGAGAGAGAGAATGGGCGCGCCAGGGCTTCCAGCCTCTGCAAACGAACTCCAGACGCGTGCGCCCCCTTGTGCATCTGGCTAATGTGGGACCTGGGGAACCGAGCCTCGAACCGGGGTCCTTAGGCTTCACAGGCAAGCGCTTAACCGCTAAGCCATCTCTCCAGCCCCAATTTTTTTTTTTTTTTTTTAATGAGAAGAGGGAGAACGAATTGGTGCGCCAGGGCATACAGCCACTGTAATCGAATGCCAGATGCATGTGCCCCCTTGTGTGCATGTGCAACTTTGCATCACCACATCTGGCTTATGTGGGACCTGGAGAGTCAGACATAAGTCCTTAGGCTTTGCAGGCAAGTGCCTTAACCACTAAGCTCTCTCTCCAGCCCATAGAAAGGTCTTTTGATTCTTAAATTGTAGCGCAAGTTGAAAGTAAGCTTTTTTTTTTTTTTTAAGTTTAAAATATTTTTAAAAAGAGCTTGAATGTGGGCTGGGGGGTATGGCTTAGCTGTTAAGAGGCTTGCCTGCAAAGCCAAACGACCCAGGTTTGATTCCCCAGGACCCACATAAACCAGATGCACAAGGTGGCACATGCATCTGCAGTTTGATTGCAGTGGCTGGAGGCCCTGGTGCCCCTATTCTCTCTCTCCCTGCTTCTTTCTCTCTGTCAAATAAAATAATAAATATATTTTAAAAGCTTGAATGGATTTCACCTGTTTAGAAGAAATGTGCTCTTGTTGAAGATAAAAAGTGTGTGACTAGAGGAAACTCTGGCTTTGGTTATGAAAGAGTATAGGACTATCAGGGTTCTTGGAGTTGTTTTAGTAAGTTAGGTAGAGTGCTTCTTAGGGAATCACTACAAGAAATTTTCCCTGTGTTCTTTATGCATCTTTCCTTGAACGCCATTTTTTTCTGGTTTTCTTTCTATTTATTCATTTGAGGGGTGAGAGAATGGGTACACCAGGGCCTCCAGCCACTGCATGTACCACCAGCTTACGTGGGTCCTGGGGAGTTAAACCTGGGTACTTGGCTTTGCAGGCAAACCCCTTAACTGTGAAGCCATCCCTCTAACCCTTTTTTCTTTTTCTATTCGTTTCTCTGCTTGCCACATCTTATAATTAGAGGATTTCGAGCTGTTTGTCATCACCATTGTATTTGGGTACTTCTACTTGAGTTTTTTTCTGTTTTAACTAAAGCTGTACTCTGAGAAGTGTCAGGATTCCCCCGTCTTTAAAAATGCAAGGTCATCTTAGCAAGATTTATTTATTTGAGAGAGAGAGAATGAGAGAATATGAATGGGCATGTCAGGGCCTCTAGCCACTGTAAACAAACTCCAGATGCATGCACCACCCTGTACATCTGGCTTACGTAGGTTAAGGAGAATCAAACCTGGGTTCTTAGGTTTCACAGGAAAGTGCCTTAAGCGCTAAGTCATCTCTCCAGCACAAGATTTTTTTTTTTTTTTGAGGTGGGGTCTCACTCTTGCCCAGGCTGACCTGGAATTCACTATGCAGTCTCAGGCTGGCCTTGAACTCATGGTGATCCTCCTACTGCTGCCTCCCAAATGCTGGAATTAAAAACCATACTTGGTTTTATCTTTTTTTTTTTTTTTAACTGTTGCTGGGTTTTTTTCTTTTAATTTTTAAATCAAGATTTTATTAAAGAAGTATTTTTTTCTGTACATAAAGTAGCTTTTAGTTATAATCTTGATTGCATGTGTTTTTAATTCTCAGATGATGGATAGAAAATTGTAGGTAATAAGTTCAGTTTTGTCCAGTCATGTACTTGGCATGGTGACACATACACACACCTTTAATCCCAGCACTCAGGAGGCTATGGTAGGAAGATCTACATGTGTTCCAGGCCAATCTGGGATACAGTGAGACCCTTCTTTAATTTTTTTTTTCAGATGCCATTTAAGGCATGCTCAAGGTGATCTAAGATAATGCCCTGAATGGCCATCCAGAAAGGATCTGGCTATGTAGAAAAGCCCTTTCCATATGTATGTATTTTTTTTTCCAATACAGTACACTGAACCCAGGGTTTACTGAACTGTATACCCAGTCCCCTTCTTCTTCTTTGTTTTTTTTTTTTTTTTTTTTGAGATAGAGTCTCACTCTAGCACAGGCTGACCTGGAATTCACTATATAGTCTCAGGGTAGCCTTGAACTCACGGCAATCCTCCTACCTTTGCCTCCCGAGTGCTGGGATTAAAGGTGTGTGCCACCACGCCCAGCTCCCCTTCCTTTTTTTTTTTTTTTTTTTTTTTTTAGGTAGGGTCTCACTAGCCCAGGCTGACCTGGAATCCTCAGACTTACAGCGATCCTCCTACCTCTACCTCTCTAGTACTGGGATTAAAAGTATGAGACACCATGCCCCACAACCCAGCCCCTTTTTTACCTTTTTGAGGTAGGATCTTATTTAATTGTCCAGGCAGGCCTTAAACTTTTTATCCCCTGTGTCAGCTTCCTACCTCACTGGGATTAGATGCCTGCACCACCAGGCCTGGCCATAGCATCTTCTGTGAGTATTTATCTACAGGTTTCCACCTATTAACTGAAATTCTTTTGGGTACTAAGGAGGAAAATATGCAGCAGGCACGAGAGGAGGAAGAACGACGTAAAGAGGCAACAGCACATTTCCAGATTACTCTTAATGAAATCCAAGCCCAGCTGGAACAACATGACATACACAATGCCAAACTCCGACAGGAGAACATTGAACTGGGAGAGAAGCTGAAGAAGCTCATTGAGCAGTATGCACTAAGGGAAGAGGTAACTGCGTTTGATTGGTTGCGCTAACTTCTCACTGTTACACATCCTCCCATTCACTACTGCAGCGAAAGTAATGCTATAAGCTATTATCGAACCTCTGTCTATGTATATCAAGAGTAGCTTATTGATTGGGAAAATAAAAGCCACCACAGGACCACAATGATTAATTGGGAGCATCAGTAGGTGGCCCATGAGTTCATGGATATGGATAGGCAAGCTAATTTCTTTCTTTTTTTTTGGTGGGGAGGTTTCTGAGATAGGGTCTTGCTCTAGCTCAGACTGACCTGGAATTCACTATGTAGTCTCAGGGTGGCTTCAAACTGTAAGCAATCCTCCTACCTCTGCCACCTAAGTGCTGGAATTAAAGGCATGTGCCACCACGCCTGGCCAGGTAAGCTAATTTCTAAGAGACTTGTTAAGTACTAATTCCATGTGATACTTGAAGATAGCAATTTTCACATACAGATTATTTTCCTTATCTAGACTAATAACAGGTATTTGGCCCCAAAATACCCTGCATCTCAGACATCTGCAATCTATACACTGTCTACGACCATTGTATTAAATCTGTGTTTCAGGGTTTTTTCCCCTCATTTGGGGTTTTGGTATGTCTAACTTGGGGGCTCCAATAGATCCTCCTATCTCAACCTCCCAGGACAATGGGACCATAGGCACATAAAGTCATGCTCAGTTGGTTAATGAATTAATTTTAAAATAAATTATTTTTTCAAGATTTATTTATTTATTTGAGACAGAGGGGGGGTGTGTGTGGGGGGAGAGAGAAAATGGGTGTGCCAGGATATCTAGTGGCTGCAAACGAACTCCAGATGCTTGTGTCCCCATGTGTGTCTGGCTTACATGGGTACTGGTGAATCAAACCTGGGTTCTTAGGCTTTGCAGACAAGCACCTTAACCACTAAGCCATCTCTTCAGCTCTGAGACTACATAGTGAGTTCCAGGTCAGCCTGGGCTAGAGTGAGACCCTACCTCAAAACAACAACAACAAAAACCTTGCCAGCTTCGTCACTACTTAGCTTTTACCAAATGTCTAATATGTGCCCCGTATAAAGAACCTTATATAGTTCCTGGCAGATGCTGCCACTGAGATTCAGCATGAAAGAACTTTGTCTAGTGTCACACACTAGCCAGGCCTTGGCTCACATAATTAAAATCGTCACATCCTGCCTCCAGCTGAGAATTTGGGAAAATTTAATGGGTAGAAAAACAGAATGGGTAGAAAAAGGAACATGCATGATATATGGACTAATAGCTTGGTCACTCATCTGTCTGGATTGATGCTATTTGACTATTTTCAGTGTGGGGCAGAAATGAGAATAGTAAAATTTGTGATGGTGAGGGAGTGTTTGTGAGGCAGTGTCAACAAGTACTTCTCCCCAGGTGTGGTGGCGCACGCCTTTAATGCCAGCACTCAGGAGGCAGAGGTAGGAGGATTGCTCTGAGTTCAAGGATACCCTGAGACTATATAGTGAACTCCAGGTCAGCCTGTACTAGAGTGAGACCCTACCTCAAAAAACAAAAAGAAAAAAGTACTTCTGCACATGCAGAGACAGAAACCCAGTATTCTTAGCTATGTGGCATAAACAGCAAAGCAGGGTGTAGTAACTGGTGGTGGTTCTTCCCCATTGTGCGCTTTTCTTCATGAAGTGATGGAAGTAATTTTACTTTTTCCATAGCATATTGATAAGGTGTTCAAACATAAGGAATTGCAACAACAACTTGTGGATGCCAAACTTCAGCAAACGACTCAGCTGATAAAAGAAGCTGATGAAAAACATCAGAGAGAGAGAGAGTTTGTAAGTTCTATTCCTTAAGGAAAAAAAAAGGTATTGCCAAAATTGTAACCAAAGTCATTTAAAACAGCTTAACTTAACTTTGCACTATTGCCCCTGGGGCATGATATTTTGTTTTTAGCCACAGAAAGCATTTGATTGCTTCTATTAAACATTTTTTCCAGAAAATAAGACTGTAGAACTCAGGCCAAGAATTTTACTTGTTTGATATTTCTGTGCTTAGATTTATTTTACTTCTTAGCATTAGGTTCAAGAATTATTCTATTGGTAATTCAGTTGTACATCAAATATTTCAAACGTGGGTCTCTGAACATGGTTGGCTTTGTTTTCAAATATGTTGACAATAGGGAAATGACTTCTTTACTTTGGTATGATTGTATGTTTTGATCTTTTCAGTTAGGATCTCATTGTAACACAGGCTGGCTTCAAATTCATCATGTAGCTAAGGATAACCTTTACTCCTGATCTATGTTCTACCTATGTTCATGTACAGCTGGGGATATGTACGAAGGGCTCTGTACCCTCTTCCTCCCACCCTAGTCCCATTCCCACTCCATTAAATTCCCTCATCTTTCCAACTATTCCCTCTTGTATTTTGTTTTGGGTTTCATGAGGCATGGTCTCACTCTAATCCAGGGTAACCTGAAACTCTGTAGCCCAGGCTAGCCTTGAGTTCTCCCACATCAGATTCCCAAGTGTTGCACTGTTGTATTGAGATGTCCTTTATTGACCTTATCCATCATGCTAATAGGCTCTATCATGCATAGGTTTTGTGCAGGTCATATCTGCCACCACTCTGGAATTTTTTTTTTCCTTTGTGGTAGATGGGAGTCAGGCACTCCACACTCAGTTACAGCTCTAGCCCCCCTCTGTCCTGGTACTTAGACTGGCTCTCTTATAGCCCACGCTGGCTTCAAACTCCCCCTTTATAGCCAAGGATGACCTCAAACTTCTGAGCCTTCAGCCTCCACCTCCTGAGTGCTGCTATTACAGGTATGCACTACTATGCCTGGTCATATGGTTGTGAGGGTCCAACTCAGGGCATTGTGCAGAACTAGTTAGGCACCTGCTTGGCCACATTCTGAGCCCTCTTACTTTGTTTTTACAAATACTTAGAAACAAGGTGTCAGATTTTATTGCTTTGCTCCACACCATTTTTCAGGTCTCCTCTTGCCTCTCAGGGAGTAAAGAAGCTTTCTAGGTCATGCAGATAATATTGATGCCTAACCATGGCTACTAGCCACTGCAAATGAAATCCAGACACAAACTACCTTGTGCATCAGGCTTGTGGTGTGGGTACTGGTGAATCAAACCAGGGTCTTTTGGGTGTCTTAACCGCTAAGTCATCTCTCCAGCCTCCATGTAATTATTTTCGCCTAAAACACAAGTTTAACCCTGAATTCCATAATTTTTTTTTCAAGGTAGGGTACTCTATAGCACCAGACTGGCCTCAGACTCACAGCGATCCTCCTTCCCCTGCCTACTGAGTGCTAGGCTTAAAGCATATGCCATCACACCTGGCATGAATTCTGTAAATCCCTAAGTGGTTACAAGCGCAGTGATGGAAGGTATATAGCAACTGATGGGAACAAGGTGCCATCTTTATCTCACTGATTCTTAATAAAATAGGAATAGGTCTAATTGTATGGTCATTTGACATTATAGTCATAATCAGTATTATGCCAGAATGTTTCTGTTTTCTAGTTATTAAAAGAAGCAACCGAATCCAGGCACAAATATGAACAAATGAAACAGCAAGAAGTACAACTAAAACAGCAGGTAACTTGACATCAAGATTCATTGAATTTCCCCTCAGATGGTTTTTGGTTATTCCCAGCCAGAGCTGACTGAAACTGAGAGAGGTATCAAATAGTCTCCCTTGGAGGTCTATCTTTTTCACTTAGTGATCATGCAAACTTGAGCACTTCCCAGGGTTTAGTACAGAAAGTCTATCTCAGGCGGCTTCTATCCCCAAATCTCAGGTCAACTGGGATGGTTGGTAACTTCCTAGTTTTATTTTGTTTTTTGAGGTAGGGTCTTGTTCTAGCCCAGGCTGATCTTGAATTCACTATGTAGTCTAAGGCTGGCCTTGAACTCAGTGATAATCTTACCTTTGCCTCCCAAGTGCTGGTATTAAAGGTATGTGTCTCTACACCTGGCTACTTTCTGACATTCTTAAGTGTGTTCTGACATGTGTTACCTCATTCCCTAATAAAGGAAAACTGATAAATCTACCAATTTAATGAAGTCAGGATACTTGATGTTTTGGCATGACAAAATGACAATTTCATATAGTTTAACCTAGCACATTTCAAATATTGTACTGTTAACATATAAGCTGTTTTAGAAAGTGCTTGTAAACACATACATAGTTCTACTCCCAAATTGTTTTGTGATAGGTTTTCAGCCAGGGCTTTCCCTCCCTTTTTAGTCTAGACTGTAGGTATGTCCTGTTAATAATCTCCAAGTGGTTGTCTTGTCCAAGGAAAGGCTTCCTGTCTTAATAGATCAGTGAAATAAGTTATTTTGTACCTGCAGTTCACTTTGAAAGTTTAGTGTAAGATTCTCAATTCTAAAAGATTAGCGTTTGTAGGGAACATCTTAAATGTTTGTATTAGTTTCCTATAAAGTGGAAATATTACTGAAAGACTCCTTTAATCTGGTCTATACATTCACTTGTCCATGTAGAAAAGGTATAGTCTATAGGTTGCTTCAGCCCTTTCCTCAAAGCCTCAGGGAAGCTGATTCTGTGTATTATGACCAATATGCTCTTATTTCATCCGTACCACCCAGTGTTCTCTGAGACTGGGTTCCTTGGCCACTACTTTTTCTGCTACCTCAACAAGGCTACCCTTCCCAAGAATCTCGTACTCTGTTCTTAGGCAGTATTTGCTGACACTTCCCTTACTGGATGCTTTTGGCCACTTTTGTAGTAAGTTATGTTCAGGGGTGATGCTAGTTGCCCCTTACTACCCACTGGGGGCCAGAACTGAGCTCTCAGTAGCCTTTACCTGGATGTCCCGTCTTCATTTAAGTGCTGTGTTCTTCTTAGTCTGAGCCACTTCTGTTGTCCATGAAGGTCACTAGCCTTTGACATATTGTCATTGTGCTCCTCCTCCACTGATGGATGCTAAATCCCATGCATTCTTCTCTAATTCCCATGCATCCTGCTCATTGCTCCTAGGCCACACCCACATTTCTATACAGAGAGCACTAATTTTATTTGAGAGAGGAGAGAGAGAGAGAGAGAATGGGCGCACCAGGGCCTCTAGCCACTGCAAACGAACTCCAGATGTGCATCTGGCTTACATGGGTCCTGGAGAATCGAACTGGGATCCTTTGGCTTTGCAGTCAATGCTTTAACAACTAAGCCATTTCTCCAGCCTGAGAGCACTTCCCTCCCCCCTGAAGTAGGGTTTCACTCTAGCCCAGGCTAACCTGGAATTCACTATGTAGTCTCAGGGTGGCCTCGAACACACAACAATCCTCCTACCTGCCTCCCGAGTGCTGGGATTAAAGGCATACTTCACCACACCCAGCTCCAATCCTGTTATTTAACAGGCAATGCTGTTTAATAGTCCTATTACAATGCTGATTATGTGGGGCTTTGG
Source organism: Jaculus jaculus (assembly GCF_020740685.1). Classification (NCBI taxonomy): domain Eukaryota; kingdom Metazoa; phylum Chordata; class Mammalia; order Rodentia; family Dipodidae; genus Jaculus; species Jaculus jaculus. The sequence goes on along the minus strand of NC_059125.1, from coordinate 6,328,145 downwards.
TCTCTGAACTCTTACCTCCATCCCTTTCACTGGAAATAATACATGCTAGACAAGTACTCTACCACCAAGCTGTATCTCCAGTTCTGCTTTCTTGTGTATTTTGTGAGCTTGGGAAAGCATTCCTCAAAAATGTTCTTCTGACCGTTTTTCTCATCCTGAAAACAACCTAATATTTTTTGGTCTCTGAAGGGTTCCCTCCTGATGTAAAATGTTCTTCAAGCCACCTTTGAGGCTTTGCCTCCCTAGTGACTCCTAACACTGTGCCCCCTCCCCTTGCACTTTTCTGAATGCTTTTTCTAAGGGAGTAAAGCATGACTGCATTATATATTCTGTTTATCTTGTTGGCTTTTCTTACCTTGAAATGCAAATTCCATCACAGTAGGAGTCAAAAGAAAAATTGGGTATGCTACCTTAGCTCCCCCCCCCCTTTTTCTCTTATTCCCACTGAATAGCTTTCTTCTACCAAACCAAAGTTTTGGCTTCTGCTGCACTTCTCTGTTGGTATTCAGAAGTTGTCCTTGCTAGCAAACTAAAACCTATGTAAGGTGCTATTCTAAAAGAATGAACTTTTCGGGCTGGAGAGATGGCTTAGTGGTTAAGCGCTTGCCTGTGAAGCCTAAGGACCCCGGTTCGAGGCTTGGTTCCCCAGGTCCCACGTTAGCCAGATGCACAAGGGGGCGCACGCGTCTGGAGTTCGTCTGCAGTGGCTGGAGGCCCTGGCGCGCCCATTCTCTCTGTCTCTCTATCTGCCTCTTTCTCTCTCTATCACTCTCAAATAAATAAATAAAAATAATAAAGATAAAAAAAAAGAATGAACTTTTCCTAAGAATAACTTTCAAGTGTAAACATAGGGGATGGTTCATAAAGTATTTGCAGGTGTATAAAATTTCCTTATCAAGCTTCAGGAATCTGAAATGCTTTGTCTGCAATTTGGAATAATCTATTTACTTTTTTTTTTCTGTAGCTTTCTCTATATATGGATAAGTTTGAAGAATTCCAGACCACCATGGCAAAAAGTAACGAACTGTTTACAACCTTCAGGCAGGAAATGGAAAAGGTATCTGCAACTTTTTTAGTAGACTGTAATAATAGAAAAGGGATCTAAGATCTTTAAAAAAAATCTCAACTTAGTTTGTTATGAAACTTTTCAGATTCGTCAGACCATTTGTCTTCAGTGTATCCCAAGTAGCTAACCATTTCTATACTTTTAGAATTCTACTTTTGTTAGGTAGTTCTTTTATGGTTTTTACTGTTTTGGTTTTCCTTTTACCCCCCCCTTACTCCTCCCCCCTCCCTTGTTTTTTTCATTGAGACAGGGTCTCACAGAACTGAGCTTGCCTTAAACTCGCTATGTAGCCAAGCATAACCTTGAGCTGTACTTCCTACCTTAAGTGTATGCCCCCACAACCAGGGAACTTTTTTTATTTTGGAGAGGTTCTGTGTTGCTCAGCCTGGTTTATAAGTACAAACCACCGTAATGGACTAAGGTGGAGAATTATAAAAGATGGTGTTGCGAAGTACTGTAGTGTATGGCAGGCACCTTTGTAAGCATTCACTAGTTGTTAGCCATTAAATATCTGCCCTCTGGGTTAATGTTTTAGGCATATCATATACTGTATGACTAAAGTTTTTGCCTTTTAAAAAATGGTTATGGGCTGAAGATGGCTTAGTGATTAAGGCACTTGCCTGCAAAGCCTAAGGACTCATGTTTAACTTGCCAGATCTCATGTAAGCCAGACTCAGAGTTGTGCACACATCTGGAGTTCACTTGTAGTGCCTAGAGGCCCTGGCACACCCAACTCTTTCATAAAGGTGTGTGCCACTATGCCCAGCCCCAAAAAAAAGGGTTATTAGAAAAACTCTGCCCTATCATTTTCAGGTGGTGCTTGGCAGATTACACATGCTCAATTACTGTGAGCTAAACAGTGGTCAAATTACCGCAAGATATTTTTAGACTTAGTAACCTGGAGAATCCCATGAGCAGATTTGTTCTACCAGTCCTTTCAGTTGACAATCCAATCAAGAGGACACAGTGATATTAGCAAAACTGCAGCACATGCCCAACGTTGCAGAGAAATCAATACAGGGACTCCCCAAATTTCCTATCCTTGTTGAGCATACTGTGGGATAGAAAAATGCAGATCACTGTGTGTTAGCATTCAACCCAGATCTTCAGTGAAATGAGCACTTTCTATGGCCTTTGTTCCAGTTTGCCTTATCCATTGCACAGGCCATTGCTGTCTTGTCTCTGGTTCATTTAACAATACCTGGCTCAGTGCCTCAACTTGAATCAGAGCTGGTGCATTGAGCAGTGGGCAAAAAAGATTACTGAGAATGTGGCTAACTGATAGGTATAGGTCAGTCTATTCTGAAAACTGAGTTCTGGTAATACAGATTTAAGAATTTACCTTGCATTTTTTTTGTTCACTCAGTTTTTTTTTTTTTTTCTCCCTGAGGCAGGGTCCAGGCTGACTTGGAACTCTGTAGCCCCAGGCTGGCCTCAAACTCAGTGATCTTCCTACCTCAGCCTCCCAAGTGCTGGGATTAAAGATGTGTGCCACCATGCTCGGTTCCTTGGATGTTTTTCCTAAAAGATTTTATTTACTTATTTGAGAGGGGAAAGAGGCACATAGAATGGGCACACTGCTTTGTGCATCTGGCTTTATGTGAGTAATGGGCAATTGAACCTAGGTCTTTAGGCTTTGCTGGCAAGTGCCTTAACCACTAAGCCATGTCTCCAGCCCTCCTTGGATTTTTGAGCCCACTGTATCTTTAGCAAAATTGGGGATAAACCAGTCTTGAGTTAATGATAACTACAGCTTCAGGGTTAAGCTTTCATTTTTCTTGGTGTCTTAAATTATGCTACTATCTCCATGTGGAGCCAAAGCAGCATTCAAGCATTAAGAGTTTTTTGTTGCCTATAGATTTGAGATTACACTTGTTTTTCTCATCTGAACCTACTTTCACTCCACTGTAGGAGCAAACAGGCAGACACTTTTCCTGAAGGCGCACACACAGCTCTCAGCAGATGTAGTGATGAAGGAAGTAACATTAAGACTGTGTGTGTGTGCAGTTGGACAGAGAATAGAATAGAGATAAGAAATGGAATTTAGGATTTAAATTTGCAACTATGTTCATTCACAGATGACAAAAAAAATTAAGAAACTGGAAAAAGAGACAATAGTATGGCGCACCAAGTGGGAAAACAATAACAAAGCACTTCTGCAAATGGCTGAAGAGGTGAGATGGTTTCCCGAGATAAAGGTGTGTTCTTAGTTATAGGAACCCATTAAATCCAGGTATCTTACCACAGCATAAGACATGTTTGGACACTACTGTGGCAGTTGCCAAGTCATCTTTCTTGGTTGTTAGGTAGATGTTTGTTAACCACTTAATTCACCTAGCCTTGTGTTAGAGACAGCCAATGTTTCTTAAGTTTGTAGCAAACTCCCCTTGTAAGACCAAGATTACTAGGCCCCAGCCAGAGACAGGGACTCATAATTTGGATTGGGCCAGGGCATGTAAGAGATGGCTGATGTTGAGTCCACAGCCTGGGCCCACACTTTAGAAAGCATTCATTGGACTTCAATGATTGTGCAAGCAAACATTTCAGTTCCTTTCCACCTTGATGTAGTCCTTCCAGAAAAACAACAAAATACTTGTTCCAGTGTTATAAGGTGACATGGATTGCTTACAATCACTACACTTCACATTTTCAGAAATTACAGAACTAGTTTTACATATAGTAGAATAAACTGTAGAGTTTATGTATATATGAATCTTGTTCTTAGACCATCCTAACAGGAGGGAACATGACATCTTTAGAATAGAAGAGACTAATTGGAAAGAAGGGATTCAAGGGAGGGAGGATTTGGGAGGGGTAATAGGAAGAAAATATTATGGTTTATTGTCTGTACTTGTGGAAGTTGGCAAAAATAAAATTTCAAAAACGTGTAAGATTAAAAAAGTATCTTGTTCTTAATCAAGCCCTTAGGTTTTCTGCTAGTCTGACAAATATTGTAAATTTCTTTAATAAATCAGTGTGAATTGTTTCATAAGGTCATCTCTTATTTGTGTATATGTTTTACCCCAGGCTGACCTGGAATTCACTATGTTGTCTCAGGGTGGCCTTGAATGCAAGTTGATCCTCCTACCTCTGCCTTTGCACTAGGCTTTCCACGGGAGGGGAGGATTGACTTGAGTTGGCAAGCTTGCAGAAAGCACTTTATTTTGTTTTTTTTTTTTATTTATTTGAGAGCGACAGACACAGAAAGAAAGACAGAGGGAGAGAGAGAGAAAGAATGGGCGCGCCAAGGCTTCCAGCCACTGCAAACGAACTCCAGACGCGTGCGCCCCCTTGTGCATCTGGCTAACGTGGGACCTGGGGAACCGAGCCTCGAACCGGGGTCCTTAGGCTTCACAGGCAAGCGCTTAACCGCTAAGCCATCACTCCAGCCCTATTTTTGGTTTTTTTGAGGTAGGGTCTTGCTCTACGCAAAGCTGACCTGGAATTCAATATGTAGTCTCAGGGTGGCCTTGAACTCACGGTGATCCTCCTACATCTGCCTCTTGGGTGCTGGGAATAAAGTTGTGCACCACCATGCCCAGCCTAGGAAGTACTTTTAACCACTGAGCCATTTAAAGAAACCTGACAGAGAAAATTTGGTTTTGTCATTCTAGAATAGTATCATCATACCATTGCTTTAGGTATGTATACAGTGAAGCTACCTAAGTATTTGAAGAAACAAACATAATAGGTAGCAACACAGGTAGTTTCCATTGTGGCTCACTTATTTTTTTGCATATAAATAATATGATTTGAAGTTATGAAAATCTTGCCAACTTTTTTTTTTTCTAACAGAAAACTGTCCGTGATAAAGAGTACAAAGCCTTTCAAACAAAACTTGAACGGTTAGAGAAGCTGTGCAGGGCTCTTCAGACAGAAAGAAATGAGCTCAATGAGAAGGTGGAAGTCCTCAAAGAGCAGGTCTCTGTCAAAGCGGCAAATGGGGACTTGGTGCCACCGGTGCTGCTACCTTGTGCTGCCCTGGATTCCCACAAGGAGCTGAACAGTGCCTCAAGCAGAGCCCTGGGAGTACACCTGGAAGCTGAGGGTGAGCCCAAGGCCATGAATGAGAGAAGTGTTGCCCAAAAGCCTCCATCTCCAGGCTCTGCTCCAGGTATTGAGTCAGTTGACTAAGGTGAAGTGTGATCACTGTGTTGAGAGATATATTTTATGTATAACTTCTCTGTTAGTAGTAACTATTGGTTTTGTGGTGAAATTTTTCTTACTTTTTCTACCATATCTGTATTTTCTTAGAACTACTGAACTTATGTGGTACAGGAGGCTGCTTAGCAGTTTGGAATAGTTTTAATCTATGAAATTTCCTTCAACTATGTTGCACATATGCTTCATTTCCCCCTTCATTGGAGTGCATGTGTTCATTCTCTTCTCCTTGCACCTAATGTTTCTAGTTAACTTTCACTCAAGACAAGGCCAACCATTGCAGGGGAATTCTATTCTCAACAGTTCCTTGATGTGAAAACAAATGTCTTGGCCTCTCCCATTAATATTATAATACAAAGATGATTTACATGGCAAGGAAAAGTAAGACTTTACTGTTGGGTCAGAAACAAGCATCACATACTCAATTCAAATTAACTTTCTTGACAAATTGAGATAGCCACAGCCCTGACTTCAGTTCAAGTTCCAGCAGAATATATATAAAGAAGTCACTGGTGAACAACAGTATGTACAAAGCAAAGCACTGGAGAAAACTGGCTTAATGTTTATATTAATTTCAGGCTGCAACCTACCACACGTGAAACCTGGCCTGCCTGAGACTGTAGAGGGTGCTTGCTGATGGCTTATGTTTAAAATCCAATTTGGTTATATATTCTCAGCTTCCCGTAGAAAGCCACTGATTCTCTGAAGACTGCTGCTCATGTCTGCAGTTCTTTCTAAGTTTAGGATGAAGGTAAATTTGAGTGTTGCTTCCACTTGGCAAGAGCTTCTCAGTACCTTCTGACTATGTGAAAGTTCAGTTGCTCAATCAGTCTCACTAGGGATGTAGCTCAGTGATAAAACACCTGCCTAGCATATACACCAGCAAAGAACTATTTTTGTTTTGTTTTAAAGTGAATTTAAATTTTGGATGCACACTACCTGAAACATTTATTTTCCAAGGTAAATATGTTGTAATCAGCATTTTTACTTTGGGACAACTTGGGAGAGAATTTACATAGTTAAGACCTGTAACTTGAGCTTTCAAGTCTCTTTGTTACTGGGGGGAAAAAAAGTATTATTACAAATCTCTATACTCTTTGAATTGGGGAAATCTGAAATTAAGCACACAACTTGTTTTCTTCAATGTTGAATGTGGCTCAGTGAGGCAAATGACTACAACCTCTTTCTTTACTGTCCCTGGTAAGATTTGCATTGAAATACTTTATAAAATAAGGTTCCATTGGAATATGAATACAGCACATTCTACTGAGCAAAACTATTACACTAACTTGTTAAATTGCTTTCTGGGCTGAATAAACTCCATTTCTCTTTGTTAAAAGTTTTATTTGTAAAGTCCTGTGACATTCATGGTTGAAACTGGGTTGAGAGAATCAGACTGTCCAAGAGATAAACAGTGCCTGGAGTAAAATGTATCTAAGCTTTCACCATCAGTCATATTAATCAAGGGGTCAGACAGTGAAGGAAAAGAAATCCACAACAGAAGGGAAGTGAACACCCTCCTACAGCTTCTTATACTCTATCCATCTCCTTCAGCTACTAAATGGTACTGGACTCACTTCCTCTAGAAGAAATGAAGGTATATATTGGAAATACATACTAATGATCACAATTCATAAGTCTGCTGGACACACAGCTCTTAGCGTCTTGTCAAGCCACATGTGTAGCCCACTACATTTTTGTGGTGCTTGTCCCGTGTGGAAGACTAAATCTTGGGCCTGCTGCATATTTTCAAGGGCTTTATAAAGCAATGTGATTAATAGTACTTGGCCTGCTGCTTTCAGCTTTACACGTATCTTTAGCTAGATGTTTAGAGGATATGGATTCTGTCTGGGATGCAGTCAGAATCTCTCCTATTATTACCCTGTGAATAAAAACAACTGGGACCTGAGAAGGACATCCTTCAAGTGATCACCTCACCAGCCCAGTGTTGTGGCTTCGTAGCACGCCCTATTATCTTCTAGAACACTGTAATACTACTAGGCTGGCCCAGAAAAGGTTTAAATGTTGAATTCACTTATATTGCATTTGTTGCACCATCATGCAATCTTGATGTACATTATTTATAGTGGCAGTAGACCCCAAAGTGTAGCAGAAACTTGGATAAAGGACCATTTCATCCTCAGACTTGGAGGAGTACATTTCTTGGTTTTGAGACCAGTATGTTTTAGTTATGTATGCAACTGCCTTTATTATTACACACCTGGTTATCACAATTCAATTCTCAGGTGTTGCAGAAAAAAAAATCTACCTCTTTCAGACTGTAGATGGAAATAACTGTGAAAAAAATTGATGCAGATATCTTCTAGTTTGTGCTAAACACACTGCTTTATTTTTACAGCCCACGTCTTTCATGAGGATATGAATTGTTAAGAGGCAGTCTTGTTTTGCTTTTCAAAGACATTTTGTAGAGATTTTTCACTAATGTGAATCTGATTTTATCTACTCGATTCTGTATAGATTAAGTAAATATGTATGATAAATTTAACAAGCTTCTGTGTATTCTTTTATTATCCCATGTGGCCCTAGTTAGTTACCCTATCTATTTCACCCAAGAAAGGGGAATACAGGTATGCCCACACAACCACTCCTTCCCAGTTTCTAAAAGAATAAAACAAAATTTATTTTAAAACTTTTATTTCTGCAAAGCCAATCAAGAAGTGTTGGAAGGAAAAAGTGTAAAAGTTATCCTTGCATATTTGGGAAATTGAGCAAGCACTTAAGTTTGAGAAAACGAGGATCAAAGGCAGTACCCTGCAACTTGTATTTTAAAACAATGATGATGTCCTTTCTTAAGCAACATTTCTTTTTTCCCTAATAGCTACAATATGATACAGTACGCAACAGCTCACTTGAAAGTGCTAGAATCAAAAGGTAAAGAACGCCATAAGCCATCCCACTTACAATTCCTACTATACAATGCCTTTTTGGTGCTTGATAAATCAAGCATTTCTGTAGCATTACATTCAATAGAAAAATCTCTCATACTTTGGGTTTAAGATCCTTGTCCCTCCAGTTCCGATGTTGTGACATCTGACTCTTCATCATTGTAAATATTTTCAGCCTGGAGATAACAACCAAATAAATTGACAGGTAAAACTCCCCAAGGTTTTTACAATGTCATCTAAAACCAGAATTTAATCTGTGAATCCACATTTTAAGATTCACTGTCAATTGTTAAGTATTTTCATTTTTGCATTTGCTGCCCATGCACTGCTTAGTCATTGTTCACAAAAAGTTCAAGCTTCACTTAGAGGGAACAACTGCCCTAATGAGGCCTGCGTAGTAACTCAGCACCTTAAGTATCCCTCCTCTCCGATCCTTCATGTCTATGACACCACAGACACTGGAGATAGAACAGAGTGAAACAATGAAATTCAGCAGATGCTGTGCATCATATGTGTATATGGAAACATGCAAAGATTTCTCCCAAACCAGCAGGTGCTACACTACAGATAGTGGAATCGAAAAGGTTTCTTTAAACTGTTAAGAATATGTACCTAAACAAAAAATCACTATTATAACTTTTATTATAATTATCAAAAATATTTTCAGCTCACCATTTGCCATATCTGCATGATGTTATCCTCCGACACTGAGCAAATGACCCAAGGTTCATTGGGGTTCCAACTAAAGTCTGAAATCTTGGCAGTGTGCCCTCCATGAATAAACTATTAATAAAAGAACAAAAGGGCTTCGTTTTATGTCCATTCTTATTAATTCTAGTACTTAAAACGATTTAAAATAATTTCCAGAACATCCATTTATTTTTATTTGAGAGAGAAAATGGGCACACCAGTGGCCTCCAGCCAATGCAAAAGAACTCTAGACACATCTGCCACCTTGTGCATCTGGCTTACATGGGTATTGGGGAACTGAACCTGGGTCCTTAGGTTTCACAGGCAAGCATCTTACTTTTTACTTGAAGGGACTTGCCAAGGCCCTTCAGCTGCTGCAAACCAACTCCAGACCCTAAACCCTCCCACCTGCGTGTGTGACAGACATTGCACCCTTGCATCACTTTGTGTCTGGCTATACATGGGACCTGGAGATTTAAGCAAGCGTTCTTAGGTTCCACAGGCAAGAGCCTTAACCATCTCTCCAGCCCTTAAATTTTTGTTTATTTATAAGAGAGAGAATGGGTGTGCCAGGGCCTTCAAATGCTGCAATGGAACTCCAGATGCACATGCCACTTTGACATTTAGCTTCACACGTATACTAGGGAAATTGAGCCTGGGTTGTTAGGATTTGCAGGAAAGCTCACAACATCTATTTTTTTAAGGATACAGAGCTGCCCCACAACAGGTGGGTGAGGGCTCTAATAAACCACCTTCATGCCTCAACACTGTTCAAACTTCCAGGAAAGGGTCCAAATGCCATTCAATACCTATATGTGTACTTTACCTATATTCACCAAATGCTGCTGTTTGTTAACATGTGTTTTCTGTCCACATGCACCTTACATTCAAATGGCTCAGTAGACTGAGCTTGTTTAATGTTGCAGATAGGACACTTCTCCGGCCTGTGTCACCCAAGGACATTTTTCTATAACCATGATGCCATTTCTAAACTGAGTATTAACCAGCATTATTGGCTCGTGCAGTTAGGTGTCTCAGGATAGCAATAAATGTGGTCCAGTACACTGTAGATGACAATGCCATGTTGCAATGGCAAAAGGCTGAACACATGGTATTTCCAATGTGCCTGGCCACATACTTGAATGTCCAGGTTATCCACCATCCTTTCACAGTATTCCTTTACCTTCACGTCCCAAGGTATACAGTGCTGCAGGATGGAAAACTCCTGAGACTACAGATCCACACATTTTTTCCTCATAACATCTAAGCCTAGAGAACTTAAATGCTTAATTAGGGAAGCAGTCCTATTATTCACAAAACTAGTTGTAGGAAGGTACCACACTCGTATCTTCAAATTAGGACTTCAAGGAACCAGTTTTTTGCAAGGGCAAAAAACATTGTTTAAACAAAGTTTGACTTGATTCTAGTTTTGACAATGGTCTGCCAATTCAATTATGCAATGTGACTATTTCAACTAATTATTGTAGGTGAGATGGGCAGGGTAAGATGACTTACACCTATAATCCTAGCTCTCTTGGAGATTGAGGAAGGACATCTGCTATGAGTTTAATCCCAGCCTTGGCTACATAATGAGATTGTGTTCCAGAAATGAGAAGCAAAACAAAAAACTACTTCTCTTCCTCCCTCTTTCTCCTCCCTGTGTCCCAGGTATGTGACCATCCTACTCAACCCACAAATGAATTTATCTTAAGAATGTTGGGATTTAAAACTTTCAAGGCCATAATGTACAAAGAATACATTTTCCTGTTATCAAAAAATTGCTTGGAAACCTTGAAACCAGGCCAAGTAAAATGATCATGCAAGAAAGACTATATTCCACTTTTATGAAATGTCTAGAATAGACTATTACTACCCCCCTCATTATGTAGCCCAGGTTGACTTTGAAATTGTGATCTCCTTGCCCTAAAACTTAAAGAGACAGATCAGGGGCTACTGAACAGAATTGGGAGGTGATACCCACAGTGCTTTTCTTGCCAAATAAAAATACTCTAGGGCTGGAGAGATGGCTTAGTGGCTAAAGTACTTGCCTGTGAAGCCTAAAGACCCATATTCAACTCTCCAGATTCCACATAAGCCAGATGCACAAGGTGGTACATGTGTCTGGAGTTTGCATAGTGGCACACCCATCCTCTCTATCTGCCTCATTCTCAAAGTATTTTGAAAATAATCTAGAATTGACTTGACGGTTGAAAAATTATTACCATACTAAAAAACCCCCACTGAATTGTATTTTTTTAAAACATGTGAATTGTGTGATATGTGAATTATTATAGCTCAATAAAGCAGTTACCAAAACCGAGCGTGAGAAAGAAATAGTTAGGAAGCCTTCCATGGTGGTGCACGACTTTAGTCTCAGCACTCAGGAAGGCTGAAGTTGGAAGATGACTATTAGTTTGTTTGAGGCCAGAATGATTTCCAGGGCAGGCTAGGCTGGAATGAGACTCTGCTTGAGAAAAAAGAACTTAGAAACAAAAGGCTTTTTAAGAAAATACTTAAACCTGTTTGTAAAGTCTGCTCTACAAACAAGATTTCTCAGAATAAGTCATGCAAAATAAAGCATTTATATGCTACCATCTGTTTAGGGCATTAGTTTGTTAGGAAATATTGTTTTTGAAACAAGGTTCCCTATATAGTCCCACTTTGTCCTCCTGCTTGAGTCTCCCAAATGCTGATTCCTTAAGCAGCAGTGGTTTGAACCCTGAATATACTGGTTAATTTTAGGCTCCTGTCACTCTTGCTGATTTCTGGAGCTGTTGGACATGAGAACCAGCTGGCTAAAAAGGAGTAAAAGGGGCTAAGGCAGTTTCTATAAAGTGGGACTTATCATCATCTGTCTTGGGCTTACACTCAAAGGCCTTCTTTATTCTTTAAAACTTGTGGGTTAAGCTCAAGTGTACCAAGAATTAGTACTGGCATAAGAGCTAAATAAAACATATGTTGTAGAGTGATACATGACTATCTGCCAAATGACTGGAGGAGACAAATACTGAATTCAGAGCAAGGACAAAGAACCATTACTAAATCTGGCAACGCTTCACCAAGTGCCTTGAACTTGAAAATCAGGTTGTTAAATTTTTTTCCATACAGCTAGAAAGTGTTAAGTATTACTAACTGAATAGCAGTGACAGAGCTCTCCCACCCCCTAATATTACCGCTGAAACCACTGAGAAAGTACACTATTTTCAGAGGATTAACTTACTCTCACTGAAACATTCATACTGCTTTAGATATAATCCAAAGCCTGAACATAGTAACTTCCAAGATTTCCATTTGAAGCTATCAGCAAAAGCCAGAATTTGAAGCATCGACTAATTTTTTTTTTGTTTGTTTTTTGAGACAGGGTCTCCCCCTAGCCCAGGCTGACCTGGAATTCACTTGGTAGTCCCAGGGTAGCCTTGAACTCAGCAATCCTCCTACCTCTGCCTCCTGCGTGCTGGGATTAAAGGTGTGCACCACCACACCTGGCCAATTTTTGAGAAAGATGAATGGCAATGCAGTTGCACACATTTCGTCTTGTACCAGAGAGCCAATACATACCAGGAGTTCCGGAGGCCCATCTTCGGCATCTTCTGCTGATTGTTCTTCTCCAATTTTACTGGTAAGAAGGAGTATAATGCTTTCATTACTAAAACTTCTTGTAGTATAGTTTACACTAAACCAGTATCAGCCCACAAAATGTATTTTAAAACACACACCCCCATTGGACAAACATTTCCATAACAAAATAGGGTTCTTCTATAGATTTCATGGGAAAAAGTTATTTACTACAAATGTGCTATAGCTTATTTACAACAAGCTACAGAATGAAATGTTCATAAGAAACATTAAATCAAAACCTGTCAGTAGTTTGCTGTTCAGTTTTGCTTTTTGAGGTAGGGTCTCACTCTAGCTGAGGTTGACCTGGAATTTACTATGTAGTCTCAGGGTGACATCAAACTCAATATGATCCTTCTACCTCTGCCTCCCGAGTGCTGAGATTAAAGGTGTGTGCCAACATGCTCGGCAAGACCTGTCAGGTACCTTTTTAAAAAAAAAAAAAATATTTTTCTTTAACTGAGAAAGGGGGGGGGAGAGAATGCTGTCGGCTATCTTTTTGTCATTTATTTATTTGAGAGAGAGAAACGGGGCAGGGGGAATGGGTGTGCCAGGGCTTCCAGTCACTGCAAACGAACTCCAGATGCATGCCCCTTGTGCATCTGGCTTACGGGGGTCCTAGAGAGTCAGACTGGGATCCTTTTGGCTTTGCAGGCAAATGCCTTAACCACTAAGCCATCTCTCCAGTCCTGTCAGGTATCTTAACCATGGTGCATACTTAGAATCAAAAGGCCAAACACTTATAAGGATATACACATGAACTAATGTATAGTATCTATTGTCTTAAAGCCTTTTGATTTCCAAGAGTAAAGTACAATTAAAGATTAGTAGTATGGACCTGTCTATAGCAACAGAACAACTTTCAGCTATTCAGCTATGGAATCTATAAGCCAAAGGAAGGTACGTTTGGATTCTTGTAGGGGTGGCAGTAGAGTGGGCATTAAAGCCAGAGCTTCACATATGCTAGGCAAAAAGCTCTTCTACCACTAGACCTTCTCCTCCTACCCCAAATTTTTTTTTGAGATATGGTTTCACTTTAGCCCAGGTTGACCTGGAATTCACTTGATAGTCTCAGGGTGGCCTTGAACTCACAGCGATCCTCCTACCTCTGCCTCCCCAAGTGCTGGAATAAAGGCTTGAAAGATTTTGTTGTTGGTTTAAGATAGGGTTGCACTATGATTCCCCAGGCTGGCCCTGACCTCATAATCTTCCTTACAACTCACATAAACCTAACCAATCCTTGTGCTAACAGACTCAGCCAAAGGTGTTCTCTTAAATATTTCAATTAGACTATGCTACAGTTACATATCAATGTTAGCCCTAGCTTACAACTAGCCTAAATACTGATTTTATTAGGAATAGCTACAAAAATCTTCCAAACCAACAAAATAACAAAAAACTACCCCCAACCAGCCTTCCAAGTGAGACTTCTCCTTTCCATACATAACCAAATTCACCTGTGAATTTGTTAATAACATTTTAACATATAATTTTACCTAGTGAATTATAAATCATTATGCATAATGCCCACAAGTTATTTATTTATTAGAGAGAGAGAGAGAGAGAATATGAATATGAGAATGAGCATTCCAGGGCCCCCAGCCACTGCAAACAAACTGCAGATGCATGTGCCACTATGTGCATCTGACTTATGTGGGACCTGGAGAATCTAACCTGGGTCCTTAGGCTTCACAGGCATGCACGCTAAGTGCTAAGCCATCTCTCCAGCCCAAATTACTGATACTTTTATGAGTAACTCGGCCTACCAAGGCATGGGACTTCCAAACACTGTTACACCACTTCATAAACAACTAGAGGATTTGCATTTTAATATTAAAATTGTGTTCAAATAAAAATTTCTGCTTTAAAGATTTTCTTCTACATCTTCAAGCCTCTACCATGGCATGAGTTCCCATAAGAATCCAGAAACATCTGATATTCTAAGTTTTCCATACAGACATTTCATTTCACAGTGTGACTTCCACAGATTGACGAATGAGCATACTGTCTCTGGAATTAAGGCAGCCTTGAGTTGGTTTTGCAACACTGGAGATCAAATCTAGGGGTCCTGAGCAAAGCAAGCAAATGCTCCACCATGGAGCCTAACTCCTAGCTCTCATCCTAGGTTTTAATATTCTAATTTAGTGTACTTCAAATATAAGCAAGAAGATATTTTGATAACTTTATGATTTAAACCTAAGATGGTGAAATCGCTGAGAGGCACCTGACCAAGCAAATTAATGGCTCTTATAAAGGCTCAGACAAGGGAAACTGGGTGTGCTGTCATATGCCTTTAATCCCAGCACTCGGGAGGCAGAGGCAGGAGGATTGCCTTGAGTTTGAGGCTACCCCAAAACTACATAGTTAATTCCAGGTCAGCCTGAGCCAGAGTGAGACCCTACCTCAAAAAAAAAAAAAAGAAAAAAAAACACAAAAAAAACCCCAAAACAACAACAAAAACCCAGCAACCAACAAGATCCCAATAGAGCCAGGTGTGGTAGCACATGCCTGTGGATCCTAGCACTTGGAAAGTTGAAGCAGAAAGTTCAGAAGTTGAGAGACCTGCCTGAATATAAGACCCCAACAGTCTTGCTGGTATGACATGAAGAACTGGTGTCTGTCTCTCTGTCTCTCCCTCATGGTACTAGAGCTCTATGCTTATTTCTTCTTATGGAAAAAGTTGTTAACTAGTCATCTGGATATAAGCATACCACTTCTTCATGCTTGAAAATTGAAAAACATCACAAAATTTTGTGGTATGGTTCATTTGCTGATCTACCTTTACATCACGGAACTAAGGCTCTTAATATTAGGTAGTTTAAAGTTTATCGATGTGAGATTAGCAAATTGATTTTCTAGCTTATCCATTATTTTGCATACTGTGCCAGATTTTTAATTATACAGTACTTGGTCATCAGATTGTAAATTACCTTAAATCCCACACATTCAGGCGGCGATCAGTACCACTTGAAGCCAGAATAGTCTCATTATGTGGAGACCAGTGGACCTAGCAATGGATATTTTAGAAAATATATTTAATGATTCCTTACAAAAAACCTTTGTAGGTTTGTAGCTATTATTCCAATCCATGATATTTCCCCATTTCACATTCTCTATCCACTTCTCAACCTTCAAACCCTCATTGTCTTAGGCTTTCGAGTGTATCCCCTCCCCCTGATTGAACCCAGAGTCTTGCACTTGCTCTACCAAAGGACTAAGTCCCCCAACTCCATAAGTAGTCTTAAAGGGCCCTGATCCCTAGCCTGCCACCAGGAAGGTCAAACTCCCTGGTTCTGAAGTGGTGGTCCTATTAAACCTTTTCAGTTGTATAACCACCCCAGAGGCCTTTAAACTTCAGTCTAACCTAAAGTATGAAATCTCTGCTAAACCATGTACAAAACATTTTTTTTTTTACTAGTAACCCACCATAGTGGTACAAGTTACTGAAGAATTTGAATTTATATTTTTAAACTGATTTTGTATTATTGCTTGGACTTTTCCTGTACTTCTGAGCTTATGGACTTTCAAAAAATTCCGAAGTGGTTTCCCATTAGTTGATACATTAGAATCAAGAGGCACTTGTAAAAAAAAAAAATCCAATGCCCCATGATCAATAAATAAAAATATTTCAAAATATTCATCTGCCACAAGTTACCAAAATTTGACATACAGACATCAGAAAACTATTACATACCTGGAAAATTTCATCCTTATGAGATTCGAAGGTATGGAGTTTTAACTTTAGATTACGCAGGTCCCACAAAGCTACAGTCTAAAAACGAAAGGCAAAGTGAAAATGATTTCTGTCCTTTAAGACCTTTAATATATATACTTAATGAAAGCACAAAACAATAGGGTTTGGTAAATACAAAATAGGCAAAAACTATGAAACCTTATCTGCAGAACCAGTTGCTAGAATGAACTCGCTGTAGGGATTGAACGAGAGGCAGTTGACCTCAGCAGTGTGCGCATCCACCAAATGGCTTGGCTTAGAAGTGGTATTGGATCTGGTGTCCCATCTACAACACAAAAGTACAATGCACACAACACCTAAGGAGGACACTGAGTCTCCCAAACCTATCAAACCTACTTGGCTCCCCATTCCACTTTGTATAATGGTCTGCTATGTTCACCCTTTGCAAAGACACTCAAAGCTGGCAAAGTGGATTCCAACCACTAAATAACATTTTATACCTCTGGATAAGAACTAGTGCTATCCCAGCACTTGGGAGGCAGAGATAGGAGGACCACCATGAGTTCAATGCCACCCTGAGACTACCTAGTAAATTCCAGGTCAGCTTGGGCTAGAGTGAGGCCCTACCTCATAAAAGAAACAAACAACAACAAAAACACCTAGAGCTATTATTTCTGATTCTAGGCTTAATAGCCGTAATTTGATACTTATAACTAGCCTCAAATTTCAGTATTTTACCCTTTGTCTAAGATAGTAGTTACTTCATGCCACACCCTAATGGAATCACTCTCCCCGCCCCACCTCTAACCAGTTAGGCTGGGTCTCAAATTTAGTATTTATCACTAATAAGTCTTTTATGTCATACTTACATAGCCATTTTTCTCTCATTTTTTTTGAGGTAGGGTCTCTAACCCAGGCTGACCTGGAATTTACTATGCGTTCTCAGACTGGGCTCCAACTTGTGAAGATCCTCCTACCGTGGCCTCCCAGGTGCTGGGATTAAAGGTGTACACCACCACACCTGACTGTTTTTTTCTCATTATATATATATATAGTGTGTATACACATACATCAGGGTCTCACTATATATAGGTACAGTTAATTGTATGTCAATTGTATCTCACCTGAAGCTATTTCTATTTTTTTTTTTTTTTGGTTTTTCGTTTTTCGAGGTAGGGTCTCACTCTAGCCCAGGCTGACCTGGAATTCACTATGGAGTCTCAGGGTGGCCTCGAACTCACAGCAACCCTCCTACCTCTGCCTCCCGAGGGCTGGGATTAAAGGTGTGTACCACCACGCCCGGCTTATTTCTAATTTTAAGACCACAATTTTAGGATTAGAACTTAAAAGATGGACTCTAAGGGCCATGGACAAGGTTCAGAGGACAAAAGTGCTTGCTTCACACAAGGATATAAATTCAATCCCCAGCACCCACATAAAAAGTCAAGTATAATTGCACATGCCTGTAACCCCAGTACTAAGGGGGAGGAGGTGGAGAAATTAGGATGGCTGGGGCTCCCTAGCTAGCTAGTCCAACTGAGAAACAGGGTTCCAGGTTCAGGGACTGTCTCAGGGAAATAAAGTGAAAGAATGACACAGGAGGACACTAGTATCCTCTAACTTCTGCACAGGGTGTGTATATAGGCAAATACACAATCAAATCAGTCTACCACAATCACTGATGGCCATTCATATCACCTATCAAGATCCCACTGAACTTTCCATCTTACATCATAAGTTTCTGATCATCAGCAACAGATCCAAACAAGGACTCATGCAGCAGGTGCCAGGCCACATCCTCTACAACGGCTGAGTGGCCAGTAAAGATTGCTTTAGCATCCACAATTTTGCCTTCTTTTGGTCCTGCATTTATATCCCACAAGCAGACAGTCTAAGGGAAAAGAAGGAAAAAGAACAAACAAAACACTAAATTTACAGGCTAATATGTTATTTTTTTAAGTATTTTATTTTTATTTATTTGACAGAGAAGGGGGGGCAGAATGGGTGTGCCAGGGCCTCCAACCACTGCAAACAAACTCCAGACACGTGTGCCACCTTGTGCATCTGACTAACGTGGGTCCTGGGGAATCGAACCTGGGTCCTTTGGCTTTACAGGCAAGCTCCTTAACTACTAAGCCATCCCTCCAGTCCCAGGCTAATATGTTACTTAAAGGCATCTTCATTAGAAACAAAAGCAGAGCCAGGCATGGTGGCACATGCCTTTAATCCCAGCACTCAGGAGGCAGAGGTAGGAGGATCACCATGAGTTTAAGGCCACCCTGAGACTCCATAGAGAATTCCAGGTCAGCCTGGACTAGAGTGAGACCCTACCCTGAAAAACCAATAACAGCAGCAACAAAACCAGGCTGGGATGTAGCTCAATGGCACAGGCTTGCCTAGCATGTCCTAGGCACCCTAGGTTCAATCCCTGGTACCACAGAAAATTAAAAACAAAATAAAACTAGGTAAGTTAATATACATGAAATACAGTGCAACTTCCATGATGTGTGGAGGGGAGAACTAGCATGGTAGCATGCAAGGGCCAGGTCCTCAATTTGGCATTTCTACCTAACTGTTATTATTAAACATTTAAGTATTCTTACTTCATGCAGATAATCAGAAATCCAGGAGCTGAGGGAGGAAAAAAAAAAAAAAAAAGGAAAATCCAGGAGCTGATCCTAAAAATTCATAATTGGCTTGGAAATGTGAAAATAAAACTTAAAACATATTTCTTAAAACACAAAAGCAGCCGGCAGTGGTGGTGCATACCTTTAATCCCAGAACTTGGGAGGCAGAAGTAGGAGGGTAGCTGTGAGTTCAAGGGCACTCTGAGACTACATAATTAATGAATTCCAGGTCAGCCTGAGCTAGAGTAAAACCCTACTTCAAAAAACCAAAACAAAACAAATGATTTTGGGACAATTTTCCCAACCACTAGAGATGTGGTATAGTAGCAGGATGACCCTGGACCAGAACCCCTTACTGGTTCTATTAACAAAGCTTAGGGCTTACACTCAGATCCCAGTGCCATGTTCCTTTAGACATTATGCATCTGAGCAGAGGTTACAAGGCCTTCTTCAGGGCTTGAAGATCACAGCAGCCCACAAATCATGAGGCTTCAATGATCACAGCTTTCTCTTGACATCTCACCACAAAAAATGAGCTAAGTCTTGTTTTTGTGAAAAAAAAAAAAACTTTAAAATGTAGTGCAGTGATTATTAAATAGTTTAAAATCCAAAGGAGTTCTCAAGGAATACTGCACTAATAACAAAACCAATGATAGAGATATTGGCTTCATCTCTTTTTAAGCCATTTCTTTTTGCAGTGCTGGGGGTGGAACCCAGGGCCTCATGTATCCTAGGCAAGCTCCATACCACTTAACTGTGCCCCTAACCCTTAAGCTATTTTCTTACATGAAGGGTTGCTATATAACAAAGCTATTTATTTCTCAGTAACAGCTATTTTCCAAGTAACTTTTTTTTTTGTTCGTTTTGTTTTTTCGAGGTAGAGTCTTACTCTAGCACAGGCTGACCTGGAATTCATGGTGATCCTCCTACCTCTGCCCCCTGGAGTGCTGGAGTTAAAGGCATGTGCCACCATGCCTGGCTCTCAAGTAACATTTTTAACATAGTACATGTGCCATGATGGAAACAATTTATCTAGTAAGGGATTTGTGTCTATAATACAAAAAAATATTTCTCACAACCTAATAAAATGACAACAAACTGTAAAAAGAAAGGACTGAGGAGCCAGGTGTGGAGGCACACACCTTTAATCCCAGCACTCAGGAGGCAGAGAGAGGTAGGAGGACCACCGTGAGTTCAAGGCCATCCTGAGACTACATAGTGAATTAAAGGTCAGCCTGGGCTAGACCAAGACCCTACCTCAACCCCCCCCAAAAAAAAGAAAGGACTAAAAACATAATTTCCCAAAAGAGATAAAAATAACCAATAAGGAGACCCTACCCTGAAAAAGAAAAACAAAAACCCACAAAAACCAAAAAAAGTACAAAAGACAATATTCATTAGTCATCTGAGAAATGCAATCAAAACTGACAATGAAATATCACTACACAAACACTATGACAGCTTATATACAAAATGACAGTAAGTGTTGGTGAGGATATGGAGAAGAGAGAACATTCCTTCATGCTGGTAGGAATGTAAAATGAGCAGCTGCTATGAAGTTTGGCAGTTCTTCAAAAAAACGAACCAAACCACAGTGTTACTATATGAACCAGCAATAATTCCATTCCTAGGTAACTAATGAAAAATGAAAATACATTATTTCATATTTTTAGTTTTTAAACTGTACACAAGTGTTCAAAACATCACTCAAAAAGGTAACAACTCAAATGTCTATCAAGTGGTAAGTAGAAGATTACTCAGCCACAAAAGGAGTGAAGTGCAAGTATTATTACTTAAACATTAAGTTAAAGAAGCCAGACAAGAAAAGCCACCTATTATAAAATCCCATTTACATAAAGTATCAATTAAGCCAGGCATAGTGACATGCCTTTAATCCCAACACTCAGGAGGCAGAGGCAGGAGGATAACTGAGAGTTCAAGGCCAGCCTGGAACTACAGAGTGAGTTCCAGGTTAGCTTAGGCTCGAGTGAGACCCTACCTTGAAAAAACAACAACAAAAATTCAGTAATAGTAAAAAGAAAGAACAATATCCAGGTGTGGTAGCACCTGCCTTTAATCCCAGGACTTGGGAGGCAGAGGTAGGGGATCACTGTGAGTTCCAGGCAAGCCTGGGTTAGCGTGAGACCCTACCTGGGGATGGTGGTGGTGGTAGTGGGAACAAAACAAAATGAAAAAAAAAAAGGTGGTTACTAGTAATTAGCAGAAGGAAAGCAGGGAGTGCACACTTGCCCCACAAAACTTTATATGCTTTCCATCATAAGCACCTGTGGGTCCTCTTTTACTAAGCAATGGAGTCTTTTTCCTACCCTACCTACATTTTTTTTTCAAGGTAGGGTCTCACTCTAGCTCAGGCTGACCTGGAATTCACTATGTAGTCTCAGGTGGCCTCGAACTCTTGGTGATCCTCCTACCTCTGCCTCCGGAGTGCTGGGATTAAAGACATGCACCACTACACCCAGCTCATACATTATTCAAGAGATTTGTGGGCTGGAGAGATGGCTTAGCGGTTAAGCGCTTGCCTATGAAGGCTAAGGACCCCGGTTCGAGGCTCGGTTCCCCAGGTCCCACGTTAGCCAGATGCACAAGGGGCGCACGCGTCTGGAGTTCGTTTGCAGAGGCTGGAAGCCCTGGCGCGCCCATTCTCTCTCTCTCCCTCTGTCTTTCTGTGTCTGTCGCTCTCAAATAAATTTAAAAAAAAATTGAAAGTGAAGGAATATCACCAAACTCTTTCTATGAAGCCAGCATAATACACATTATTTTCAGTAACACATCAAAAAGAAAAAAAAAAAAGAGATTTGTGAAACCCTCAGGCTTCAAAACAACATAGTCTGAAAACAACAGCTATAAAACCTAGGAAAATACTGTCACAATAATCAACAGTATTATCTTAGCAAGCTTTCCATCTGTATAGTGTTCCTCTAGTGCAGAACTGTCTTGTAACATTCTCTCTCACAGTATAACAAAGAACACATTAGGAAGAACATGTTTCTTACATGGTCGTCTGATGCACTCAGGAGATGCCCACTCAAATTAGAATTCCAGGAAAGTCCATAGCCTTCCTTTTGGTGACCTCTCAGTCTAAGATCAGGATTACATTCTCCACTTGGGTCTAAGAGAAAAAAAATACATTAATCCACTAAGTCACCTGTTTATCAGAACTCACAAAAACAAACTCTCACTCCTTCAATGAATTAGCCATAACAGCAATTCCACACGAACCATTTATCTGACCCCCAAGTACTTTGAAAAGTAGTTCTTTTGGTTTCATTTTAAATACTCAAGGTAATCTTAACCTCATTATCATTAAAAAATGCTTTCCCTGGAAACTCAAACACAGAAATATGGAAAACTACAGCTATCAACCACCCTCAGGGCAATTTCTTTTTCTTTCTTTTCTTTTCGAGGTAGGGTCTCACTCTAGCCCAGGGTGGCCTCGAACTCACGGTGATCCTCCTTCCTCTGCCTCGAGTGCTGGGATTAAAGGTGTGTGTCACCACACCTGGCACAATTTCTAGAAATATTTCTAACATAGATCTGTCCTTACATGTTTCTAGTGTAGTCTGCAACCATGGATGAGCCTTGGACAACCTGAGAATGTGACCTTTAGAAAATTCTTTATGTCACTATCTGGTGAAACAGTTGTCAGCCCAGAGCAGTAGGGAAATGCTGTAGCAACCTGTCAAGACTTTAGGATTACTTTGCAAGAACTCATGATATGTCTGGCTTCACTGGTAAGGTTCTGAGTTTTCATGACCATGACTGACCATGGAAAAGTCAGGCGTGGTGGTGCATGCCTTTAATCCCAGCACCCAGAGGCAGAGGTAGGAGGATAGCTGTGAGTTCAAGGCCACCCTGAGACTACAGAGTGAATTCCAGGTCAGCCTGGACCAAAGTGAGACCCTACCTTGAAAAACCAAAACAAAACAACAACAACAACAAAAAAACCAAACCAAACCAAAACAAAACAAAACAAAACAAAAAAAAAACCAAAAAACAAAACATGTCTATGTGACTAGACTACCATTTGAAACTCTAGACCCTGGGATTCAAATAGACTTTTCTGGAAAGTCACTAAGCACATGTTCTTGTGGTTTGCTGTTACAGAAAATGCATGTCCTGCTGGTCATGGTGGCACACACCTTTAATCCCAGCACTCGGGAGGCAGGGGTAGGAAGATTACAGTCAGTTCAAGACCAGCTGAGACTACCTAGTGAATTCTGTCAGCCTGAGCTCGAGTGAGACCTACCTTGAAAAACCAAAAGAAAAAAAAATGCATATCCTGTTTAGCCTGAGAGGAAGGACTCAGAAGCCTGTGCCTGACCTCTCTAGAAATCTATCCACCTAATATCTATCCTTTCCCTTTTGCAGTGCTCTGAACCCTTTACTGTAATTAACCTTCCCTACAAATATAACCATTTGTTAGGTTCTTCTGGAGAATTGAGCTTACGGATAGTTCTGGGACTCTCCAACTTGTAACATTTAATACTATACAGCAAGGCCAGCCTGGGACTACAGACTGAGTTACAGGTCAGCATGAGCTAGACCCTACCTCAAAAAACCCATACACACACACACACACACACACACACACCCCACAGAGTGTATTTTAGATGGCAGGTTTTTAAAACTTTACCAGTGTGAATCAAGAAGTATGTTCAAGGGCTGGAGAGATAGATGACTCAGCAGTTAAGGGTATTTGCTTCCAAAAGCCTGATAGCCTGGGTTTCAATTCCCCAGCACCCACATAAAGCCAGATGCACAAAGAGACATGCATCTAGAGTTTGTTTGCAGTAGCGTATGCATGCATGCACATATACACACACACACATGTACTTACTCTAATGAATAGAATATTTTTCAAAGAAATATGTTCAAGTAAAGGCTTAGTTTTCTTATTACATACCTGGCTTAGCTGGGTGTTTTGTATAGTCAAAAACCAACACATCAGAAGATGGTGTTTTTGTTGCAATGATGTGAGGATTCTGCGGCATGTAACGAGCACGGTTTACTTCTCCTTCATGATTGATTTTGATTTCACATTCAATTTTTCCTGTTACAGAACCAAAGCCACCAAATTCTAATGTGAGGAGAAAGAAACAAACACATACACTTAGGATTAACTACCATGAGTCAATTGGTTCGGTCAACCCAGCAGACTTTACCAACAGAATAGAGCAGAAATTGATGAGACAGATAAAGGAAACTTAAAAATATAGGCCCCTTGCCATGTGAAATTTATTATTATTATTTTTTAAATTTACCTTTATTTAATCCTAGCATTTGGGGGGCAGAGGAAGGAGGATCACCGTAAGTACAAGGCCAGCCTGGGACTACAGAACGATTTCCAGGTCAGCTTGGGCTAGAGTGAGACCCTACCTAAAAAAACTGTATTTATTCATTTGCAATCACAGAGGTGGGGGAGGTTGGTTTATAAGGTCTTCCTTGTGCTACAAATGAACTCCGGATATATGTAACACCTTGTACACATCTGGCTTTAAGTGGGTACTGAGGAACTGAACCCAGGCCAGCAAGCTTTGCAAGCAAGCACTTTTAGCTGCTGAACCATATTCCCAGCCAAAATTAATTTATTCTTAAAGCCCATATGCATTAGAAATTACTGGCATCTGTATTATGTATGATATTTCAGTTTCACTTTGGATTTAAAACAATTAAAAACTCGCCTCTTTCAGTTACAAAGATAATAAACAGACAATTTTTGTATTGAATGCAACTCATTTCAAACTGTTGTTTCATAAAAACAATGGTTCTACTCACAAGAATATGGACATTGGGTTGGGGATATAACCTAGTATTAGAACACCTGCCTAGCATGCACAAGGTAAGTATAACCTCTAAAAATTAGCAATGGTACATATATAGTGTTATAGCCTTCAAAAAGGTCTTGTAAAGTAACAAAGCTGCATAAAAATTCTGTTAACTTCTGAAAAGTAGTAAGGTCTTAGCAGAGGGCTGGAGAGATGGCTTAGCAGTTAAGCGCTTGCCTATGAAGCCTAAGGACCACAGTTCAAGGCTTTATTCCTCAGGACCCACATTAGCCAGGCGCACAAGGGGACGCACACATCTGGAGTTCGTTTGCAGTGGCTGGAGGCCCTGGCGTGCCCATTCTCTCTCTCTCTGCCTCTTTGTCGTTCTCAAGTAAATAAATAAAAATAATCAAAAAAATTAACATATTTAAAAAAAGCTCTTAGCAGAAAAAATATAAGCAGATAATATCTAAGCAGATATAGCAAACAAGAACATTTTCTTTTTGGTGACTGTAGATAAAAATCTGAACTAGGGACTAGAGAGATGGCTTAGCGGTTGAGGCACTTGCCTGCAAAGCCAAAGGACCCAGGTTTAATTCCCCAGGACCCATGTAAACCAAAGGCATGAGGTGGCACATGCATCTGGAGTTCGTTTGCAGCAACTGGAGGCTCTGGCATACCCATTCTCTTTCTGTTATCTGCCTTTTTCTCTCTCAAATAAATAAATGAAAAATATTGTTTTAAAAATTGAATTAGTTGCCAATACCTAAGAAGTTTAGCAAGCATCACAATGTAATAGTCATTTTTTTTCTGACTAATAATGCCCCTTTGTACATTCTTTCTCATTTCATCCTGTGTCTAAAGTCACGTACCTCAAAATGTCTAATGGGGCAAAGCAGGTTAAGTAGGCAGGTAAGTAAAGAGAAAGGAGATAGTAATAAACACACTGAAGCCAGACATGGTAGCACATACCTTTCATCTCAGCACTTGGGAGGCAGAGGTAGAAGGATTGCTGTGAATTCCAGGCCAGTCTAGGACTACAGAGTTTTAAGTTCCAGGTCAGCCTGAACTAGAGTGAGACTCTATCTTGGGGGAAAAAAAAAAAAAACTGAAAGGAATAAACCACTTTTCAATTCTTGATGAATCAACTTTGGCCCCTAGGGGTTTTGTCTTTTTTTAAAGACAGGGTCTTGCTATGTAAACCCAGGCCAGTGGCCTTCAACTTTTGATCTTTCTGCTTCCGTCACTGGAGTGCTAGACTTACAGGAATGCATTGTCCTTCAACCCCCAACACTCCTATGTCTCAGTCAGCATCTCGCCACTCTTCTTTGTAGTGGACACAGAGGCATGCCTACATTACACAGTAAGTGGTCTCAAAAGAACCAAACAAATATTAACAAAGAGGCACAGTGGCACCTTTAATCCCAGCATTCAGTAAACAGAGTAGGAGGATCGCTGTGAGTTTGAGGCCAGCCTGAGACTACATAGTAAATTCCAGGTCAGCCTGGGCTAGAGTGAAACCCTACCTTGAAAAACCAAAAAGAACAAGCGAATGAACTACTGGCAATACCTACCCCAAGACCAGTGTAATAGGAGGAAAAGCTGATGACATTAAAATAAAAAAGAAACTGATTGAGAGGGGGAGGGATATGATGGAGACTGGAGTTGTGAAGGGGAAAGGGGGGAATTACCATAGTTTATAGTCTATAATTATGGAAATTGTAATATTTTTTTAATACTTAATTGAGTTCCTGTGAATCACCTAGTTTGCAGACTGATTCTAATTTTTTTCCTCTAAGGTAGTCTTCATTCTAGCCCAGGCTGACCTGGAATTTACTATGTAGCCTAAAACTCACAGCAATCCTCCTACCCTGCCTCCCAAGTGCTGGGATTAAAGGCATGCACCATCACACCTGGCTTAGTCCAAATTTTTCAATCCTGCAAATAATGCTATTGTGAAATCCTATTACACATGTGGGTGAGTAGTTCACTATGATAGTCTTAGAAGCTACACCTCAGAGCCAAAAGCTAACAATGTAAGTCAAAAATAGTATATGCTTTAAAAGAATACTTTCACATCAATATTGGAATGTATAGTATACCTACCTCCTTTGTCACTGTCACAATGGGAAGCATCAAATTGTGCATCATCATTGGGAATATGAACTCGAGCAACCACCAGGTGATTCTGCTCATCAGATGTATGAGTGCCCAACACTAGCCAATGAAGGGCATAGTCCTTTCCTTCTGGTCTGTTTAAGGAAAAAAGAAAGCAAGCCACACTCATCTTACAGGAACTCTTCAGTTGCTAACAAATTCAGTCTATTTCCTTCAAAGTATATTAAAATTTCTTTAGTAAAGCAACCCATCTAGTCACCAACTTTATTAACTCCACATGTTCAAATGTAAAGAAATACTCTAATCAACACAGGTTTGCTTCTTTCCTGAAGTCATCCCCCCTTGCCTCAACTACAAATGTGAAATGTGAATACTGCCTTTTCTACAGAAGTAACTCAGTAAACAGACATTTACACAGGAATCCATCGTTGATCCTCATCCGCATATATCCTGGCTTCCCACTTTAAATATACCTTCTTCCAATCATCTGCATTTTAACTAGATGGGGCTGGAGAGATGGCTCAGAAGTTAAAGGAACTTGCTTGCAAGGCCTCATGGTCTAGGTTTGATTGCCCGGTACCCACATAAAGCCAGAAGCATCAAATGGCACATGCATCTGGAGTTTGTCTGCATTGACAAAAGGCTCTGGTGCACCCATTTACACACACTCACTCTCCTCTGCTTGCAAATAATTAAAAATATTTATTAATTTATTTGAGAGAAAGACACATAGAGACAATGGACACACCATGGCCTCTAGCTCCTGTAAACGAACTCCAGAATCATGTACCATCATGTACATCTGGTGTTATGTGGTTACTGGGATCCTTGGGCTTTTCAGGCAAGCGCCTTAAACAATGAGCCATCTCTCCAGTCCAGCAAAAATACATTTATTTGAGAGAGTGAGAGAGAGAAAAAGAGGAAGAATGGACAAACCAGGGCCTTCAGCCACTGCAAATAAACTCCAGATGCATGCACCACCTTGTGCATCTAGCTTCACGTGGGTCCTGAGGAACTGAGATCAGGTTCTTAGGCTTTACAAGCAAGTGCCTTACCACTGAGCAACTTCTCCAGCCCTACAATTTGATTTTTAACAAAACAGATGCTTCCAATTTCCCAGTTAAGTGGTAATGAGGTAGAATGCAAAGAATAAAGTGTGATAAATCAGGAAAATTGGGTGTAAATCCTGGTTTACACTTAAAATTAGATAAATATGCAATTGTTTAAAGCAGCTTTCCAGAAGCCTGTTTATTCACCTAAAAAAGTTGTTGTTGTCATCCTCCCTCACCCCCAAGCAGGGTCTTACTCTAGCCCAGGCTGACATGGAACTCACTTTGTAGCTCCACACTGGCCTCAAACTCAGTGATCTTCCTACCTGATTACTAAAACTAAAGGTATGTGCCACCATGCCTGGCTCCAAAAATAGGCTTTAAGTGCAAATGCCATGATATACAACCGTTTTTGTCTGTGATGCCTACAGTTTCTGAAATATACACTCAGTATTACCAACCTGTTCTATAGAAACTCACCTTGAAGCTGAAGAACTTGCCAGTTCCTCTTGGCACACTGGTACAATAAGTGATTTTTGCACTGTTATGTATCAACAATGCTTCCCCGTGTT
Organism: Jaculus jaculus; assembly: GCF_020740685.1. NCBI lineage: Eukaryota > Metazoa > Chordata > Mammalia > Rodentia > Dipodidae > Jaculus > Jaculus jaculus. Next base: position 6,299,861 of record NC_059125.1, on the reverse strand, counting down.
TATGTCATTTAGAACACCAATTTTCTTTTTTATTTCTTTTAAAATATTTTTATTTATTTGCAAGGAGAGAGAGAGAGAGAAAGAGAAAGAATGGGCACACCAGGGCCTCTGGCCACTGTGAATGAACTTCAGACACACGTGCCAAGTTGTGCATCTGGCTTATGTGGGTCCTGGGGAATTGAACCTCGATACTTTGGCTTTGCTGGTAAGCACCCTAACCGCTAAGCCATTATCTCCAGCCCTAGAACAGCAAATTTCAATTGTGCTTAGTCCCAAACTCAGGTACAAAGGCTGAGAAGTAGGTCCCAACATCAGAAAAGTTAGGCCATTCATCTGTTTCTAAATTTCTTCAGTTGTACAAAGGAACTAGTGGTTTTCTTTTTAAAATTTTATTTATTTATTTATTTGAGAGCGACAGACACAGAGAGAAAGACAGATAGAGGGAGAGAGAGAATGGGCGCGCCAGGGCTTCCAGCCTCTGCAAACGAACTCCAGACGCGTGCGCCCCCTTGTGCATCTGGCTAACGTGGGACCTGGGGAACCGAGCCTCGAACCGGGGTCCTTAGGCTTCACAGGCAAGTGCTTAACCGCTAAGCCATCTCTCCAGCCCGAACTAGTGGTTTTTTAACCAAGAAAAAGGGAAGGTAATAACTTACAGAATCTTTTTTTTTTTTCATTTTTTCAAGATAGGGTCTCAGGCTATCCCAGGCTGACCTGCAATTCACTATGTAGTCTCAAGGTGGCCTCAAACTCACATTGATCCTCCTACTTTAGCTTGCCTCCTAAGTGCTGGGATTAAAAGCAGACACCATGACACCTGGCTTTTCAGAATCAAATTTTATCAAGTTAAAATTTGACATGCTATAAAACAGAAACACACACAATTCCAAAAACAAAGTAAGTATTCATTTTATTTGTACACAGAAAAAAAAGTCACTTAGGGTGGGTATGGTGATACATGCAGAGGTAGGAGGATCACTATGAGTGGCATACCTATTCTTTCTATCCCTCTTCTCTCTCTTTGCTTGCAAAAATAAGTATTTTTTTTTCTTTGAGAAAAATTAAGCTCTAGCTGGGTATAGTGGTGTACGCCTTTAACCCCAGCACTCATGAGGCAGATAGGAGGAATGCCATGAGTTCAAGACCACCCTGAGACTATATAGTGAATTCCAGGTCCGCCCGGGCTAGAGTGAGACTCTACCTCGAAAACAAAACAAAAAACTGTAGCTCTGACGTGAGGTCCACACCTGTTAATTCCAGTTACTCAGGTTCTATTCACCAGGATCCACATAAAGCGGATGCACATAGCACATGCAGCTGGAGTTCCTTTGCAATGACTAGAGGCCCCAGCACACCCGTTCTCTTCTCTCTCTCAAACAAATAAATAAATAAAATTAGTGCCAGGTGTGGTGGCTCATGCCTTTAACCCCAGCACTTGGGAGGCAGAGGTAGGAGGATCACCATGAGTTGGAGGCCACCCTGAGACTACATAGTGAATTCAGGTCAACCTGAGCTAGAGTGAGACCATATCTCAAAAAACAAACTAAAAGCCAAATCATCCCACAATTTGTTCCTACAACTTCTCTATATACAAACAAAAAAACACATTAATATGTAATTCAACTATTTTCTGTTAAACTCCTAATGTTAAAGTAACCGGTCTGTGAGAAAACAACCTAACACAGGTTGAGTATCCTTAATCCAAAATGCTCCAAGATCCAAAACTACACCTGTGGCTGGGGAGATGCCTCAAGGGTTGCATGTACTTCCTTGTAAAGTCAACCAACACCAGTCTGATTCCTCAGAACGCATGTAAAGACAGATACAAAATGTGGTACAAGTATCTGGCCTTCATTTGCAGCAAGGCAAGAAACTGATGCCTATGTGCATACACATATACATGCACACACACACTTTAATTCTAAACTTCCTGGGTGGTGGTGATGCATGCCTTTAATCCCAGCACTCAGGAGGCAGAGGTAGGAGGATCACCAAGAGTTTGAGGCCACCTTGAAACTACATAGTGAATTCCAGGTCAGCCTGGGTTAGAGCAAGACCTTACCTTGAGAAAAAAAAAAATGCTAGACCTGATTTTTTGTGTGACTAGTCAAAGCACAGGTGCACTGAAAATATACTGTAGCATAGTTTTCAGGCACTGGATGTGGCAGCTCATGGCTGTGCAAGCAGATTGTCACAAGTTTCAGGTCAGCCTGGGTAATAAAGTGAGACTGTCTCTCAAAAAAATTATTTTCAGGGGCTGGAGAGGTGGCTTAGTGGTTAAGCGCTTGCCTGTGAAGCCTAAGGACCCTGGTTCGAGGCTCGATTCCCCAGGATCCACACTAGCCAAATGCACAAGGGGGTACACGCATCTGGAGTTTGTTTGCAGTGGCTGGTGGCCCTGGCATGCCCATTCTCTCTCCCCCATCTTTCTCTGTCTGACACTCTCAAATAAATAAATAAATAAAAATTAAAAAAAAAATTTTCAGGCTATGTGTAGACGTAGGTCCTATCTCTAAGATATCTCATTAAGTCTAATGGGGAGCTGGAGAGATGGCTAAACAGTTAAGGTACTTGCCTGCAAACTCTAATGTGTTCGACTCCTCAGTACTCAGGTAAAGCCATATGCAGTGGCACATGCATCTGCAGTGGTTGGAGGCCCCAGTGCGCTCATCCTCTCCCTCATCTTTTCTATCACTCTCTGCTTGCAAATATTCAAATACACCTTCCAAAATCCAAACTCTTGTGGTCTCGAGCATTTATAGGAATACTCAGCATGTACTATCTTTAAAGACTTTAAGCAAAACATATTATAGATAACATTAAAATAGTTTTCAAGCAAGGCATGGTGGTACATGCCTTTAAACCCAGGACTTGGGAGGCAGAGGTAGGAGGATCGCCATGAGTTCAAGGCCACCCTGAGACTACATAGTGAATTCCAGGTTGGCCTGGGTTAGAGCAAGACCCTACCTTGAAAAACCAAAAATAATAATAATAATATTAGTAAATAAATAAATAATATTTATATGTTTTCATTGCAATCCAAATGAAAAATATGTATTTCAACTCCTACAAATTATTTCTCAACAGGAAGGGGTAGGAAAATCAGCAGCACTTACCACCTTAACTGTGTTCTTACTCTGTGCAAGAAACTTAAACATGTAGAACTTTAATTAAATCCCTCAAGCATAAGTAGCTCTAAAACCTCCAGTTGTCTTTATTTTTATTTTTTTAAATTTTTTGTTCATTTATTTGAGAGCAACAGACACAGAGAGAAAGGCAGAGAGAAAGGGGGGGGGGAGAGAGAGAGAATGGGTGCGCTAGGGCCTCCAGCCACTGTAAACAAACATCAGACGCGTGCGCCCCCTTGTGTATTTGGCTAATGTGGGTCCTGGGGAATCAAGCCTTGAACCGGGGTCTGTAGGTTTCATAGGCAAGTGCTCAACTGCTAAGCCATCTCTCCAGCCTTCCAGATGTCTTTAGACTACACACCTCAGATAGACACTGAACAACTTGCCTTATTCACAAAACTAATAAATAGAGGCAGGATTCAAACCGAAATCTCTGTCCTTAAAATGGCTGCTCTTTTCTATCATGCTGCATCAAATTAAAAAGATGGAAAAATAACAAATTTTTAAGTCTGCTTAACAGGAAGGCACTTTTTTTTTTTTTTTGAAATACGGTTTCCCTCCAGTCCAGGCTGACGTGGAATTTACTAAGTAGTCTCAGGGTAACCTCAAATTCAGTGATTGTCCTACCTCTGCCTCCCAAGTGCTAGGATTAAAGGCATGTGCCACCACACCCAGCAAGACAAAAAATTTTTTTTTAATTTTTATTTATTTATTTGAGAGCGAGAGAGAAAGAGGGAGGCAGAGGGAGAATATGGAAGCGCCAGGGCCTCTGGCCACTACAAACGAACTCCAGATGCATGGGCCACCTTGTATATCTGGCTTACATGGGTTCTGGGGAACTGGGCCTTGAACCAGGGCCCTTAAGCTTCACAGGCAAGTGCTGAACTGCTAAGCCATCACTCTAGACCCCAAGACAAAATTTTATTGAGGCAGGGTCTTATTGTGTATGTAGCTCAGGCTGGCCTAGAACATGTTTCTCCTACCTCAGCCTCCTAAGCACTTTGATTATAGATGTACCACCATACACATAACTCAATTTTAAAATCAGTTCAAAAGTAGTTTTAAGGTGCTGCTGGGGAGATGGCTCAGTGGTTAAAAAAGACTCTTGCTGTGCAAGCTATAGTCCAGAGTTCAGATCCCCAGTATCCACATAAAGCCTGACACAAAGTAGTGCACATGTCTGTAATTTCAAGGTACCCATGGCAATGGGAGGTGGAGACAAGAGAAGCTGGAAGCCTGTGGGCCAACTAAACTGGCCCTGGGATGTGGGGGAACAAGAGACCATGTCTCAAAAAAAAAAAAAAATGGACAAGGAAGACCAATGCCCTCCTGAATTTGTCTTCTGACCTTCATATGTGTGTGTACACATAAACATACACAAAAATTAAAATAAAATAAAAAGTAGCTGTGATCGCCAAGAGTTCGAGGCCACCCTGAGACTATACAGTGAATTTCAGGTCAGCCTGAACTAGAGTGAGACCCTACCTTGAAGAAAGAAAAAAGAAAAGGAGTTGCAAAAGTATATGTATGGGGTACAGCTCAGTGCTAATGTGTATACCTAGCATGTGCCAGCACTGGGTTTGACCCCTAGCACTGCAAAATATAAAAAAGCCAATGCCACCGGGCACACCTTTAATCCCAGCACTCTGGAGGGAGAAGGAAGGAGGAGTACTGTGAATTCAAGGCCACCCTGAGCTAGAATGAGATTCCACCTTTAAAAAAAAAAAAAAAAAAGCTAATGCCTACAAGTATTTAGCTCTTCTCTAAGATTCTTTCCACACTTGTGTACAAGTGTAATTGCAATTATTACTAGAGAAATTTTACAACTATCTGAAGAAGACTTTTATTAAGATTAACAGTTATCAAGGGCTGGAGAGAGATGGCTTAGTGGTTAAGGCATTTGCCTGCAAAGCCAAAGGATCTCAGTTCAATTCTCCAGGACCCAGGTAAGCCAGATGCAAAAGGGAACACAAGCATCTGGAGTTCGTTTGCAGTGGCTGGAGACCCTAGCATGCCCATTCTGTCTCTTTCTTTCTCAAAATAAATAAAAATATATTTTAAAAAGATTAACAATAAGCTCAAACTATATTCCATACTATAAATCATTTAACAGTTTTTCTTTGGTCAACAACTGTCAAATTCCCTTCCCTTATACAGTTCTATTAGGTGTCCTATACATGTGCCTATTTATCACATAAACCTTAACTTCACCAGGCCTTAACAACTTGTACATGTATGCTATATTTTCCAATTCAAAAGGTGTTTTTTTTTTTTGTTTTTGTTTTTCAAGGTAGGATCTCACTTTAGCTCAAGCTAACCTCAAATTCACTATGCAGTCTCAGGGTGGCCTTGAACTCAGTGATCCTCCTACCTCTGCCTCCTGAGTGCTAGGATTAAAGGTGTGCAGCACCAGCTGGAGAGATTGCTTAATGGTTAAGGCAATTGCCTGGAAACCAGATTCAATGTTTGTGTGAGATGCACAAGGCGGCACATGCCTCTGGGGTTCGTTTGCACTGGCTAGAGGCCCTGGTGCATCCATTCTCTGCCTTTCTCTCTCAAATAAATTAATTAAAATATTTTTAAAGAGGCTGGAGAGGTGGCTTAGTGATTAAGGAGTTTGCCTGCAAAGCCAAAGGATCCCGGGGTTCGACTCTCCAGGACCCAGGTAAACCAGACGCACAAGGGGGCACATGCATCTGGAGTTCATTTGCGGTGGCTGGAGGCCCTGGCACACCCATTCTTTCTCTCAAATAAGTAAGTATATAATTTATATTTTTTAAAAAGAAAATTGGACTTCGGTCCAGAGATGATGTCTGTAATATGTAATGTCAGATAAATTTAGTATTTCCTACAATCATTTATCTTAGAACAGACTCTCCCCTTCACCACATTTATATGCCAAAAATCTTCTCATCACTTAACTTTTTTAAAAAAAACTACATGTGATATCATCTATGGGCTGACTGCGTATTTACTATGCGTAATACCAAATACCAAAACTAGAAAATTCAAACCAGCCGTTAAATGTATGCAAAATAAAAGTTACCAGAAACCCTTACTTAGTCACTTCAGGAAGCCACTGAACAGTAAGACTGGGCCACTGAAGAGCATGGGTCATAACCAGGTCATACAGAAACGGTGTATTCTTCTTCCAGATTTTATATTCTTCGTTGATGACACGCTCCTCCACAGTATCTTCAAACACTGAAATTTGGAGAAAGCCCACACAATTAAGTGGCTAAGAGGGATTGAAGTCAGAATCTGTACACGGACACCGGAGGTCACCTCGAGATGGCCACACCTAATCTATCCTTTCCTTTTACCTACACTGTGCACACGAACAACCGCGCTCCCACAATGCGAAGAGAATACTAACACCAGGAAGCTTATTAATTTTTTTTTCCACTTTCAAGATCAGTATTTCCTGCGCACACCCAACTGGGCCAATTAATTGCACGAACGTTCATATTGCTCAGCCTGTTGCAGCTGTTTGCACCTGTTCTAAGATGATAATCTGTATGCAAAGGGGCTCCAAGACCCACTCGGAAAGACCAATCCACGTGTATAAGAAACCCACAGGCCTGTTTCCTCCATTGCCTCCCGCCCCGCCTGCAGAGGCCCTAGTTCCCACCACGCCAGCGTCGGCAGCCATAGGCCGGCGGGTTCCAGAACCCCTCCTCTCCCCCTTCCATCCCGTACTAGGGCCGCGACCCCTAGGCGGACGACGAAGACGCGCGGAAGGAGCCACAGAGCTCGCCTCTCAGCGGTGACCGCCTGCGACCCCGGGCCAAGGGCGCTGGAAGGAGCGAAGCTGCGGAGGGGGTGGGGAGGGGGGAGGGGGCCTCCTCCTCGGCCCCGCGCCCGGAAGTGCTCGGAGCCCTCCGCGAGGCTGCCGCGTCCCGCGCAGGCCCCTTGAGGAGCGCGCCCGGCCCCGCCCCCTGAGCCTCACGCCAATTCGCGCCTTTCCTCGACGCGTGCCGCGGCCTCGCGTGCCCGCCGCCCCCCGCAGCCCCGGCGCGCGCCGCCCCGCAGGGCCTCTTACTCTCTTTACTCGCCATCTTGCGTCGGGTCGTTCGCCCCTTGTTACCGCCTTGGACTCCTCTCGCTAGCCCAGAGCAGCCCGACGCTGACGCTCCTGCCTTTCCCAGGCGCGTCACACCGAGCTCTCAAAGCCCGAGCTCTGTGTCGCTGTCTGGGTGATCCCCAGACGCCGCGTCCTTCTCTCTTGCCTCCTCCCCGCTTTCGGGTACCGAGGTCTGAGGCTCTCTTCTCTCTCTCTCCAAACTTGGAACGAGACTTTTCAACCCGCGCCTCCCAGCCCGCCCAGGCAGCTGAGCGCAGGCGCATCCGCCCTGGGAAAAATGAGAGGCGGCGAAGAGGCGGGTCTGGGAGCCAACGGCTCCACCGCCTTGACCAATCCTGTGCGGCGGGCGGGTTCACTCGCCCTTTGGAGGCAGGCTTTACAGGGGTGGGTGGGGCGTTCCGCGGCAGGAAGTAGGCAAAGCGCAGGCGCGAGGACTCGCTCGGCGCTCCCAGGGCTGGCCGCGGGGGCGGATGGGGGCGCGCGGGGGTGGGGCGAATGGAAGCGCGGTGTGCTAGCTGCGCGGGGGCCGCGAGCCCCAAGGCCGACGAGCCCTGAGGCCCGCGGGGCGTGGTTGCTTGAAGCAGCAGCGATGGGGGTGGAAGGGGGGCAGGGAGACTGCAGCCGCTTAGCCAAGCAAAATCTCAGCCCGAGAGAGGAAAATGGTTCCTATTCTCGAGAGATCAGTGTGCCCTCAAAGTCTCCCAGAAAAATCACGGACATGCAATTTTTGCTCTTCTCCGAGGGTTCCCGTTTAGCCTTTCCTGGGGCCTAGTCGAGCCGAGGTGGTGTTTGTCACAGGAGCACGGGCCTTTAGGAGAGAGGCCGTGGGCGGTTTTGGCCTGAAGAAGCAGGGCCTCCCTGTTAGGCAAAACGTAAGGGACGAGATGGCACAGGCCTCTCCAGTCCTCCCATGGACCCAAACTGATTGAAATTACGATTTTGTTTGTTTGCAAGTCTGGGGCCTTAAAAGGTCGATTTGTGGCCTTTATACTTCAGGGGATTTTGAACCAGCTTCAGTCCAGCTTAGGTCCCTGCTGAGTCATTCTTGTCACCCTCTGGGGTCCCCACTGCTAGCTGCCTAAACTGGAGAGATCTGGGCTGGGCTGGGCTGGCCTGACTCGGGCTGGCATACCTGAGACTTGCTTTGTGGGGAAGCTTTGTAGCCAGAGTGTGTCAGGGTGAGAAGGGGGCTGCAAGATCAAAGGGGGACTGGAAAGAAGAAAAGGAGGGTCGGAATGGAGGGGGGAGACCGGGTACCTACGTGCACAGGGGACTGCGCTTTACATCTAGACACAGAGGCTCCTTGCAAAAACACCCACACCCACGGAACAATTGTTCCCTTGATATCTTTCCAAGTGTCTTCATGCTCAAACCCCATGATGCAGATGCCACTGTTATGCCCACTTTACTGACTGGGAAACAAACCCACACGTTACTTAGGTCCGTGGCAGAACTAGTCTTATTCCCTTATTTAGAAATTTACTGTCTTGGTCTCTGGTTTCTCGTGTACAATTAATTATTATAATGCCCTTTCTCCATGTCAGCTCCAGTATTCTTGTTAGTTTACTGACGAGGGGCTGGAGAGGGAAGAGGGTTAGAAGGGTGTTGCAGGGCACATCCTCCGTGTTGTAGAACACTGGTGGTTAAACATGTTCTAAGAAGGGGCCAGGCAGTATAAATATTAGATTTGGGAAGAAGAGGTTCAACTTGGCAGTGTTGTAGCACAACAGCAGCCATAGAAAATATGGCCAGGCTGGCCGTGCTCCAGTAAAACTATAGACGCTGAAATTTGAACTTCATGTTCTTTTCACGGGTCACAAAATATTCTTTTGATTGTTTTCAACTACTCGAAAATGAAAAAAAAAAAAAAAACACAAAAATCACTCTCTGCTCCAGGGCCACACAAAAACCGGTGGTGAGTGAGGTTTAGTTCAAGGACTGTAGTTTGTCCAACTTGTTCTAGAATAATTGTGTCCCACAGCTCTGCTTTAATGGGAACTTTATGTGCTCAGCAAGATAAAGCTTGGGTGATGCTTTTCTGTCTCCTTTTAATGTACTAATTTTCATAGGCAGTTGCGACTTCTAAAACATTAAATGTTTAAAGGAATGGGAGAGTCTGGCATGGTGGTATATGCCTGTAATCCTGCAGGATCACGGGTGACAAAAGTCAGCATGGAGCTGTATAGGGACCCTGTCTCCAAAAGAAAATCTTCCCACACAATCTTACTTTAATTATTTTAACTACCATTGTCTTTTTGTGGTCCTGGTTCAAACTGGAGCTTTGCACATACTAGGTGAGTATTTTACCACTGAGGTACATCCTCAGCTGACTTTAAAAAATTCTTTATACTGGGGCTGGAGAGATGGCTTAGCGGTTAAGTGCTTGTCGGTGAAGCCTAAGGGACCCAGTTCGAGGCTCGATTCCTCAGAACCCACCCAGTACCCACGTTAACCAGATGCATAAGGGGACGAACGCATGCAGTGGCTGGAGGTCCTGGCCGCGCCCCTTCTCTCTATCTCTTTCTCTCTCTATGGCTCTCAAATAAATAAATAAAAATAAACAAAAAGTTTTTAAAAAATTCTTTATACTGTTTATCTTACTGAAAGTTAAGAAAAGGAAGTATGGAACAGAGATTTTGGGAGTTTCTCCAACTATTCACACGCTATCATATACTTAATCTGAAAGTGTCATATACACTGTGATTTTTTTGTTGTTGTTTTGCTTTTTGGTGATAGGGTCTTATACAACAGCCTGCCTTGAACAGCTGAGGCTGGGCTTAAACTAATCCTCCTGTCTCTGCCTCTGGAGTGCTGGAGTTCAAAGGCATGCACCACCATCATCACCACTACACCCAGCTTTAATTTTGCATTTTTTTAAGTTATTCAGTTTTTCTATTCTATTTCTTTTTTCCGAATTATTTATTTATTTATTAGTGACAGAGAGAGTGAGAATGGGCGCGCCAGGGCCTCTAGCCACTACAAATGAATTCCAAATGCATGTGCCACTATGGGCATCTGAGAATCTAACCTGGGTCCTTAGGCTTCGCAGGCAAGTGCCTTAACCACTAAGCCGCCTCTCCAGCCCCTGTCTATTCTATTTCTATATATCTTTTGTCTTTCCATCAGATGCTTTTTTCCTATAGAAATATACTAGTTTTGTCCCTTGAACTGTGTAACTGTTCAGTTTTATTTTCCCTCTCTCCCTAAACTCTTATCTGTGGGGCTCAGTCCTGTTTGGCACTTTTTCTGTGATTATTTCCTTGTTTTTCCTGTACTCAGCTAAGTCTCTCAAATGGATAAGGCACAAATAGGTGCACACATGAGCCATGAGTTATCTTAACCAAGAATGTTCCTTCTTAGGTACTTTTCCACCAAGATTGTTCACCTCAAAATTGCCATGGCATTAACCACTATGTTCTCCAAGTGTGACAGTGTTTTGTAAAATAGCACATGTGCATATATACTGATTAATTTCTAAATTGATTTCATTGTTGCATTTTGTTACAATTTGAAGTTTTGAGAAACATTTGTGTGTGTATATATATATAATGTTTAAAACTTTAGTGTCCCTCAGTACCATTGATAAAATAACATACCCTCATCTTTCTCCCCAGGTAATTGTTTTCTAGCCCCTTTATTATTTTTTCATAGCACACTTCACCACCTGAGAAATGTTTGTTCATAGGCTTTCTCCTCTATACTGGACTGTAACTTCAAGGAAGATATGTTTTGTTGTACCTTCAGCACGTGGACTGGGTCTTACCAGATGAGAAAGGTAAGGCAGAAAAATGTTAAAGTTGCTTGCTAAGGTCACACAGCTATAGAGTATTAGCCATGCTATTTGAATTCAGTCTTACATCAAGACGACATATATGTTAGAATGAGATGTCTAGTAAAAGGAATGTGTGAGAAATAATATTGGGACATAGCTGCAGAGTGATTCCATGTTCATTAGCAACCATGTCCTGCTAGTTCTTTGGCATAATTCCTGGGCATTCAAAATCAATTATTTTGGGGTACCTATTATGTGCTGAGCAGTACTTGGAACTGGAGATACATGGATGAACAAAGATTCATTTCTTCTTAAAAATATTTTTATTTATTTGAGAGAGTGAGAAAGACAGAGAAATAGGCAGACAGACAGAAAATGATTATGGGCATGCCAGGGCCTCCTGCCACTGCACACAAACTCCAGACATATATGCTACTTTGTGGATCTTGCTCTACATAAGAACTGGGGAATCAAACCCAGTTTTGCAAGCTTTGCAAGCAAGTGCCTTTTTAACCTCCGAGCCCCCCAGCCCCCATTTCTTCTTTGTTTGATTTTTTTTTAACTATATAAACAAAGCTCAGGGTGGCTGGGAATGTAGCTCAGTAGTAGACACTTACCTAGCATGTGAAAGGCCCTGGGTTTTATCCCCAGCACTGCATAACAACAGCAGCAGCAACAAGTAAACAAAGCTGCTTTGCAGAAAAATCTACAAATTATGCAACTCAAAGGACAGAGAATACCAATTTTGTTTTGGACCAGATCATTTTCATTCAAATCATTTGGAGCAGATTAAAAAAAAATAATAAAAACAACCTAATGCCACTGTCTCTTGGTACATGGAAGAGGGTTTTAGTTTGATTGTGTAATTTAGATTTTACAGTACTGGGGATTGAACCCAAGGCCTTATGAATGCTAGGCAAGTTTTCTACCACTGAACTATACTTCTAGCCTAGGCTGATGATTATTTTATCCTTTATATAGTGCCCTATCTAAACATCTTCTCCCATGGACACAGTTTACTTTTGTAAGCAGAAAAAAGCCATATATTTTAGAAAAATATATAAATGAGTGGTAGAGGAGTAATACAAATGGCAAGAGTTGTCAGTGTGATCACATTCCAAGTATTCATCTTAAATACTATTTATGCAATTATGTAGGAGAGATTGCAAGAAAATTAGTATAATAGAAAATATACTGTTTGTTTGAATGTGTACTCTTTCATTTACTAATGTTATATTTTATTAGGTAAAGTAATTGTTTTCTATCTATACATGCATTAATATTTAACCTTTGTGAGGGTTCCCTCTAGATTCTAAAAGGCTAACTTACCCCTTTGTGTTAGCTATTAATGTGAAGCAACACAAGATCCACATTGGTGACAGCAAATAAAGGAAATGACCTAGACTGGAATCACTGGGGCTTAGACACAGACTCACTGGGGCGTAGTAAATAAATATTTGTCAAACGGAAAATAATGAATAAGAAACTTGTCCTGGGCTTGTCCCAACCAGCAAGCAGTGATAAGAGGACATCACACATGAAACTTTTTTTTTTTATGAAACTTTATTTTTAATTGGGAAGGGGATGAGACAGGGTCTTGCTATGTAGAGCAGGCTGGGCTTGAACTTTGGCAATCCTTCTGCCTCTTGCCTCTCAAGGACTGAGCTTACAGCTGTGCACCACCATGTCTACCCCAAATGTTCTTCAGAATCGATTTTGAAACAATTATAGCCTTCAAACTTATATATGCAAACTTCTGTATATAACATTGCTCCCAGGTAAAATCTTCATTTCATTTTATTTTAAATTGACAAATAATAGTTGTCTATATTTATTGGGTATAAAGTATTGTTTTGATATGTGTCTACATTGTGGAATAGTGAAATTGATTATTTTTGTGATGGAAACACTTAAAATCATTTAACTATTTTGTATATGCAATTATATACTTGTTATCTTTTCAATTGTTTTAAGAGTTTACTTTTGTTTATTTATTTGAGAGAGCACACACCAGGGCCTCCACCCACTGCAAATGAACTCCAGGTGCATGCACCACCTTGTGCATCTGGCTTACGTGGGTCCCAGGGAATCGAACCTAGCTCCTTTGGCTTTGCAGGCAAATACCATAACCACTAAGCCATCTCTCCAGCCCTATTTTAGTCATCTTTCTGTACAATAGGGCACTAAAGTTTATCACTCCTGTGTAACTGTAGAACCTTTATAAAAATATTGTACTGAACTTTTTTCAAGTATGTATACTATGGTGTATGTGGTGTAGTGTATGCAGGTGTGCACATGCCAGAGGCCAGAAGAGAACATTGGGTGTCCTCTATCAGTCATTTGCTTGTTTCCTTGAGACAGTTTGTTGGTCAGACTGGCTGACCAGTGAGCCCCAGTGATTGATTCTCAGGTCTCTGCCCACCATAGGACTAGAGTTATAGGCATGCATGGCTATACCCAGCTGTTTACATGGGTGCTGGCAAATCAGACCCAGGATGAATCAGGCCCTCATGCTTGCTGAAACTCTTACCCACTCAGGTATCTCCCCAGTGCTGCTCTGAAATGTCTGACACACGCAGATTGTGTACAATGCATTCTTTCTTTTCAGTGTTGAGACTCAAACCCAGAGTCTTGTCGCTACCACTGGGCTTGTTTACAACTGAAGGCCTCTTCTAAAGGACTGTTCATCAAGATGTCCTTCTCCTCACCAGCCAAATGATAGGCACCTGACCCCAGCAGGTTTCCTCTTTCCTGGAATGTGCATTCTCTAGATTCATGCAGGAGAGGCACTGTGGTGGTTTGATTCAGGTGTCCCCCATAAACTTAGATGTTCTGAATGCTAGGTTCCCCAGCTGATGGATATTTGTGATTTAATGCCTCCTAGAGGGAGTGTATTGTTGGGGGCAAGCTTATGGGTGTTATAGCCAGTTTCTCCTTGTCAGTGTTTGGCACACTCTCTAGTTGCTGTTTTCTACCTTATGTTGGCCAGAGGGTGATGTCTACCCTGTGCTCATGCCATCATTTTTCCTTGCCATCATGGAGTTTCCCCTTGAGCTTATAAGCCAAAATAAACCTCTTTTTTTCCCACAAGCTGCTCTTGTTTGGGTGATTTCTGCCAGCAACGTGAACCTGACTGCAACAGTAAAGTGGTACCGATTATGGGGTTGCTGCTAGACACCTGATTGTGTGGCTTTGGCCTTTTGGAGCTGATTTTCAAGAGGAATGGGGAAGGATTTGAAACCTTGGCCTAAGAGACGCCTTGCAGTGCTGTAAGTACAGCTTGATGGACTATTCTGGTCAGAGTTGAATGCATTAAGAACTATGGACTGTGAGGTTTGGCTTATGAGGTTGAGAAAGAGCTTTGCCTGAACTGGGCTAGCAGTTTGTGTGGGAAGCTTGCTGTTATGCCTGGGTCCTGAGAAATTGTATAGAGTTTCTTTGCACAGAATTGAACTGGTGTGATCGGAGGGATATGGCACAGAAAGAAAAATCTTTGGGTGGACTGTTGTCTGTTCAACTGCAATTGAGAGGTTACAACCTTTGGGATTGGGACAGCTGACTTGCACTGGGGCAACAGGAAGAATGTGGACTCTTTTGAAGGGGACTGAGTGCTCAGGAGTGTCCTGTTCTTCAAAGTCTTCATTATTCCTCCCTGGATTAACAAATTGGCACCCTACCTGGTATTATGGAGTATAAGATATGCAGGGAAGAGAGGGTCATTGAGTTTGCAACATGGTCTTGTGTTTTGGAAACGGCCATGGGCAGTGTGAAGCAGGTTTGCTGGATGCCTGCATGGAGACCCCGTGGGGCCATGAGGATGAACCGTGGATTGCAGTGGAGACCCAGTGGAGGTGTCGGGACCATGAGACGGCTGCTAAAGAGCCGCCAGCTCCGGATGAAGCTTTCCAGGACTGTGAGTAGCCTAGCTAGAGGGGCAGAATTGGAGCTCTAGAGATTTGATGCTGGTTAGAATTATCAGACTTGGAGATTTGTCACTAACTAGAGTTGTTGGACTTGAAGCTGGAGTTTGAAGTTTGCCCTGGTGGTTTTAAATCTTGTATTGTTTGAATATTTCTTTGCTATGTCCAGTGCCATCTTTTGAAGTGTGAATGTTTATTCTCTGCCATTATGGTTTTTTGGGGGGATTTTTTTGATATTATGTCTCAGTTACAACATTATTGGGATTGATAAAACAATGGGGACTTTTAAAAATAGATTAAATGCATTGCATTTTACATCATGTGTGGTTATCAGTTTATGGGGGTAAAGGGTAGAATGTGGTTTGATTCCCGTATCCCCCATAAACTTAGGTGTTTTGCATGCTAGGTTCCCCAGCTGATGGATATTTGAGAATTAACACCTCCTGGAGGGAGTGGATTGGTTGGGGGCGGGCTCATGGGTGTTATACCCAGTTTCCCCTTGCCAGTGTTTGGCACACTCTCCTGTTGCTGTTGTCCACCTTATGTTGGCCAGGGGTGATGTCCACCCTCTGCTCATGCCATCATTTTCTCCTACCATTGTGGAGCTTCCCCTTGAGCCTATAAGCCAAAATAAACCACTTTTTCCCAAAAGCTGCTCTTGTTTGTGTGATTTCTACCAGCAATGTGAACCTGATTGCAACGGGCACCCTTCACAGAGATGAGACCCACTGGTTCTTGCTTCCTAGATCTCTGGAATGGTTTTGGTTACCTCCTCTTCCAAATGAGCTGCTATGATTCTGTGAGTTGCTTCCATCCTTTCAAAGACTCCTCTTTCCCCTGAAGCTAGTCTAAGTTCTGTTTTGTTGCTTAATGTGAAAGATTTCCACTATTTGCCTTGCCTCTTCTGACTTCAACCAGACTATCCTGAATAAGGAATGTGATACTGATAGTTAGACAAGATACCAAAATCCTTTAATCCTAGTACTTGGGAGATGGAAGCAAGAGGCTCAAGAGTTCAAGATTATTCTTGGGGACTGGGGATATAGCTCAGCAGTTATGGCATTTGCCTGTGAAGCCTAAGGACCTGGGTTCAACTCCCCAGGGCCCATGTAAAGCAGATGCACAAGGGAGCACATGTGTTTGGAGTTCGTATGCAGTGGCTAGAGGCCCTGGCATGCCCATTCTCTCTGTCTGTCTCTTTCTCTCTCATAAATAAATAAATAAATAAATAAATAAATAAATAAATAAATATATTTTTTAAAAAGGAGTATTCTTGGTTACATAGTAAGTTCAAGGCTAGCCTGGACTACATGAGACCCTGTAGCAAAAAAACAAACAAACAAACAAAAAAAAACCAAACAGCTATAGGGCTGGAGAGATGGTTTAGTGGTTAAGGATCTTGCCTACAAAGCCAATGGATCCAGGTTGGATTCCCCAGGACCCACATAAACCAGATGCACAAGGGGCCACGTGCATCTGGAGTTTGCAGCAACTGGAAGCCCTGGTGTGCCCATTCTCTCTGTCTGTCTGTCTGTCTGTCTCTCTCTCTCTCTCCCTCCTCACCTATTTTTCTCTTTCAAATAAAGAAAAATTAAGTGCTGGGTATGGTGGAGGCGCACACCTTTAATCCCAGCACTTAGGAGGAGCGCCATGAGTTTGAGGCCACCCTGAGAATACATAGTGAGTTCCAGGTCAGCCTGAGCAAGAGTGAGACCCTGCCTCAAAAAAAAGAAAGAAAGGAAGGAAGGAAGGAAGGAAGGAAGGAAGGAAGGAAGGAAGGAAAGATAGATAGATAGATAGATTAAGCTGGGCATGGTGGCACACACCTTTAATCCCAGCACTTGGGAGGCATAGGTAGGAGGATCGTTGTGAGTTTGAGGCTACCCTAAGACTACAGAGTGAATTCCAGGTTAGCCTGGGCTAGAGTGAGACCCTACCTAAAAATAAAATAAAATAAAATAAAATAAATTCAAATAAAACCAGTTATAACACTTTGGAAACAGAAATCATCCGAAGTATTTCAAATATATTGAAATAATTAAATTAATTAAATTGTCTGACTTAATATTGGGAATGTAGTTATGGATATGCTCAAAGTGGGCACATGAAGGTAACTCAGTGGGGAGGAGATATGATGGAGAATAGAATTTCAAAGGGGAAAGTGGGGGGGGGAGGGTATTACCATGGGTTATTTTTTTTTTGGTTTATTTTTATTTATTTATTTGAGAGTGACAGACAGAGAAAGAGGCAGAGAGAGAGAGAGAGGTTAAGCGCTTGCCTGTGAAGCCTAAGGACCCCGGTTCGAGGCTCGGTTCCCCAGGTCCCACGTTAGCCAGATGCACAAGGGGGCGCACGCGTCTGGAGTTCGTTTGCAGAGGCTGGAAGCCCTGGCGCGCCCATTCTCTCTCACTCCCTCTATCTGTCTTTCTCTCTGTGTCTGTCGCTCTCAAATAAATAAATAAAAATTTAAAAAAAAAAGGTCATCTGAGAGCTAACAGGAGGCAAGCAAATAACTATCACAAAATCCTGCCTCACTTGTAAGAGGATCGGTAATGGTTTTTGAAAATAGAATTCCCGGGGCTGGAGAGATGGCTTAGCAGTTAAGCGCTTGCCTGTGAATCCTAAGGACCCTGGTTCGAGGCTCAATTCCCCAGGACCCATGTTAGCCAGATGCACAAGGAGGTGCACGCATCTGGAGTTCGTTTGCAGTGGCAGGAGGCCCTGGCAGGCCCATTCTCTCTCTCTGCCTCTCCCTCTCCCTCTCTCTCTCTCTCTCTCTCTCTCTCCCCCTCTCTCTCTGTGTCACTCTTAAATAAATAATAAAATAAAAATGAACAACAAAAAAAAAGAAAATAGAATTCCCTAGTAAATTGGACATTTTCAATATATCCTTGCCTGAATGTAAATTACATTGTTATTGCACTAGCTGGAAGACCTAAGGGCACAAATTTCAAATCTGTAATGCGTTCTCTGGTTGTTGCAGTCAGGTTCACATTGATAACAGAAATCACCCGACCAAGAGCAGCTTTTGGGGAAAAAATGTTTATTTTGGCTTACAGGCTCAATGGGGAAGTTCCATGATGACAGGGAAAACAATGGCATGAGCAGAGGATGGACATCACCCCCTGGCCAACATAAGGTAGACAATAGCAACAGGAAAGTGTGCCAAACACTGGCAAGGGGACACTGGCTATAACACCCATAAGCCTGCCCCCACCAATACACTGCCTCCAGGAGGCTTTAATTCCTGAATCTCCATCAGCTGGGAACCTAGCATTCAGAACACCTAAGTTTGTGGGGGACACGTGAACCAAACCATCACACTGACCCTTAGTGATGGCATGTGAATATATTGGTTGGAAAATTTGTCTCTCAGTGCATATTTATTAGGTGCAGGAGGTGCAGCATGGTTGTTCAGATTATTACAAAGAAGAAACTGGCCAGGTGTGGTGGCACATGCCTTTAATCCCAGCACTTGGGAAGCAGAGGTGGGAGGATCACCATGAGTTTGAGGCCATCCTAAAACTACATAGTGAATTCCAGGTCAGCCCCTGAGTTGGAGTGAAACCCTACCTTGAACCCCCAACCCAAAAAAAACCTTGGTATTGATGTAAAGCTATAGGTATCAAATGGTCTGTAATAGTTACATCACTTACAAATTCCTGTTCAGAAATGCTTTTAAATATATGTTAGAAGAGACCTGGGATGTAACTCAATGGGACCTGCCTAATGTGCATGAGGCTCGAGGATCAATTCCCAGCAATGCAAAACAAATGTTATAAAATGTTAAATTCATTATATCATTGAAAATATATTTTAAAAAATTAGTGAGAAAAACAAAAACAAAATTCACTATCTAGGACTGGGGATATATCTCAGTTGGTAGAGTGCCTAGCATGCAGGAAACCCTGAGTTTGGTCTCTGTGGTAGCTTGAATGGGTGGCCCCCAATATATTCAGAGTTTTATTAAAGTTTGTAATTTAGACCTGCAGCTATCTGGCTGGAGGAGATGTCACCGTGGGTGACATCCTATGATCCAGCCCTAAGGTGTGGGGGTGCATTTGGAATTCCACTCTCTATATATGCAAAGTACCTGAGCTTTGCCTGGAGTTCCTAAGTGTGCTTGCTTGCCTTTTGGTGATGGGTTTTTATCTCTGCTTAGACTTGTGGAAGTGAGGCCAACTTCTTCTGCCATCATGGAACTTCCCTGCTTTAATAAATCCCTTCCTTCCATAAAAAAGAAAAATATTTTAAGCTGGGCGTGGTAGTACATGCCTTTCGTCCCAGCACTTGAGAGGCAGAGGTAGGAGGATTGACATGAGTTTGAAGGCCAGCCTGACACTACATAGTGACATAGGGACTTCCAGGTCAGCTTGGGCTAGTGTGAGACCCAACCTCGAATTAAAAGAAAAATTGGAGAGCAGTTTAGTGTGACAAGGGTTAGGGCTGGGGAGGACAGTTGAGGAAGAAGGTAAGTATGGTTATAAAAGGACAAAATGAAGAATCTTTGTAGTTATTATATTGGAATTGTTTAGTCTTTTCACTGTATTGAACTTGTGTGAGTGATAAAATTTAGCTGAGTGTGGTTGTGCAATGCCTGTCACCCCAACACTTGGGAGATTGTGAAAAAAAGGAGTAATGTGAGATAGAGACTAGCCTAGGCTACAGTGTTACACCCTGTCTCAAAAATAATAATTGGGGGCTGGAAAGATGGCTTAGCAGTTAAGCACTTGCCTGTGAAGCCTAAGGACCCCGGTTCAAGGCTCGGTTCCCCAGGTCCCACGTTAGCCAGATGCACAAGGGGGCGCACGCATCTGGAGTTTGTTTGCAGTGGCTGGAAGCCCTGGCGTGCCCATTCTATCGCTCTCCCTCTATCTGTCTTTCTCCCTGTGTCTGTCGCTCTCAAATAAATAAATAAAAAATGAACAAAAAAATATTTAAAAAAATAATAATCGGAGAGTGAAACCTTACCCTGAAAAAGCAAATAATAATAATAAGAAGAAGGAGGAGGAGGAGGAAGAGGAGGAGGAGGAAGAGGGACTGGGCGTGGTGGCACACACCTTTAATCCCAGCACTTGGGAGGCAGAGGTAGGAGGATCACTGTGAGTTCAAGGTCACCCTGAAACCACATAGTGAATTCTAGATCAGCCTAGATTAGAGTGAGATTCTGCCTCAAAAAAAAAAAAAAAAAAAAGGCTGGAGAGATGGCTTAGAGGTTAAGGCATTTGCCTGTAAAGCCAAAGGATCCTGGTTTGATTCTCCAGGACCCACATAAGCCAGATGCATAAGGGGGTGCATGCATCTAGAGTTCGTTTGCAGTGGCCAGAGGCCCTGGTGTGCCCATTCTCTGCCTCTCTCTTCCTCTCTCTCTGTCTCAAATAAATAAATAAATAATATTTTTAAAAATAAATAAAAAACAAACCAAAAATAATGGGGGCTGGAGAGATGACTTAGTGGTTAAATGCTTACCAGTGAAACCTAAGGACCTCAGTTCGAGGCTCGATTCCCCAGGACCCATGTAGGCCAGATGCATAAGGTGGCACATGCATCTGGAATTTGTTTGCAATGACTGGAGGCCCTGATACGCCCATTCTCTTTCTCTCTGCCTCTTTCTGTCTGTCTGTCACTCTCAAATAAATAAATAAAAATCCAGGGTCTGAGGAAATGGTTCAGCAGTTAAAGGTACTTACTTGCAAAGTCTGCTGGCCTGAGTTTGATCTTTTCCAGCATCCATGTAAAGCCAGACACAAAGTGGTATATGTAGCTGTGATCCCAACATGCGTACCACAATGGGAGGTGGAGCCAAGAGAATCTGCAGCTTGGGGGATAGCTAGATAGGCATTCCTTTCTAGCAACATGAGGCCCTGCCTCAAAGAGGGTGGAAGAAGAACACAGACTCCTCCAGATCTTCCTCTGACTTCCACACATGTGTCATGGAATGTGTACAGCAGCACACACACATATACACACACATCCAAAAACCTCTCACAAGTAATGATTTTTTAAAAAATACTTTATTTATTTATTTGAGAGAAAGGGGGGGACAAAGAGGCAGATAGAGAGAATGGGCATGCCGGGGCCTCCAGCCACTGCAAACGAAGTCCAAATGTATGTGCCACTTTGTGCATCTGGCTTACATGGGTTCTGGGGAATCGAACCTAGGTTCTTAGGCTTTGCAGGCAAGCACCTTAACTGCTAAGCCATCTCTTCAGCCCCCCTTTTTTTGTGATAGAGTCTCACTCTAATCCAGGTTGACTTGGAATTTACTCTATAGTCTTAGACTAGCCTTGAGCTCATAGTTGTTCTCCTAACTCTGCCTCCCAAGTGCTGAAATTAAAGGCATGCACCACCATGCCTGGCTGCAAGTGATGAATTTTTATATATACATACGTTCAAATGAGTCTAAGTAAAACTGGAGAAATCTGAATCAGATAAGTGTGTTATATTAGTATTAATAACCTGGTTTTGATATGATGCTGTAGTTTTCCAAGATACTACCTTTATGAGAAACTAGGAAATGTATACACAGGCTATCTCTAGAATAGTTTTTACAGTGATATATGAATCTACAAGTATCTTAGAAATTTAAATCAGAAAATGTGTAAGTTACTTTCTCATAGTTATGACAAATACCTGATAAGAGATGGCTTAAGGGAGAATGGGTTTATTTCAGCTTGCAGTGCAAACGGAAATAGTCCTTTATGGAGGAGAAGGCATGGCAGCTGGAGCAGGAAGCAGCTGGCTGCACCCCTTTTCTCTCTCCCCCTTTTGCTCTCACTCAAATAAATAAATAAAATGTTAAAATGGGCTAGGGATCTAAACAGCCACCTTATCAAAGAAGATACCCAGGTAATAAATAATCATATGAAACAATACTCCACATCACATGTACTTACAGAATTTCAAACTCAAACAGCAGTGAGATACCACTACATATCAATAGAATAACTAACATGTACAAGAGTAAAATGGGGCTGGAAGGATGTCTTAGCAGTTAAGGCATTTGCTTGCAAAGCCAAAGGACTCAGGTTTGATTCCCCAGGGCCCACGTTAGCCATATGCACAAGGGGACACACACATCTGGAGTTCATTTGCAGTGGCTGGAGGACCTGGCATGCCCATTCTCTCTCTTTTTTCTTTTTTTCTCCCATTTATCTGTCAAATAAATAAATAAAAATTAAAAAAAATATTTTTTAAATAAAGAGTAATATGATCAGTGTTCAATTAGCT
This sequence comes from Jaculus jaculus, assembly GCF_020740685.1. Taxonomy (NCBI): domain Eukaryota; kingdom Metazoa; phylum Chordata; class Mammalia; order Rodentia; family Dipodidae; genus Jaculus; species Jaculus jaculus. The sequence goes on along the minus strand of NC_059125.1, from coordinate 6,277,727 downwards.
GTGGTTGTGTAAACCTGTAATCCTAGAACTGGGGAGACTGAGGTAAGATAATTGAGACTTCAAGGCCAGCCTGAGCTACATAATGAGATCCTGTCTCCAAAAATACATAAGGAGGGTTGGGGAAATGGTTTAGCAGTTAAAAGTGCTTTCTTGCAAAGCCTTCCGTGCAGGGTTTCATTCCCCAGTACCCACAGAAAGCCCGATGCACAAAGTGGTGCGTGTGTCTGGAACTCATTTGTAGCAGCAAGAAGCTCTGGTATGCCCCTACACTCTCTCCCTCATGCTGATTCTCTCATTTTCTCCCATAAACAAATAAAAATAACTTAAAAATAAAGGGAGGAAGGAAGGAAGATTGATGCTTTCCAGCGATTTAGGAAGAAGGAAGGAGGGATGAATAGATAGGGTATAGGAAATATGGGGGGGCAGTGATACTATTCTGTATGATATTGTAATGGTACATGTATGTCATGCATTTGTCAAAAGAATATATAATGTGCAACTGGGTTGGGAGGTTACTCAGTGGTTAAAGGCACTTGTTTGCAAAATCCTAAGGCCTGAGTTCAATACCCCAGTACCCACATAGAGCCAAATGTACAAAGTGGTGCATTCATATGGAGTCTATTTGCAGTGGCATGCTCATCCCCCCCCATGCAAATAATTGAGAATGTTTTTAAAAAGATCAAATCCCAATTTAACTCATAGACATTAGTTAATAGTAATGCATCTTTACTGGCTTATCAATTATAATGAATGTGACATGCTAATGCAAGGTTAACATAAGTATATTTAAATCAATAGAAATTAACATGGGTCAGGCTTGGTGGAACACACCTTTAATTACGGCACTTGAGAGGCCGAAGCAGGAGGATCACTGTGAGTTTGAGGCCAACCTGGGATTACATAGTGAATTCCAGGTCAGTCTGGGCTAAACCAAGGCCCTACCTCAAAAAACAAAAACAAGGGCTGGAGAGATAGTTTAGCAGTTGAGGCATTTGCCTGCAAGGCCGAAGGATCATGGTTCGACTCTCCAGGACCAGGTAAGCCAAATGCAAAAGGGGGCACATGTGTCTGGAGTTAGTTTGCAGTGGCTGGTGGCCCTGGCGTGCCCATTCTCTCTCTCTCTGTGCCTCTTTCTCTCAAATAAAGAAATAAAAAAAGAAAAAGAAAAAAAATAAATTAACATGGGAGGAGCTGGAAAGATGGCTCAGCAGTTAAGGGACTTGCCTGCAAAACCTAAGGACCTGGGTTTGATTCCCCAGTACCCACATAAAGCCAGATGGACAAGGTGGCACATACGTCTGGAGTTTGTTTACAGTGGCTAGAGGCCCTGGTTTGCACATTCTCTCTCATAAATAAATAAATAAGAAGTTAACATGGGAAACTGTATTGATGGGATGAGGGTCTATATGGGGCTATATTTCTCACTTGTTGTATAAACCTAAAACTTCTCCCCAAAATAAGGATTATTATAAAAATATCTTAATCTCCCAGACCTCATTTTCCCTATCTATAAAGAGAAGAATTGAAGTGGGTCTCCGAATTAAAACCTGCCCTTGGGTTGGAGAGATGGCTTAGCAGTTAAGTGCTTGCCTATGAAGCCTAAGGACACCAGTTTGAGGCTCGATTCCCCAGGACCCACGTTAGCCAGATGCACAAGGGGGCGCACGTGTCTGGAGTTCATTTGCAGTGGCTGGAGGCCCTGATGCACCCATTCTCTCTCTCTCTTTCTCCCTCTCTCTATCTGCCTCTTTTTCTGTCTGTCACTCTCAAATAAATAAATAAAAAATAAACAAAAATTTTTTTAAACCTGCCCTTATATATCCACTATAACCCAGAGTGGCTTGATACTTGCTATGTAGCCCAAGCTGGCCTTAAACTCCTGGCGATCCTTCTACTTCAGTCTCCTGAGTGCTGAAATGACAGGCATGGGCTGCCATGCCTGGCAAACTTTTTTTTTTTTTTTTTTTTTTTAATTTCTCGAGGTAGGGTCTCACTCCAGCCCAGATTGATCTGGAATTCACTATGTAGTCTCAGGGTGGCCTCGAACTCACAGTGATCCTCCTACTTCTGCCTCCTGAGTGCTGGGATTAAAGGTGTGTGCCACCACACCTGGCTTAACTTTAAAAAATACAACATTTTATTTATTTATTTATGAAGGAGAAAGAAAGAGGGAAAGAGACAGAGAGAGAATGAATGATGGGCATGCCAGGGCCTCTAGACACTGCAAATGGACTCCAGATGCATGCACCACCTTGTGAATCGGGCTTACATGGGTACTGGAGAATCAAACTCTGGTCCTTGGGCTTTGCAGGCAAGCAACTTCTGAGTCAACTCTCCAGTTCAATTTTTTTTTTTCTCAGATAGGGTCTTCTTCCAGCTCAGATTGACCTGGAATTCACTATGTCGTCTCAGGGTAGCCTCAAACTCACAGTGACCCACCTACCTTGGCCTCCTGAGTGCTGGGATTAAAGGCATGTACCACCATGCCTGGCTCAACTATTTTTTTTCAGTGTTGGAGATCAAATCCAGATCATGGTGCATGGTCAAGTGCTTGACCACTGAGCTACATTCCCAACTGAGATCAATGTTTTTTTTAAAATTTTTTTTTCTGGTTTACTTTTATTTATTTATTTGAGAGAGGCAGACAGAGAGAGAAAGAGGCAGAGAGAGAGACAGAATGAGCACATCAAGGCCTCCAGCCACTGCAAATGAATTCTAGATGCATGCACCACCTTGTGCATCTGGCTTATGTGTGTCCTGGAGAGTCGAGCATCGAACCGGGGTCCTTAGGCTTCACAGGCAAGTGCTTAACCACTAAGCCATCTCTCCAGCCCCAGTGTTTTTTTTAAGTTTTACACAAATTTATTGCATCCAAATAATTATGTATTTTAAACAATGTACTATTTACCTCTCCATAAACACGAACACTGGAAATGTATTACAATGCTACTAAAAAAGCAAGGCATTGAAATTTATACACAATTTATACAGAATTATACAATTGTGTACAAATATACAATTACAATTTGCTCCCTACCAAGACACATCCTACTCAAAAATATATAATTGGAAAATGAAGGCCAGATTTAATCATGATCTGCAATTTTTTAAATTTATTTAATGCATATTCAAATATGCTCAACACATTCTCTATAAAATAGTACAAAAGGATAGCTGTGTCCTCATCACGTTTAGATAACCCATGCATATTAGATACTTCTTTGGTGTTGTGTATATTAAAGAAGTTATTAACTGTAAATTTTGTTGAAGCACATTAAACTGAATATAAAGACATGCATAAGATAAAATTCAGTTCCTCTCAAAAGCACTCAACAGGATTGTATTTTTTATCACATATACAAGATGAAATTAAAAATGCTTTCCAGTAAAACACTTGCCAGTTACAGAAAGACATAATCAAGTAACTTAAAACATGAAACTATTACTTATATTTTATAAGCTATAACAAAAGAATTAAATTGGCTCAGTAAAATTAAGGTAGAGGGGTTGGAGAGATGGCTTAATGGTGAAGGTACTTGCCTGCGAAGCCAAAGGACCTTGGTTCGATTCCCCAGCACCCACGTTAGCCAGATGCACAAGGTGGCACATGCATCTGGAGTCTGTTCGCAGTGGCTGGAGGCCCTGGCATGTCCATTTTCTCTCTCTCTCTGCCCCTTTCCCTCTCTCACATAAATAAATAAATAAGTATATTAAAAAATTAAGATAGAATGTTTTCAAGATTATAGTAACAAGCTCGGTGTGGTGGTGCATGCCTTTAATCCCAGGGAGACCCTACCTCAAAAAACAAAACAAAAACAACACAACAAAAAGATTTTGGTAACATTTAAGGAGTCATGTCTTATAGGAAAACAAATCTTAGCTATATATGTGTGTGTGTGTATGTATGTATACACACACATACACACACACACATATATGACAAGAATTAATAAATTTTAAGTGAATCAAATTCTGAATGCAATGTTTTTTAAAATATTTTGTATTTAGCTAGTTACTAAGAGAGAGAGAGAGAGAGAGAGAAATGGATGGACCAGGGCCTCTAGCCACTTCAAATGAACAACATATGCATGCACTACTAAGTGCATTTGGCTTACTGGGGAATTGAACCTGGGTGCTTAGGCTTCACAGGCAAGCACCTTACCACTAAGCCATCTCTCCAGCCTGATCAATGGTTTTTTAAAAATGCATTTGCATTTCTGAAATTGTCCCCCTCTTTATACTTCTACCTTCCTGTCATGTGGCTTCCAATGATTGCATTATAGATCAGCTGAACTGGTATCATATGGCTGTGGGTGTTCTGGTAAATATTGCCTAACAGCAAAGATTCAGAAAAAGTTTCCTTTATGGGAGTCTTTCTTTTTAAAGGGAAAAAGGGCTTATTCTGGTTCATAGTTTGAGGATATAGTCCATCATGGTGAAGAAGGCTACCAGCTCTCAGCTGTGGTGGCTGGAACCCGAAGCTGCTTGCTCACATCCTGATGGATCAGGAAGCATAGAAAAGAGAATTGTCTACAGTCAGTGAGTTTTTTCCTTTGATTTATTCCAGGGACTTAGCCAGTGGGATGGTGCCACACATGATCAGTGTGGGTCTTCCCACCTCAGTTAAACTTCTCAGGAAACATCCCTTCTTTTCTCCTTCCTTCCTTCCTTCCTTCCTTCCTTCCTTCCTTCCTTCCTTCCTTCCTTCCTTCCTTCCTTCCTTCCTTTCACCCTCCTTTCCTCCCTCCCTCCCTCCCTTCCTTCTTTCCTTCCTTCCTCCCTCCCTCCTTTCTTTTCTTTTTTTTTTTTTTTTTGAGGTAGGATCTTGTTTCAGTCCAGGCTGACCTGGAATTCACTATGTAGTCTCAGGGTGGCCTCAAACTCAAGGCGATCCTCCTACCTCTGCCTCCTGAGTGCTGGGATTAAAGGCATGTGCCATGATGCCCCAGCCTTTATTTATTTAGTTTTAAACAGGGTCTCACCTGTACTAGAGCAAGACCCTAACTCAAAAAGAAAAACAAAGAAAAAAAGTTTAAAGCAGGGTCTCATTCTAGTTCAGGCTTACCTGTCTCTATAGCCCTAGGCTGACCTCAAATGCACAATGATCCTCTTACTTCAACTTCTAGAGGGATGGGATTAAAGGCATATGCCACCATACCCAGCTTCCAGAAACATCCTTTATAAAGTCTTTCATTTTTTTTTCCTTTATGCAGGGTCTTTCTAGCTGAGGCTGACCTGGAACTCAGTCTGTACTGCACTCTGGCCTCTTACTTTAGCCTCTTGAGTGCTGGGGTTATAGACATAAGCTACCACCCAGCTATGAAGTCCTTTTTGGTGACTTTTAAAGTAAAACTTTGAGAAGAAACTTATTTCTTATGCCTATCAAATAGCTTCCGTTCATGTTAATTTGAATAATTTTGTGTATTCATCCAAAATTTTGACTTCAATGATCTAGAAAATATGATTATTCAAGTTAAGTAAATATTCTACTCTTGAGGAGTAATCTTAATTATAACTAGTGAAATCCTTCATTATCCATGTCTTACAGCCAAATATCTGAATAGTTCAATCTAAAATGAACATGAAGATTTCTATCCTGTTTTTAGCTTTTCATAAATTGGAACATTTGGGAGAGGAAAGTCGTCAATGGTGTTAAACAGCAGTGGACTCTTCAAGCCTTATAGCTGGTCAGCTAGGCCAAATATGTCAACTGATTCAGTAATGGCTTGTGTTTTATGAGAGAAATCAACTGCTGTCTGATTGGACTAGAGGACTGTTTCATGGTAGGGAATACATGCCTGGTATTGAAAACCTAGTCAAAAACCTATGGCTGGGTAAGTCATAAGTTCTAAGGGAAGAATGACTTCTGTGGTCTGGCATAAATAGATATGCCCACCAGACTATCCTCTAGGCACTTATGTTTAATACTCATATATTAATGCTACTGTCACTTTTTTGGTTAGAGAAGCTTTTCTTTTCAGATGGCAGTGACCACATAGGTGACTCAAAACTCACTATAATACTGAGAAGAAGTGATTGTGGAGTACTCAACACTAAGTGAGACATCTCTATCACACCATCCAAGGCTCAGAGACCATTGCAGAAGAGATGGCCGAAAGAATATAAATGCTAAAGGAAGGGGAAGAGTGCTTACAATGTTGTCATCCAGAAGCAAAGTAGGATTGATATTCATGATCTCACAGTGGCTGAGCCATCTCTTCAACCCCTAAAACTCTATTTTTTGCTTCCTTGCTGAAAGTTTTTAAATTATTCAATAGAAATTTTGTTCATTTATTTATTTATTTGAGAGTGACAGACAGAGTGAGAAAGGCAGAGAGAGAAAGAGAGAGAGAGAGAGAGAGAGAGAGAGAGGAGAGAATGGGCGTACCAGGGCCTCCAGCCACTGCAAATGAACTCCAGACGCATGCACCTCCTTGTGTATCTGGCTAACGTGAGTCCTGGGGAATTGAGCCTCGACCGGGTCCTTAGGCTTCACAGGCAAATGCTTAACCATTAAGCCATCTCTCCAGCCCTTAAATAGAAATTTTGTATGGACACATCATGTGTTGTTTCCATCATTTTCATCTTCCCTGCCTCCACTCCACTGAAGGCTCTCCTCAGTGGGCTTGCTGTTATTCACCGTGGAGTTGTGGGTTATGAGTTGTGAGAACAGCAGTCAGTCATTGAGAAGGGGGGAATGCCTCTGCACGTTCCCTCCTACCACATGGCTCTTACAATATTTCTACCCCCTCTTCCTCAAAATTCCCTGAGCCATGGTGGGTGTGCTTTAGGTCTACTTTAGTGCTGAGCTCTCAGCAGCTTCTGGATTTCTGCTGTGGTACGTCTCAGTATCCTCAGTGTCTGTCTCCATCACCCTGGTGCAGGTTGTCACGATCACCAAGGAAGCAGAACTCTTGCTCATCTTGCCAATTCCTCCATGGCTAACCCTAGTTTTTAAATTTTTGTTTTATTTTTATTTATTTATTTTTAAGTTTTATTCATTTATTTACTTGAGAGAGTCAAAGAGAGAGAGAGACAGACAGACAGACAGAGAGATTGGGCATGACAGGGCCTCCAGCCACTGCAAAACTCCAGATGCATGTGCCACTTTGTGCATCTGGCTTATGTAGGTCCTGGGGAATCAAACATGGGTCCTTCAGCTTTGCAGCTGATCATCTTAACTGCTAAGCCATCCCTTCAGCCCTATTTTTATTTATTTTAGAGTGACAGATAGAGAGAGAAAGAAGCCGATAGATAGAGAGAGAATGGGTGTACCAGGGCCTCCAGCCACTGCAAATGAACTCCAGATGCATATGCATCTGGCTTACATGGGTCCTTGGGAATCAAGCCTCAAACTGGGGTCCTTAGGCTTCACAGGGAAACACTTAACTGCTAAACCATCTCTCCAGCCTGGTTGACCCTATTTTTAAGGAAAGCTACACATTGTGGTAAACCTAGCAGACAGGAGGCTGAGACAGGAAAATCATGAGTTTGAGGCCAGCCTAGGTTATATAAAAAGTTCTAGGCCAGCCTAAGCTACATAGTAAGACTCTGTCTCAACCAAACATCAGAAAAAGGTTTATAGGGCCTGGAGAGATCGCTCAATCAGTAAAATTATTACCTCACAAGCATAAGGACCTGAGTTCAACCCTAGTACCCACATATAATTTCAGGTGTGGTGGTATACATCTATAATCCCAGAACTGAGAAAGCAGGTATGGGCAGATCTCTGGAGCAAGCTGACCAGCTAGTATAGCCTAATGAATGAGCTCCAAACCAACAGCATACCTTCTCTCAAAAGCAGCTGGATGATGCCCAAGTTTGTCCTCTGGTCTCCACATGCCTGCACACACATGGGTGACCCAGGCTGTAGTCAGGACATTGCTGCCAGATATCACCTGACCAAAAGCAGCTTTTGGTAAAAGAAAAAAAAAAGGGGGTTTAGTTTGGCTCATAGACTCAAGGGGAAGCTCCATGATGGCAGGGAAAACAATGGCATGAGCAAAGGGTGGACATCACCTCCTTACCAACATCAGGTGGACAACAGAAACAAGACAGTGTGCCAAACACTGGTAAGGGGGCACTGGCTATAATATCCATAAGCCTGCCCCCCAAAATACAATGCCTCTAGGAGGCATTCATTTCCAAATCTCCATCAGCTGGGAACCTAGCATTCAGAACACCTAAGTTTATGGGGGACACCTGAATCAAACCACCACATTCTGCCCCTGGCCCCCATAAACTGGTAAACATGCATGATATAAAATACAATATATTCAGTTCAACTTTAAAAGTCCCCATAGTTGTTTTTTTTTTTTTATCAATTTCAATGATGTTCAAAGTCCAAGATCTTTTTTTTTTTTTTTTTTTTTTTTTTTTTTTGGTTTTCGAGGTAGAGTCTCACTCTAGCTTAGGCTGACCTGGAATTCACTAGGTAGTCTCAGGGTGGCCTTGAACTCATGGTGCTCCTCCTACCTCTGCCTCCCAAGTGCTGGGATTAAAAGGTGTGCACTACCACGCTGGGCAAATAACACCAAGATCTTTTAACTGAGCCATAACACCAAAAAAAAAAAAAAATCCCCCAAAGCCCATAATGGCACAGAATAAACACACACACTCTGCAAAAGATGGCATTAGGAATACCAAAGAAATATTCAACCAATATAAGATTTAAACAGGGCAAACATCAAACTCTGTAGCTCCAAGTCCAACAACTCTAGTCGGTGACAAATCTCCAAGTCTGATAATTCTAACCAGTAACAAGTCTCTGGAGTTCCAATTCCGCCCTTCCAGCTAGCCTACTCAGAGTCCTGGAAAACTTCATCCAGAGCCAAAAGCTCTCCTTAGCAGCCATCTCCTGGTCCCAGCATCTTCACTGGGTCTCCACTGCAAGCCAAGGTTCATTCTCAGGGCTCCACTGGGTCTTCATGCAGGCATCCAGCAAACCTGTTTCACACTGCCCATAGCTGTTTCCAAAACACAAGACCTTGTTGCAAATTCAGTGACACTCTTTTTTCTGCATTTATTATGCCAGTATAATACCAGGTGGGGTGCCAATTTGTTAATCCAGGGGGTGGGTGAAACAAACTTTGAAAAACAGGACAGTCGTTCAGCGTTCAGGTCCCTTCAGAAAATTGCATTCTTTCTTTTGTCCCAGTGTAGGTCAGCTTGCCAAATCTCAATGGTTATAATCTCTTAATTGCAGCTGAATGGGCAACAGTTTTGGCCCATAGATTTCTTTTTTTTTTTTTTTCTATGTCATATCCCTCTGCTCACACCAGTCCATTTCTATGCAGTGCAACTCTGCACAAGTTCTCAGGACATGGGCATAACAGCAAGCCTCTCACACAAACTGTAGCCCAGTCCAGGCAAAGCTCTTTCTCACCCTCATAAGCCAAACCTCACAGTCCATACTTCTTACTGTATTCGGGTCTTTCAACTATGACCAGAATAGTCCATCAAGCTGTACTTACAGCACTGCAAGGCGTCTCTTAGGCCAAGGTTTGAAATCCTTCCACATTCCTCTTGAAAATCAGCTCCAAAAGACCAAAGCCACACAGTTAGGTTTCAAGGAGGAATGACACCACTCTCGGTACCAACTTTACTGTTGCAGTCAGGTTCACATTGCTGGCAGAAATCACCTGATCCAAAGCAGCTCGTGAGAAAAAGTTTATTTTGGCTTACAGGATCTGCCTGTCTCTACCCACCTTTATGTGGGTTCTGGGGTTATGAAGTCAGGTCCTCACACTTTACCAACTGAATTATCTCCCAGGTTTTTTTTTTTTTTGAGGTAGGGTCTCACTTTAGTCCAGGCTGACCTGGAATTCACTCTGTAGTCTCTGGGTGGCCTCGAACTCACGGTGATCCTCCTACCTCTGCCTCCCAAGTGCTGGGATTAAGCCAGGTTTGGTGGCGTAAACCTTTAATCCCAGCACTTGGGAGACAGAGTTAGGTGGATTGCTGTGAGGTCTGCCTGGGCTAGAGGGAGACTCTATCTCAAAAAGCCCCCCCCCAAAAAAAAATATGTCACCCAAGCACTGGGATTAAATGTGTGCAGCACCACAACGTTTTTTTTTTTTTTTTTTTTTTGAGGTAGGGACTTGCTCTAGCCCAGGCTGACTTGGAATTCATTATGTAGTCTCAGGGTGTCCTCAAACTCATGGCAATCCTACCTCTGCCTTCTGAGTGCTGGGATTAAAGACATGTGCCACCACAACTGGCTATGCCCTGATAGTTTTCTTTTTAATTTTATTCATTCATTTATATGAGAGAGACAGAAAGAGGGAGAGAGAGAGGGAAAGAGAGAGCAAGAAAGAATGGATGCGCCAGGGTCTCCAGCCACTGCAAACAAACTACAGACACATGAGCCACCTTGTGCATCTGGCTTAAGTGGGTACTGGGGAATCAAACCTGGGTCCTTAGGCCTCGCAGGCAAGCATCTTAACTGTTAAGCCATCTCTCCAGCCTTAGATTTTTCTTGAGGCAAGCCAAACAGACTGGCCTTTTTTATGTGAGAGAGTGAGTGTGAGAGAGAGTGAGAGAGCATGGGTGTACCAGGTCCTCTAGCCACTGCAATTGAACTCCAGATACATACATGTGTCCCCTTGTGCACATGTGTGACTTTGCATGCTTGTGTCTCCTTGTGCATCTGGCTTATGTGGGACCTGATGATTCGAACATGGGTCCTTAGGCTTTGCAGGCAAGTGCCTTAACCGCTAAGCCATCTTTCCAGCCCCCTAGCTTTTTTATTTTTTTATTTTTTGGTTTTACGAGGCAGGGTCTCAGGCTGATCTGGACTTCACTATGTAGTCTCAGCGTGGCCTCGAACTCATGGCGATCCTCCTACCTCTGCCTCCTGAGAACCATCACATCCGGCTTCCTAGTTTTGTTTTTGGAGACAGGGTCTCGTGGTAGTCCCAGTTGACTTGAAACTCACAATGTAGCCTAGGCTGGCCTCAAACTCACAGTGATATTCCTTCCTTAGCCTCTCAAGTGTTAGGATTACAGGCATGAGCCACCACCCCTGGCTTGCTTATGTTATATTAATTATTCTATTTTTAAGCACGAAAGAAGAGACCCATCCACTTTGTCTCATTATAGAAAGGAATGTTAAATATATATTTAGATTGCTTACAGCACTGGCTTTAAGTCTTTCTTGGCTGCAACCCTCCAGTAACACATTCAAACATACAACATGCAGTCATTCCTTTCCTTCCTTCTATTCTTTCCCCCCCTTTCTACTTCCCTCCCTTCTTCCTTCCTCCTTTATTTCTTTGTGATTGAAATAAATGTCTCACAAAGTAGCATTTCTCAATATCTATAAAGTACTCTGATCTGTCCTATTTTATTTCAATTAAAAATGCTAGTCATGGGCTGGAGAGATGGCTTAGCAGTTAAGGTGCTTGCCTGTGAAGCCTAAGGGCCCATTTTTGACTCTCCAGGTCCTATGTAAGCCAGACACACAAGGTGACATGAGTGTGCAAGGTTGCACATGCAGACTAGGTGGCACACACATCTGGAGTTTGCAATGGCTGGAGTCCTTGGTGTGCCAATTCTCTCTCTCTCTCTCACTTGCTCACTCGTTCTCTCATAAAAAATGCTAGTGATAGGACTAGATAGATTTCTCAGTGGTTAAAGCCCTTGCCTGCAAAGCTTAATGACCCAGGTTAGATTCCCTGGTACCCACATAAAGCCAGATGCACAAAGTGGTGCATGCATCTGGAGTTTATTAGCATCAGCTAGAGAGGTCTTGAAGTACCCATTCTCTCCTCTCTGTCTCTCTCTCTCTGCTTGAAAATAAATAAGATATTAAAAAAATACTAGTCATGAGCTGGACATAGTGGTGAATTCCTGGAATATCAGCATTTGGGAGGTGGAAACACAAGGATCGGGGGTTTAAGGCCAGTCTTCACTATATAGCATGTTCAAGGCCAGCTTGGGCTACATTATACCCTACCTTAAAATAGCACAATAAAAGCTAGTCATGTAGCAGATAGACCAAATTATCTCATATAATCAATAATATAAACTAAAGGAGACTTTTCTACTTCACATGTGCAAAAACATCAAATTTAAACTGATATATCATAGACTATTTCTGGGTGTAAGATTGAGAGAGAAAAATTTATCTTCCAGGGATGGAGAGATGGCTTAGTGGTTAAGCACTTGCCTGTGAAGCCTAATGACCCCAGTTCGAGGCTCGATTCCCCAGGACCCACATTAGCCAGATGCACAAGGGGGCACACGCATATGGAGTTCGTTTGCAGTGGCTAGAGGCCCTGGCACACCCATTTTCTCTCTCTCTCTCTCTCTCTCTCTCTCTCTCTCTCTCTCTCTCTGCCTTTTTATCTCTGTCTGTCACTCTCAAATAAATAAAATAAGCATTTTTTTAAAAATTTATCTTCCAAACTTTTTTGTTGAGATAGGCTGTCATGTATTTCATGAACTTGCCATGTAGCTGAGGATGACTTTGAACTTCAGATCTTCCTGCCTCCAATCTCCCAAATGCTGAGATTAGAGGTGTGCGCCATCAGTCCTGGTTTATGTGGTGCTAGGGATTGAATTCAGAGCTTCATGCATGCTAGGACAGCATCCTACCAACTCAGCCACATGTTAGCCCTTCCAAACTGCTTGAAAAGATATTTTTTATGCATGTCACTGCTAAATTTAAATTTTATTTTCCTCCGTCTCACATGTATAATTTTTTTATAATAAAACTGGCATGATGTAGCTACTTACCTTAAGGAGTTGATGTCATACTTTCTAAAAGTCATGTTTTATAAAAATAGTAAAAGTTGACATAACAGGAATGTTTGATTATAGGGTATCAGTTGCTTAAGTTGTAGATTATTCATGGGATGTGCTACACAGCCATTAAGAATAATTATGTGGGCTGGAGAGATGGCTTAGTGGTTAAGACACTTGCCTGGGAAGCCTAAGGATCCAGGTTCGATTCCCCAGTATCCACAAAATCCTGATGCACAAGGGGCACATGCGTCTGGAATTCATTTGCAGTGGCTGGAGGCCCTGACATGCCCATTCCCTCACTCTTCTCTCTCTTTCTCAAATATTTTTTTTTTTTTGAAGAATGATTATGTGAGGTACATAACTCAGTGGTTCTCAATTAAGGCAATTTTGTCTCTTGGGGGATACTTGGCAATATTTGGTGACATTTTTGGTTGTCCTAACCAGGGGAGGAAGCACAACTGGTATCCAGTGGTAGCCAAAGATACTGTTAAACATCCTTCAGCATTCAAGACAGCCCTGGCAACAAACAGTAAACCCCAAATATCAAGAAGGCTCAGCTGACAAATCCTAGGCTGACTACCTGGCTATATGTATGTGGAAGTCCCACTCATTCTGCATGCCTATAAAGAATCTTATTTTTTTCTTGGTGTGTGTGTGTGTGTGTTGTGGTATGCAGATGTGCCTGTGCACACATGTGTGGAGGCCAGAGGAAGATATGAGCTCTTCCCCTTTGTTGCTCGTCTGCCTTATTTTCATGTGACAGAGTCTCTCACTGAACCTGGAGCTTAGGGCAATTTCAGTTAGCCTGGCTGACCAGGGACCACCACCCTCAGCTCTGGAGTCATGACCATGTGTGGGTGTTTGCTTGAGTCCTGGAGATTGAACTCACATCTTCATGCTTGTACAGCCAGTGCTCTTGACCACTGAACCATCTTCCCAGCCCTTCTTTGTTTGAGGGACAGTCTCAGTTTGTAGCCCAGACTAGCCTTGAAGTTGTGATTGTCTTCCTTTAATCTCCCAGGCACTGAGATTGTCCTACACCACCATAATCTTTTTTGTGATTATATTAACAATGTAGTTTCTCTTCCTACACTGAAAGCTTTTCTTCTCCTCTCCACTCCCCTGTCCTTCCCTGTCCTCCTTTTCCCCTCCTATCTTTCTTTCCTGTCTGACAGTTTCTCATGTAACACAGATTGGCCTTTAACTCCCTATGCAGCTGAGGATGACCTTGATTTTTTTTTTTTTATCTTCCTGCCACCACGTTTCAAGAGCTGAGACTACAGGCTTGTGCCAAGCCATCTGGAAATTTTAATTTTATTTATTTTTTGGTGTTCTCGAGTGTAGCCAGGCTGGCATTGAACTTAGAGCAATCCTCCTGCCTTAGCTTCATTTGTTCATTGTGTGTGGGTGTGTGTGTTAGAGTCTCACTCTAGCCCAGGCTCACTTGGCTGGCCTCAAACTATTAGTGGCTCTCCTACCTCCTCCTGTGTGGTGGGATTAAAGACATGCACCACAGCACCTGCCCTTATTTGTTTTTAAGTCAAGGTCTCACTAAATTGCCAGGCTGGCCTTTAGATCATTCTGTAGCCCAGACAAGCTTTGAACTTGCTATGCATGATGTTGATGGTAGAATCTAGAGGCTTGCACATACTAGGCAAATGTTCCACTACAGAGCTATATTAGCCCTAACTCTTATTTGCTTGAGATGGGTCTGATCTAGCTCAAGATGGCCTGGAATTGTCAAGGTAGCCCAGGCTAGCTTCAAACTCTTAAGAAGCCTGGCTCAGCCACCCAAGCACTGGGATTACAAACATAGTCCACCATGTCCAGTAAAAAGATTTTTTTAAAGTATTTTTTGAGGTAGGGTTTCACTCTAGCCCAGGCTGACCTGGAATTCACTCTGTAGTCTCAGGGTGGCTTTGAACTCGTGGTGATCCTCCTACCTCTGCCTCCCGAGTGTTGGGATTAAAGGTGCGTGCCACCACACCCAGCAAGTTAAAAGCTTTTATGGGCTGGAGAGATGGCTCAGCAGTTAAAGCAATTGCCTGCAAAGCCTAATGACCGGGGTTTGGGTGAGACGCTACCTCAAAAAATGAATTAATTGGGCTGGAGAGATTGCTTAGTGGTTAAGCGCTTGCCCATGAAGCCTAAGGACCCCGGTTCGAGGCTTGATTCCCCAGGACCCACGTTAGTCAGATGCACAAGGGGGCGCACGCATCTGGAGTTCGTTTGCAGTGGCTGGAAGCCCTTGGCACGCCCATTCTCTCTTCCCCACCTCTCTGTTGCTCTCAACTAACTAAATAAATAAACAAAAAAAATTAAAAAAAAACGAATTAATTAAGTAGGTAAGTAAAACAAAACAAAGCAGTATGAGTGTCCAGGCATGGTGGCACAAGTCAGTATGTAATCCCAGCACTCACAAGGCTGACAGAAGTACTGCAAGTTCCAAGCCAATGTGGGTCACCTCAAAAACCAAGCAAGCCGGGCGTGGTGGCGCACACCTTTCATCCCAGCACTCAGGAGGCAGAGGTAGGAGGATACTGCGAGTTCCAGGCCGCCTTGAAACTACATAGTGAATTCCAGGTCAGCCTGGGCTAGAGTGAGACCCTACCTCAAAAAAATTGAAAAACCAGCTGGCCATGGTGGCACACGCCTTTAATCCCAGCACTTCAGAGGCAGAGGTAGGAGGATCGCCGTGAGTTTGAGGCCACCCTGAGAATACAGAATGAATTCCAGGTCAGCCTGGACCAGAGTGAGACCTTACCTACATTGTAAAACCAAAAAATAAAAAAATAAAAAAAAATAAAAAAATTTAAAAACCAGCCAACAACCAACCAACCAAACAAACAAAACAAAGAATCAAGCAAACCAAGACAAAACCAAACAAAAAACCCCAAGCTCCCAAATCAGTATGAGTGATTTACAAATTCTTTGAAATCCCTATCAAAACCCAGCCACCTTCTTTGTAGAAGTGACAAGCTGATCCTCAAATGCATATGTAAAGTTAAAGGATTTGGAAAAAGAAATGGGATCTTAAACAGAGTTGGAGGACTTATGCTTCCATCTACCAAGATTGACTTTAAAGCCACAGTAATAAAACAGTGCAGCCAAGCGTGGTGACACACGCCTTTAATCCCAGCACTCAGGAGGTGGAGGTAGGAGGATCAAAGTGAGTTTGAGGCCACCCTGAGACTACATAGTGAATTCCAGGTCAGCTAGAGTGAGACCCTACCTCTAAACACCAAAAACTAAAATAAAATAATAAAATAAAAGATCCAGAAAATAAAAACAGTGCAGTGCTGACATAAACACATATTAACATAATATATATAATTGGTAGTCCATAAATAAAGCCGTATATGTATAATCACTTGAATTTTTTGATAGGATTACTAAGACAATGAGAGAAAAAATAGAGTTTTCAACAAATATATACCCTTATGTATTTGTGACCTCAATACTACATACAAAGATTAACTCAAACCGGGCCATGGATGAAGATCTAAATGAAAGAACTAAAACTAAAACCCTCATAATAAGATTAGGAATTGTGGGCTGGAGAGATTGCCTGCAAAGCCCTACAACCCAGGTTCAATTCCCCAGTACCCACATAAAGCCATGTGCACAGTGTGGCATATGTGTCTGGAGTTTGTTTATAGTGGCTGGAGGCCCTAGAACATCGATTCTCTCTCTCTTCTCTCTGTCTCTCTCCCTTCTCTCTATCTCTCTCTGCTTGCATATATATATGTATATATATGAAGCCAGGCATGGTGGCGCATGCCTTTAATCCCAGCACTCGGGAGGCAGATGTAGGAGGATCACTGTGAGTTCAAGGCCACCCTGAGACTACATAGTAAATTCTAGGTCAGCCTGGGCCAGAGTGAGACCCTACCTCAAGAAAAGATCAGGGGTTGCTGGGAATGGTGGCATATGCCTGTAAACTTAGCACTCAGGAGGTAGAGGCAGGAGGATTACAAGTACAAGGTCAGCCTGGTGTACACAGTGAGACTCTATTTCCCCCCAAAACAAACCCTTAGAAGTTGTTATCAACTTCTGGTTATTGGCAGAAGGCACCACACCAAAAGTAGTTTATGGGAGAAATGGGTTTATTTTGGCTTACAGACCCGAGGGGAAGCCCCACAATGGCAGGGGAAAATGATGGCATGAGCAGAGGGTGGACATCACCCCCTTCACCAACATCAGGAAGACAACAGCAGCAGGAGAGTGTACCAAACACTGGCAAGGGAAAGCTGGCTTTAACCCCCATAAGCCTGCCCCAAATAATACACCTCCAACAAGGTTCCAATTCCCAAATTATCATCAGCTAGAGATCTAGCATTCAGAACACAGAAATTTATGGGGGCACCTGAATCAAATCACTGCATTCTGCCTGTCCCCCATAAACTGAGAACCATATGTGATATAAAATGTAAAATGCCTTCAATACAACTTTAAAAGTCCTCATAGTTTTATCAATACCAGTGCTGCTCGAACACCCCATAGTTCAAGGTCTTCTAACTGAGCTGAAATAATAATAATAAAAACTATCCCATAATGGCACAGAATAGACATTCACACTGCAAAAGATGGCATTGGACATAGCAAAGAAATATTGAACCAATACAAGATTTAAAACAAACAGGGTGGGCTGGAGAAATGGCTTAGCAGTTAAAGCACTTGTGTGTAAAGCCAATGGACCCACATAAGCCAGATGCACAAGGTGGCTCATGTATCTGGAGTTCATTTGCAGTGGGTGGAAGCTCTTGTGTGCCCATTCTCCCTCTCTCTCTCTCTGCCTCATTCTCTCTCTCTCAAATAAATAAATAATTAAGAAACAAGTAAACAAACAGGGCAAACCTCAAACTCTGTAGGTCCATGTCCGTCAACTCTAACCAGTGACAAGTTTCCAAGTCAATAATTCTAATCAGTGATAAGTCTCCGGAGTTCCAATTCTGCCCCTCCAGCTAGGCTACTCACAGTCCTGGAAAACTTCATCTGGTGCCAGCAGCTCTTCTTGGCAGCCATCCCATATCCCGGCATCTCCATTGGGTCTACATTGCAACCCATGGTTCATCCTCATGGCTCCATCAGGACTTCGCACAGGTAATCCAACAAGCCTTCTTCACATTGCCCATGAACATTTCCAAAATACAAAACTGGGTTGCAAACTCAATGACCCTCTCTTTCCTGCATTTGTTATACTCCATAGCACCAGGTGGGCTACCAAATTTGTTAATCCAGGGGGGAATAAAGCCAATGTTGAAGAGGACACTTCTTCAGCATTCAGACCCCTTCAAAAGAGTCACATTCTTCCTGCTGTCCCAATGCGGATAAACTGGCCCAATCTCAATGGTTGTATCTCTCAAACAATTACAGCTGAAACAAGCTGTTGTCTTTTCAGCCCAATGATTTCATTTATTCTCGGTGTTGTCTCCTTCTGCTCCTACCAGTCCATTATAGAAGTGCATCCCTGTACAAGTTCTTAGGACGCAAGCAGGCAGGATGCAGCAAATTTCTCAAACTGTAGCCCAGTCCAGGCAAAGCTCTCTCTCATCCTCATAGACCAAACCTCACAGACCATAGTTCTTACTGCATCCAGGTCTCTCAGCGATGACCAGAATAGTCCATCAAGCTGTACTTACAGCACTGCAACATGTTCCTTAGACCAAGATTTCAAATCCTTCCACATTCCTCCCCTAAATCAGTTCCAAAAGGCCCAAAGCCACACTCAGGTTTCTATCAGTGACAACCCCAGTCTATTGGTATCAATTTAGTGTTGCTGGAAGGAAGCACCTGACCCAAAGTAGTTTATGGGAGGAAAGGGTTTATTTTGGCTAAAAGACTTGAGGGGAAGCTCCATAATGGTAGGGGGAAATGTGGCATGAGCAGAGGGGGAACATCGCCTCCTGGACAACATCAGATGGACAATAGCAGCAGAAGTATGTGTGCCAAACATTGGCAAGTGGAAGCTGGCTATAACACCCATAAGCCTGTCCCCAGCAACACAACCAGCAAGATTCCAATTCCCAAATCGCTATCAGCTGGGAATCAAGCATTCTGATCACACAAGTTTATATGGAACATCTGAATCAAACCAACACAGAAGTAAATCTTCAAAAGCTTTTGTTTCCTAGATATGACACCAAAAGCACAAGTGACAAAATCTTAAATTGAATTCATTAAAATTAAAAACTTTTACAGGGCTGGAGAGATGTTTCAGAGCTTAAAAAAGCTGTCGAGAGCCGGGAGTGGTGGCGCACACCTTTAATCCCAGCACTCGGGAGGCAGAGGTAGGAGGATCACCGTGAGTTCTAGGCCACCCTGAGACTACAGAGTTAATTCCAGGTCAGCCTGGACCAGAGTGAGACCCTACCTCGAAAAACAAAAACCAAAACAAAAAGCTATTGAGGATGACACACACATGTACTCACGTGTGCCCCCCCCACATGAACATGAATGCAGACATACACATGCATGAAAAACAAAAAGTAGCCAGGCATGGTAGCACACACCTGTGATCTCAGTGCTTGGGAGGCAGAGCTAGGACCATCATTATGAGTTTGAGTTCCAGGTCAGCCTCAGCTAGAGTAAGACTCAATTTTAAAAAAAGGAAAAAAAGTAGGGGGCTGGAGCTATATCTCATGAGTTAAAGGTGACTGCCTACAAAGCCTGGGGGCCTGGGTTTGATACCCCAATATCCACATAAAGCCAGATGTACAAAGTGGTGCATACATCTGGAACTTGTTTGAAGAGGCAAGAGGTTTTGAAGCGCCAACT
The DNA here is from genome assembly GCF_020740685.1 of Jaculus jaculus. NCBI lineage: Eukaryota > Metazoa > Chordata > Mammalia > Rodentia > Dipodidae > Jaculus > Jaculus jaculus. The sequence continues at coordinate 6,258,203 of NC_059125.1, read as the reverse complement.
CTTCCTCCCTTCCCTCTCTGACCTTGCAAATAAATAAATAAAAATATTTAAAAAAAACCATAAATGTATACAAAAAGCGTTAAAAAAATGGCTGAGTGTGGTGGCACAAGTCATTAATCTCAGCACTCAGGAGACTGAGGTAAGAGGATTGCCATGAGTTCAAGACCAGTATGGGCTACAATGAGACTGCTTCAAAAAAACCAGAAGAAAGTCATATGTGTGTTATGAAATGTTTATAGCACCAATGGTCACAGTAGATAAGACATAAATAATACAAGTGTCTATTACCTGCTAAATGCTTACATAAAATTTAGTATACAATGGAATATTATTTTGCAATAAACAGAAATGAAGTATTGATATATCCTACAACATGGATAAACCCTGGAAACATACTAAATAAAAGTAGTCAGATATAAAAAGCACATATGGCATGATCTCACTCATGAAATGGCCAGAGAGTGGAATGGCTCAGTGGACAAACACTTGACATGCAGGTGTGAGTACCTGAGTACAGATTCCCAGATCCCATATAAAAGGCAGAAACCATGGCAGACAGGCTTCTATAATCTCAGCACACGTTATGATGAGATGGAAGGCAGAGACAAGGGAACTTCCTTGAGGCTTGAGGGCCAGCTAGCTTGGTGAATAGAGCAATGAATAAAAAACCCAGCCTCAAATGAGATGGAAGGTGAGGACAGATGTCCAGAAGTTGCCCTCTGACCACACGCACACTGTATCAAGCTTGCTCCCACACAGCCATGAACACAAACATGCACGCAGGCAACAGCAACAAAAATGGCCACAGCAGAAAAAATCTACAGACACAAAACAATGATTGCCAAAGCTGGGCGTGGTGGCATATGCTTTTAATCCCAGCACTTGGGAGACAGAGGTAGGAGGATTGCCATGAGTTCAAGGCTGTATCTACCTGGACTAACATCTGGGTCCTCTGTTCTGTTCCATTGATCTACATGTCTGTTTCTGTGCCAGTACCATGCTGTTTTTGTTACTATGGCTCTGTAATATAGGTTAAAAATCACATATGGTGATATCACCAGCCTTATTTCTTTTATTACAAATTTTTATTAATAACATCCATGATTATAAAAAAATCCCATGATAATACCCTCACTCCCCCCACCTTCCCCTTTGAAACTCCATTGTCCATTATATCCCCTCCCCATCTCAATCAGTCTCTCTTTTATTTTTGATGTCATGATCTTTTATTCCTCTTATGATGGTCTTGTATAGGTAGTGTCAGGCACTATGAGGTCATGGATATCCAGGCCATTTTATGTCTGGAGGGAGCACATTATAAGGAGTCCTACCCTTCCTTTGGCTCTTACATTCTTTCCGCCACCTCTTCTGCATTAGACCCTGAGCCTTGGAAGGTGTGATAGAGATATTACAGTACTGAGCACTCCTCTGTCACTTCCTTCCAGCACCATAATGCCTTCTGAGTCATCCCAAGGTCACTACCATCTGAAAAGAGAAGATTCTCTACCAAAGGTGAGAGTAGCATTAATATAAGTGTATGAACATTAAGAGAAGTGCTTACTGGGCAGTTTGGTGAGTATAGTTTATACATTTAGCAAGACAGCAGCAGACATTACAAACCTAGGGCTCATGACTACCCCTGTTTTAAGTTTTCGGTATCAGGGATGTATTCCCTCCCATGGAGCAGGCCTCCAGTACAATTAGAGGGTAGTTGGTATCCACCATGACAGATGTGCCACTATTGTACCCATTGACTCATTTGGCCTGGCTGGTCAAATACAAGGCTTGCAGTGTTCACTGTTGAATATCTTCACTAGTGATTTCTCTTTCTCCCATTGAACTGCATACAGAATTGTTTCTTCCAGCTTTCTGTCAGCTCTACCAGCCTTATTTTTGTTGCTCAAAATTGTTTTAGATATTTGAGGGTTTTTGTGCTTCCAAGTGAATTTTTGGATTGTTTTTATCTTTTTCCGTGAAAAATACTGTTGGAATTTTGATGGGGATTGTATTAAATGTGTAGATTGCTTTTGGTAAGATTGCCATTTTTCACAATATTGATTCTTCCAATCCAAGAACAAAGGATGTCTTTCCATTTCCTAGTGTCTTGCAATTTCTTGCTTGAGTGTTTTAAAGTTTTCATTGTAGAGATTCTTTACTTCCTTGGTTAGGTTTATTCTAAGGTACTTTATTTTCTTTGATGCAATTGGGAATGGGAGTGATTCTCTGATTTCATTCTCTGTGTGTTTGTTGTTAGCATATAGGAAGGCTATTGATTTCTGTGTATTTATTTTGTATCCTGCTACATAGCTGTAGGTGTTTATCAGCTCTAACAGTTTGCTGGTAGTCTTTAGGGTCCTTTATGCATAGAATCATACCATCTGCAAGTAATGATAACTTGCTCTTTTCCTTTCCAATTTGTATCCCTTTTATGAGTATCTCTTGCATTATTGCTATGGCTAAGACATCCAGTATTATATTAAATAAAAGTGGGGATATTGGACACCCTTGTCTTGTTCCTGATTTAAGGGGAAAAGCTTCAAGTTTTTCTCCATTTAGTATTATGTTGGCTATAGGTTTGTCATAAATAGCCTTTATTATGTTGAGATATGTTCCTTCTACTCCCAGTCTCTGTAGGACTATTTTTTTTAATTTTTTTGTTCATTTTTATTTATTTATTTGAGAGCAACAGACAGAGAGAGAAAGAGGGAGGGAGGGAGGGAGAGAGAGAGAGAGAGAGAGAGAGAGAGAGAGAGAGGGAGAGGGAGAGAGAATGGGCATGTCAGGGCCTACAGCCACTGCAAATGAACTTCAGACTCATGCACCCCCTTGGGCATCTTGTTAATGTGGGTCCTGGGGAATCAAGCCTCGAACTGGGGTCCTTAGGTTTCACAGGAAAGTGCTTAACTGCTAAGCCATCTCTCCAGCCCTCTGTAGGACTTTTATCATGAAGGGATGTTAGATTATATAAAATGCTTCCTCTGAATCTAATGAGATGATCATGTGATTTTTGTCCTTCAGTCCATTTATAAAATGTATTACATTTATCGATTTGTGTATGGTAAACCATCCCTGCATCTCTGGGATAAAGCCTACTAGATTGGGATGAATGATCTTTCTGATATATTCTTGTATTCTGTTTGCCAATATTTTGTTGAGAATTTTTGCATCTATGTTCAAGAGGGAGATTGGTCTGTAATTTTCTTTTTCTGTTCTATATTTGTCTGGTTTTGGTATCAGGGTGATGCTGGATTTGTAGAATGAGTTTTGTAGAATTCTGGAAAAGTTTGAGAAGCATTAGTGTTAGTTCTTCCATGAAGGTCTGGTAAAATTCACCAGTGAATTTATCTGGGCCTGGATTTGTTTTAGTTGGGAGATTTTTGATAACTGCTTAGATCTCTATATTTGTCATAGGTCTATTTAAGTGGTTAATCTCATCTTGATTTAATTTAGGTAGGTCATATAAATCAAGGAAAGCATCCATTTCTTTCAGATTTTCAAATTTAGTAGAGTATATGTTCTTATCGTATGTCCCTGTGATTTTTAAAATTTCTCTGGTATGTGTTCTAATGTTGACTTTTTCATCTCTAATTTTATTAATTTGTGTCTCTTCTCTCTTTCTTTTGGTCAGATTTGCTAAGGGTTTATCAATCTTGCTTATCCTTTCAAAGAACCAACTCTTTGTTTCATTGATTCTTTGAATTGTTTCTTTGGTTTCTATTTCATTAATTTCTGCCCTAATCTGTATTATTTCTTTCCATCTACTGATTTTTGGTTTGCCTTGTTCTTCTTTTTCCAAGGCCTTATAGTGATGCATTAGGTTGTTTACTTGTGACCTTTCTGATTTCTTTCTTTCTTTTTCTTTTTCTTTTTTTTTCAAGGTAGGGCCTCACTCTGGTCCACGCTGACTTCGAATTTGCTATGTGGTTCCAGGGTGGCCTTAAACTCACAGCGATCCTCCTACCTCTGCCTCCTGAGTGCTGGGATTAAAGGTATATGCCACTATGCCTGGCTCTAATTTCTCAATATAGGCACATAAAGCTATAAATTTCCCTCTTAGGACTGCCTTCATTGTGTCCCAAAGGTATGTTATGTTGTGTTCTCATTATCATTTGACTCTATGAATTTTTTTTTTATTTCCTTCTTGATTTCTTCATTGACTCATTCATCATTTAGTAGTGTATTGTTTAGTTGTCATGATTTTGTGTATGCTCCGTAGGTTTTCTTGCTATTGATTTGTAGTTTGATCCTATTGTGATCACATAGATGGCAAGGAATTATTTCGATTTTTCTGTATTTGTTAAGATTTGCTTTGTGTCCTAATATATGGTCTATTTTAGAGACTATTCCATGTGCTTCTGAGAAGAATTTGTATTCTACAGCATTTGGATGATGAAATGTCCTGTAGATATCTGCTAGGTCTATTTTTCTATGACCTTGTTTAATCCATATGCATCTCTGTTTATTTTTGGCCAGGATGACCTGTCAGTTGATGAAAGTGGGGTGTTGACATCACCCACTACAACTGTGTTTCGTATTATGTGTGACCTTAGTTCTAATAGCATTTATTTGATGAATTTGGGAGCCCCCATGTTAGGTGCATATATACTTAGGAGTGTAATGTCCTCCTGTTAGAGTATTCCTCTTATCAATATAAAGTGACCTTCCTTATCTTTCCTAACTAATGTTGGTCTGAATTCTACCCTGTCAGATATTAGGATAGTGACCCCTGCTTGTTTTCTAAGCCCATTTGCTTGAAACATCGTTTTTCAACCTTTCACCCTAAGATAATGTCCATACTTTGTAGAAAGGTAAGTTTCTAGGAGGCCACAAATTGAAGGATCTTGCTTTATTTTTAATTTTTTTTTTAATTTTTATTTTTTTAAATTTTATTTATTTATTTGAGAGCGACAGACACGGAGAGAAAGACAGATAGAGGTAGAGAGAGAGAATGGGCACGCCAGGGCTTCCAGCCTCTGCAAACGAACTCCAGACGCGTGCGCCCCCTTGTGCATCTGGCTAACGTGGGACCTGGGGAACCGAGCCTTGAACCGGGTTTCTTAGGCTTCACAGGCAAGTGCTTAACCGCTAAGCCATCTCTCCAGCCCTTATTTTTAAATTTTATTTATTTATTTAGTTGAGAGAGGAAGAGGCAGATAGAGGGAAAGAATGAATGGATGTTCCAGGGACACTAGCCACTGCAAATGAACTTCAGACACATGCAGCCCCCCTTATGCATCTGGCTTATGTAGGTCTTGGGGAATTGAACTGGGGTCCTTAGGCTTCATAGGCAAGCACCTTAACTGGTAAGCTAGTTCTCTAGCCGAGATCCTACTTTTTTTTTTTTTTTTTTTTTTTTTTTAAATTTTTATTAACATTTTCCATGATTATAAAATATATCCCATGGTAATTCCCTCCCTCCCCACCCCCACACTTTCCCGTTTGAAATTCCATTCTCAATCATATTACCTCCCCATTACAATCATTGTAATTACATATATACAATATCAACCTATTAAGTATCCTCTTCCCTTCCTTTCTCCACCCTTTATGTCTCCTTTTCAACTTACTGGCCTCTGCTACTAAGTATTTTCATTCTCACACAGAAGCCCAGTCATCTGTAGCTAGGATCCCCATATGAGGGAGAACATGTGGCGCTTGGCTTTCTGGGCCTGGGTTACCTGACTTAGTATAATACTTTCCAGGTCCATCCATTTTTCTGCAAATTTCATAACTTCATTTTTCTTTACCGCTGAGTAGAACTCCATTGTATAAATGTACCACATCTTCATTATCCACTCATCTGTTGAGGGACATCTAGGCTGGTTCCATTTCCCAGCTATTATAAATTGAGCAGCAATAAACATGGTTGAGCATGTACTTCTAAGGAAATGAGATGAGTCCTTTGGATATATGCCTAGGAGTGCTATAGCTGGGTCATATGGTAGATCAATCTCTAGCTGCTTTAGGAACCTCCACACTGTTTTCCACAATGGCTGGACCAGATTGCATTCCCACCAGCAGTGCAGAAGGGTTCCTTTTTTTCCACATCCCCGCCAACATTTATGATCATTTGTTTTCATGATGGTGGCCAATCTGACAGGAGTGAGATGGAATCTCAATGTAGTTTTAATCTGCATTTCCCTGATGACTAGTGACGTAGAACATTTTTTTAGGTGCTTATATGCCATTCGTATTTCTTCCTTTGAGAACTCTCTATTTAGCTCCTTAGCCCATTTTTTGATTGGCCTGTTTGATTCCTTATTAGTTAACTTTTTGAGTTCTTTGTATATCCTAGATATTAAGCCGAGATCCTACTTTTTAACCCAGTCTACAAACCTGTGTCTTTTGGTTGGGGCATTGAGGCCATTGATGTTAAGAGTTATTATTTAAAGGTATGTATTTATTTTTGCCATTTTTCTTGTTTTGTAGTTCTTCTGGTTTTATCTTTGCTCTCTTGTATTAACTAGTCTTTGAATATGGTTTGTTTTTCTCAGTTTCCTTATATGTGTGGTTTTCTTTCTCTTCAGCATGGAGGATCCTTTCAAGTATTTTCTGTAGACCTGGCTTTGTCCTTAAATATTCCTTTAGCCTGCTTTTGTTGTGGAATGTCCTTATTTCTCTATTTGAATGGATAGCTTTACAGGATAAAGTAATTTTGGTTGGCAGTTGTTATCTTTCAGAACTTGGAATACATCATTCCAAACCCTTCTGGCTTTTAAAGTTTGTGTTGAGTAATCTGCTGTGACCCTGATGGGCTTGCCTTTGTATGTGACTTGATTTTTCTTGCTAACTGCTCTCAATATATTTTCTTTGGCTTGTGTGTTTTGTAGTTTAATTAAAATATGGTGAGGAGAGGTTCTTTCCAGGTTTTGTTTGGCTTTCTAAAGGCTTTCTGTACCTGTATTGGCACCTCTTTCCCAATTTGGGAGACGTTTTCTTCTATGATTTTGTTGAAAACACCTACTGTGCCTTTGGAGTGAAATTCTTCTCTACTATACTCTAATTTTTTTTTTTTTTTTTTTTGGTTTATCAAGGTAAGGATTCACTCTAGTCTAGGATGACCTGGAATTCACTCTGTATTCTCAGGGTGGCCTTGAACTCAGTGTGATCCTCCTACCTCTGCCTCCCAAGTGCTGAGATTTAAGGTGTGCACCACCACACCTGGCTATACTCTGAATTCTTATGTTTGATCTTTTCATAGTGTCTCAAATACCTTGAATTTCCATTCATACCTTCCTATTAGTTTGTCTATCTGTTTGTTGGACTATACTAGATCTGCCACTTGGTTTTCTAGTGTAAATATTCTGTTTTCTCCTTCATCCATTCTACTGGTGAGATTTTCTACAGAGTTTTTTTTTTATTTGATTGTGTTTTTCATTGCTAATATTTCTGAATAGTTTTTCTTTATTATTTCTATTTCCTTCTTGTATTGACCTCCTAATTTCATTAAATTGGTTTCCTGTGTCTTCTTTGATTCCTTTGATTACCTCTTTGATTTCTTTGAGCACATTTATAATCATTCTTTTGAAATGTTTCTCAGGCATTTCCTCTAAATCAATCTCACTGGAAGTCATTTCTGATGGATTTATAATTTTTTTGTGGATTTATATTGTCTTAACTTTTTTGTGTTTCTTATACTATAATGTTGAGATTTTTGCATCTTGGATTAATTTAATCCTTGGGTTTTCTAATAATATGCAGTATTATTAGATGCATTAGTCAATCTGATGTTATATATCTTCATGGTAGGAGCTTAAGGTGCTAGGTGTGGCTCTTAAGACTTTAAGAGTAAGCACAAAGTTACCCTAGGTGTTGGACTTGCCTGCTATGAGAATATTCTAGTAGGCTGGGTGGAACAACATACAGGCAAATTTTAAAATTTAACTGAGCAACATACACATTCAATGGAAACGAGCAGAGTGTTTATGCAAGAGGTGGTATCATGGCAAACAGTTCCTCTAACAAAGTCAAAGTCCCAATGCAGGTGTGTTGTCACAAACCCTTAATCCTGTCAACTGAGAGGCTGAGATTTCTGGTCTGCAAAGGGTTCTAAGGTCAGCTTGTGACCGAGTGAGACCATGCCCCAATGAGCAACAAAAGAGGAGCCAAAGCACTATAAATCAGGAAGGAACAAATGACAAGCCCAAAATATGGCTTATTTCAGAATGGCAAATCTGACCACCCATCAGATTTAACACATAATTTACCCTGACATGGAAGGTGCAATTAGCACTTCCAATGCAAGCCTATATATCAGGCTTTTTGGGTGAGTACTGACTTCATGTAATCTTAGTTACCTTTTGGGATGGCTTTTGTCTCATTTATGCTGCATGACTACTTGGGTCCCTCTTTGCTGTGCTGTGGGCTCAGGTAGTAGAACTGGATTGGTGGGTTACTGCTCTGATTGCCTGTGCTGTATAAGTGAATTCCCATACCCCAGGTCTCTGGTGCTTGCTGGCACTTGCGCTGGTTGTGGGGGAAGGGGAGGCTGTAGATGGTGGTTGTAGTTCTCCCGTGGGTCCTTGCCATCCTCTTCCTCACAAGCTGTTTTGCTGGTCCCTGCTGTCCTCCCCTTCAAGTTTCTTGAGTTTGCAATGAGGCTGGTGTGATTGGAAAATCCCCACACCTGGCTTTTCCTGCAGCTCAGGCCAAGCCTGGTGGCCGTGGGTACATGGACCTGGTGCCATTGCTGCCTGCTTCTGTGGGCTCTACTCGCTCTGGGTCCCTCCTGCTCCTCTGCCGTGGTTGATAATTTCTTTTTAAAAATTTGATTATTTTTTTATTGACAACTTCCATAATTGTAAACAATATCCCATGGTAATTCTCTCCCTTCCCCACTTTCCCCTTCACAACTTCACTCTCCATCATATCCCTTCTCCCTCTCAATCAGTCTCTCTTTTATTTTGATGTCATGACCTTTTCCTCCTATTATGATGGTCTTATGTAGGTAGTGTCAGGCACTGTGAGGTCATGGATATCCAGCCATTTTGTGTCTGGGAGGAGCACGTTGTAAGCAGTCCTACCCTTCCTTTGGCTCTTACATTCTTTCTACCACCTCTTCCGCAATGGACACTGAGCCTTGGAAGGTGTGATAGAAATATTGCAGTACTGAGCACTCCTCTGTCACTTCTTTCCAGCACCATGATGCCTTCTGAGTCATCCCAAGGTCACTGCCATCTGAAAAGAGAAGATTCTCTACCAAAATTGAGAGTAGCATTAATATAAGGGTATGAACACTAAGAGAAGTGTTTACTGAGCAATTTGTAAGCATAGTATATATATACTTAGCCAGATAGCAGCAGACAGTACACCCCTAGGGCTCATGACTACCCCTGTTTTAAGTTTTCAGTATCAGGGATGTATTCCCTCCCATGTAGCGGACCTCTAGTCCAATTAGAGGGCAGTTGGTTTCCACCATGACAGACATGCCACTATTGCACCCATTGGCTCATTTGGTCTGGCTGGTCAAATATAAGGCTTGCAGTATCCACTGTTGAATATCTTCACTGGTGATTTCTCTTTCTCCCATTGGACTGCTTACAGAATGGCTTCTTCCAGCTTTCTGTCAGCTGATCTACATGGAGGAGGTTATCAGCTCTGTTCCAGCAGGATTTCTCAGTGGCTTTGCAGCCCAAGTATGTAGAGTCTTCAGCAATAGGATCTTACCATCTATTCCTGGTGGGAATCCAAGGGCCTCGGCAATGGCATATTATGTTTTGGGGGTACCAGGGGCCTCCCTGGCCAACAACTCACTGGAAGGTATCCCACCCCTGACACTGAAAATTTTCTAGTAACAATCTATGGCCCCTGAGTGTTCCATTGTCCAAAAAAGTAGGTTTCCATATGATTTATTTATGTCCTCTTAGATTTTGATTAGCCCTCCTTCTACCTTTCCTTTACTCAATCTCTTCCCCTGACCTCACTTAGGCCTTTGCACCCCCATTAATCTGATCTACTTGCATATATACAATACCATCCTACTAAGTCCCCCCTGCCTTTCTATTCCCTTTATATCTCATTTCTAGCTTAATGGCTTCTGCTACTGAGTTTTGTTCCTACTCACAAAGAAGTCCTATCATTTGTAGCTAGGATCCACATGTGAGAGAGAATATGTGACATTTGGCTTTCTGGGCCTGGGTTACCTCAGTAAGTATAATACTTGATAATCTCTTTATTTTTTTCTTTGTTTTTCCAGGTAGAGTCTCATTCTAGCCCAGGCTGACCTGGAATTCACTCTGTAGTCTCAGGGTGGCCTTGAACTCATGGTGATCCTCCTACCTCTGCCTCCCAAATACTGGGATTAAAGGCATGTGACACCATGCCCAGTTCTTGGTAATTTCTTATACAGGTTCACTTTTTAGTAGAAAAGTGTATTTTGCTGAGTTTTTTGTTTGTTTGTTTGTTTCTCCCTTAGGCTGCTTTGTTATTTTTTTTTTTTCTCAAGGTAGGGTCTCACTCTAGCCCAGGCTAACCTGGAACTCACTCTGTAGTCTCAGGCTGGCCTCAATGTCAGTGATCCTCCTACCTCTGCCTCCCCAATGCTGGGATTAAAGGTGTGTACCACCACACCTGGCTGAAAAATTATCTCTCTCTTTTTTTAAGTGTGTGTGTGTGTGTGTGTGTGTGTGTATGTGCTTGTGCTCTCTCTCTCTCTCCAGGATGCCAGAAGGCAACTTTAATGTTATCCTTACAAAGAAAATTTACTTCCTTTGAGACAAGGTCTTTTACTGGCTAGTGAGCCCCAGGATCCTCTGTGTCTACCTTGCCAGGGGTGTGCAAGCTACCTCCAGGGATCTGCATGTCTCCACTTTCCCAGGGACATGTGCCACTATGTCTGACATTTATGTGGGTACTGGGGATCAAACTAATGTCTCATTCTTTTTATTAATAAATAGATTTATTTTATTTTTTATTTATTTTTGAGGTAGAGAAAGAGGCAAAGGGAGGGAGAGGAGAGACAGTGGGCATGCCAGATCCTTCAACCATTGCAAATGAACTCCAGATGCATGTGCCACCTTGTGCATCTGGCTTAATGTGAGTACTGGGGAATCAAACCTGGGTCCTTAGCCTTTGCAGGCAAACGCCTTAACAGCTAAGCCATCTCTCCAGCCCTCATGGCTCATTCTTTCAAGGCAAGAACTTTACCTACTGAGCTATCTCCCCATCCCCATGAGTCCTATTTTTAAAGTTAATATGTGCATTATAGGAAATAAAGACATAAGGAGAAATAACATCTATTTTAAGGTTAATATGTACATTACAGGAAAAAAAAAACCCCACAAGAAACAAAGAAGCCATCCACTTGCACATTTTTAATGGGTGAATTGTATAGTGTGTGAATTGCAGCCCAGTAAGCTAAAAAAAGAACAGCAACACTATCTGCTCTCCGGAATGCAGTGAGCTCAGATGATTTTGGAATCTTAGTGGCTCAGCTTGTACCTGGTTTCCAAAAACATTCCTTGTGAACCCCCTGACTGATGAATCGCAGCTGCCCTAGGAGGGATATGACTTGGCCCTCTTTCCCGTGCACTCAAATACTGAGCATAGTACACGCCTGTTCCATCGGAGAGATGGCTCTGTCTCAAGTTCAACTCAAGTATTGTACTGACCATGCCCTGCATGGGGCGAAGGCCTGGAAAGGCTTGGAAGCTTCACCTGCCTGAGTCCAGACCTGCTTTTTGGCCAAGTGATTATTGCATGCCTTTTGAAGGCTTAACTAGCTTGGGGGAAAATACCACTACATGTAATGTGATCTTATATTTAGCTGCATTAGTTATGTGATTGTCCTTGGATGACAGGATTATGGGTAAACCTTATTTGGGTTTTTCTTGTGTGTGTGTGTATAAATTATATATTGACATGGACTTCAGAAAAAAGCCTTTTAAAAGAGGTCTGGCGCTCCCCACTCTCACCAACACCAGGGGGATTATTGGTGAGGCTAGAGTCTCAGGCAGAGGGGTGAAAAACTGCACCGCCCAGTTCCCAGCATCCTGTGAACCCAGGGCTTGGCTACAGCAGCACGCAGGCGCAGACTGCTGCGCGGAAAGCCCCACCCTGTGCCACGGGGCTCCATGTTTTATTGCGCAAGCGCGAGGTGGGGCTCAAACTTTTGAGCTCAGATATTTGGAGAGCTAGGCTTAGATGCTAGCCGTGTGAGGGGTGCTGGGAAGGGCTAGGTGCCGGGCAACCAGAATCAGGAGTTCCTTTCATCCAGTGTGAAGTGGAGTTTAGTCCTCTTTCTGGCCACGAGGTGAGCCTCGGGTTCCAGCGCATTGGTTGCTAGGTACCACCGAGAGAGCCTTGCCGCCATCCATCCACTAAGGCGGCTTGTCCCTCCTCACTTAAGGCCAATGTTCTAGCGATCTAGCGGGGGGGCTGCTCCTCCACTCTCCTAAGTAGCCAGATAGTAACATCCTTTGTTTAAACAGGGAGTGATCTCAGCTCACAAACGTAGGTACCTCAGGAAACACTGAGATTTAGGAATAATGTGATTAAGCAAGATTTTATTTAGTACTCACTAGGACGTTCGGTATCTCTTTACCCTATTATGTTACCAATCTTTCTTGTGATCAAATTGTTACAAATTAAGCTATCCGTTTTAAAAATGTGGTGTTTGAGCTGGGCGGGGTGGCTCATGCCTTTAATCCCAGCACTTGGGAGGCAGAGGTAAGTGGATTGCAGTGAGTTCGAGGCCACCCTGAGATTACATAGTGAATTCCAAGTCAGCTTGTGCTAGAGTGAGACCTTACCTCGAGAAAAAAAAAAAAAAGTGCTGGTTGATCCCTATAAACGTAGACTTGTTCCCACTGCTAGCCACAGGAGGGCGTACAAATACTTGAGCGAAGTGAGGTTTGGTCGAAAATGATGGGGCTTCTTGAGTTCGCAACCATGGCACTGCTGTATTGTTATTACGGTGGAGCAGCCTTGTCCAGTGGACTTTTCTATAACAGCGCTAGCGTTCTGCGTCTCTGTCATCCTGCACATCAGCCGCTAGCCACATGTGGATATCAAACCATCAAACCTACCATGGGAAATTGAGCCCTGGGCTGTCAGGCTTTGCAAGCAAGTGCCTTTAATGGCTAAGCCATCTCCCCAGCCAAAAATCAAACCTTTGGAATGTGACCAATGTCACTGAGGAAATGAATTTTGGGGGGCCGGGATAGGGTCTTGCTGTAGCTCTGGCTGATCTGTAATTCACTCTATAGCCTCAGGCTGGCCTCAAACTCACAGCAATCCTCCTACCTTGGCCTCCCAAGTGCTGGGATTAAAGGTGTGTGTCACTATGCCCAGCCCGAATTTTTTTAAGCTATTTTTTTCTTTTTGCATTCTGATTTACTGTTTAGCAAATTGATTCTTAGCACAAATTATTACTGTTGGATTTCTTCTTTGGGAGGTTGATTTTTTTAACTGTTTTGGTGACAACCTCTATACATGGACACAATATCTCTCCTCCAACCATTCTCCTTTGTTTCCTTTCCCTTATCACCCCTCCACTGAATATTTTCTTCTTTCCAACTACTCTTCTATTCTGAGTCATCAGTTTTTCATCCTATTATGCAGGTCCTGTGTAGGTAGTGCCAGCCACTGTGAGGTCGTGGATACCATGGCCACTTTGTGTCTGGAAGACAGTATTATAAGCACTCCTCCCTTTCCTTTGGCTCTTACATTGATTCCATCAACTCTTCTGCAATGGTCCTTGAGCCTTGGAGGGTGTGATAGAGATGTCGCACTTAGTGGTGAATGCTCTACTGTCACTTCTCAGCACTTTAGCGAGTTTTGAGTGGTCACCAACATCTGAAAAGAGAAGTTCCTATAACCAAAAGTGAGAGCAACATTAATATAGAGGCATAAACATAAGTACTTAAGGGGCAGTTTGGTGTGCATGATATATCCATTTAGTCAGACAACAGTAGTAGTTCTCCCCACCAGGGCCTATAACCTCCCCAGCCATAAGCTTTTTATTAGGTTTTCAATACCAAGCATGAATTCCCTCCTGTGGAGTGGGCCTCAAGTCCAATCAGGGGACAGTTGGTTTCCCCCATAACAGACCTGCCACCATTGCACCAGTTGGTACATTTGGCCTGGCTGGCCAGCTGTAAAGCTTGTAAGGCCCACTGCTGGTTAAGGACATTAATAACTTTTCTTCCTCAACAAGCTATATAGCTCTTTCCAGCCTCCTGACAGCTAGTCAATAGGGAGGAAACTTCCAGCTCAGCTCCAGCTTGATTTCTCAGTGATTGCAGCCCAAGTATGTGGTGTCTTCAGAAATAGGGTTTTACCTTCTAGTTCTGGTGAGCAACTAGACACCTTGGCAATAGACTGGAATATTTTGGGGGGCATCAGGAGTCCCTCTGACTGACAACTCCCTGGATGGTATCCCATCCTTGGCACTAAATTTTTCTTGTAGTAACATATGGCTTTTGGGCACAGCATTATTCACCCCCATAGGGTACTTCTGCCCAAACTTTTTCAAACATATATATTATTTAGCTAGCAAAGAAGTAGGTTTCCATATGGCTTATTCATGATATTTTAAATTTTGCTTAACCCTTCTATCACTCCTTTCTTCTCCAGCCTTCTGATCCCACTTAGACAATTCCATCCCTAGTATTCTGTTCCTCTACTTAAATATATACTATACCCTCCCCTTAAGCCCTCTCCTCTCCTCCTTCCCTCATGGTCATCTTTCTAGATTCCTGGCTTTTGTTACTGACATCTGACATACAAATCTAAACATTTGAAGCTAGAATCCTCATATGAGAGAGAACATGGGGCATTTGACTTTCTGAACTTTGGTTACCTCACCTAGTATAATCATTATCTAGAGATATCCTGTTTCTTTTTTTTTTTTTTTTGTTTGTTTTTTCAGAGTAGAGTCTCACTATCACTCTAGCACATCCTGATCTGGAATGCACTCTATAATCCTAGGCTGGCCTCAAACTCACAATGATCCTTCTGCCTCTGCCTCTGCCTCCTGAGTGCTGGGATTAAAGGTATGAGCCCCCAAGCCCTGCTCTGTGGTGGTTTTTTGTTTTTGTTTTGCAAGGAGGTGTCTCACTGTAGCCCAGGCTGGCAGTTCACTATGTAGTCTCAGTGTGGCCTCGCATTTATTGCAATCTTCCTATGTCTGCCTCTGAAGTGCTGGGATTAAGATATGCATGTGCCACCATACCTGGCTCTGTTTTTTTTTTTTTTTCCTTTGAGACAGTGTCTCATGTAGCCCAACCTGGCATCAAAATGTAGAAATATTTTTTTTTAAATTTTTTGGTGCATTTTTACTTATTTGAGAGCAACAGACACAGAGAGAAAGGCAGATAGAGAGAGAGAGATGGGGTGTGCCAGGGCCTCCAGCCACTGCAAACGAACTCCAGATGTGTGGCCCGCCTTGTGCATCTGGCTAACATGGGTCCTGGGGAACTGAGCCTCGAACCAGGGTCCTTATGCTTCACAAGCAAGCACTTAACCGCTAAGTCATCTCTCCAGCCCTAGAAATAATTTTTTAAAATAATTTTATTTATTTATTCATTTATGTGTGTGTGTGTGTGTGTGTGTGTGTATGAGAGAGAAAGAGAGAGAGAGAGACAGAGAGAGAGAGAGAGAGAGAGAGAGAGAGAGAGAGAGAGAGACAGAGAGAGAGAGAGAGAGAGAGAGAGAGAGAGAGAGAATGGGTGCGCCAGGGCCTCCAGCCACTGTAAATGAACTCCAAACGCATGCACCACCATGTGCATCTGGCTTATGTGGGTTCTGAGGAGTCGAACCTGGGTCCTTAGGTTTCACCAGCAAGTGCCTTAACCACTAAGCCATCTCTCCATCCTGAAACCCTTTTTTAAAAATTTTATGACAAGGTCTCACTCTAGCCCAGGCTAACTTGGAACTCACTCTGTAGTCCCAGGCTAGCCTTAAACTCACAGCAATTCTCCTACCTCTGCTCCCTAAGTGCTGGGATTAAAGGTGTGCCCCTCTACACCTAGCTTGTAAATAAATTTTAAATTTTAGTTAATATAGTTATAATTATTTTTCCAGGTAGGGTTTCACTGTAGCTCAGGCAGCGAACCTCCTACCTCTGCCTTCCATATAGTTATAAATTTAAGTAGCCACATGGGTTGGCTATCACATTGGATTGACCACATGCAGAGCATTAGGTCGGATAGGGTGATTGGTTTTTCTGAAAGGCATTATGAAGCTGGCATCTATAAATGACTAAATATGACTTAAGCATTGAGTTGAAGGGAATTCATGGATGGTTCCACCATGGGCCAGGCATTCTTGTATACACATGCCATATCAACTTCAAGATACACTTGAAGCCGGGCATGGTGGCGCACGCCTTTAATCCCAGCACTAGGGAGGCAGAGGTAGGAGAATCGCCGTGAGCTCAAGGCCACCCTGAGACTACAGAGTTAATTCCAGGTCAGCCTGGACCAGAGTGAGACCCTACCTCGAAAAACCAAAAAAAAAAAAAAAATAGATACACTTGAGAGATGCATATTAGTACATTTATTTTATGAACAAAGAAATGAAGTGCCATCCCAAAGACACTGAGATAGTCATTAATGACTTAAGTTAGATATATCTATGTAATACTTGAGGATGTATAATGCCCATAGAACTATTAGAAGCATTATTACTGGTACTAGAAATCTAAATTAACCAATACTCGATACGGGAACCTTTGTGTGCATGTGTGTGCATTATATGTATGTGATTTATGCATACATGTGTGGTTGATAAGCACTTCCTGTGAAGGCCAGGGGAAAATGTCAGGTTCCCTTCTCTGTCACTCATCTGCTTATGTCCTTGACATAGAGTTTCTCTCTCTGAGCCCAGACATGCTGTTTTCACAAGCTTCAGCAATTCTCCCCTGTCTCTGCTCTTCACAGGATGAACGGGCCCTCTGACGCCCTCATGCTTGTGCAGCAAGCGCTCTTAACTGCTGAGCCATCTCCCTAGGCCCGATACGGGAACCTTTTTAGCAGATGCGTCATTGCGGCCTATGTAACACTTTTGGAGCTATCTGAGGATGATTATACGTCTTAGCACATCATAGTCTCCGTGCTGAGAGGAACACAGACGAGCTGTTATGGCTGTCTCTGATGTATTTCTAATCAACACGAGCTCTGATCTAAGCTGGAATATTTGGGTCCCATTTCCGAATCTGTCACTAACTATGCCTAGGCCTTAAGTGGATGGATTGTCTTTTCAAAGCTATGATTTCCTTATTTCCCAAGCATTGCATTTAGCCTAAGAGGTCTCCAAGAGCTAGTTCATATTTCACTGATTCTGAGATTTACTTTCTTGTTTTCTTCAAGTTTAACATCTCTGAGTTCAGGTTTCATCTGATAGCAAATAGCATGTTCCAGTCTAGTTGGCAGCAGTTTTCTTAGTTTTATATATAAAAATGGTGTATCCTATAATCATGGCATCTTACAGTAGATAAAATATGGCCTGGGTAATCGGAGAATGTCAGCGGAGGGCCTGCTCGGTGGTAGACTGCAGGCTCAGCAAGTTCAAGGCTGCAGCATAGAAAAAGAAAGGTTGGGGCTGGAGAGATGGCTTAGTGGTTAAGCGCTTGCTTGTGAAGCCTAAGGTCCCTGGTTTGAGGCTTGATTCCCCAGGACCCACGTATGCCAGATGCACAAGTTAGCACATGCATCTGGAGTTCATTTGTAGTGGCTGGAGGCCCTAGTGTGCCCATTCTCTATCTATCTGCCTCTTTCTCTCTCTGTCTGTCTGTCACTCTCAAATAAGTAAAGAAAAAGAAAAAGAAAAAGAAAGACTATCAGTGAAAAAGTGTATATTTATTTTAGTATATATTTTGCAATTTCCCTGATGCAAAGACAGTGTCCTTTTATTGTGAGTGCAAAGTCAGTTTAGAATATTAAATTATACATGCCTTAATCAGTGCTTCCTCATGTAGCCTAGGCATCACATGTGACACACAAGCTCAAACATGTCCACTGTCTGCCCTTCTCCATGTAGACATGAAAATCATCAAGAGTCAGGTGACGTTGAGGGTAAAAAAAAAAATTTTTTTTGTTTATTTTTTTAGTTTTTCGAGGTAGGGTCTCACTCTAGCTCAAGCTGACCTGGAATTCACAATGAAGTCTCAGGGTGGCCTCAAACTCACAGCTTTGATCCTCCTACATCTGCCTCCTGAGTGCTGGGTGCATGTATGCCACCACGCCCGGCTAATTTTTTTTTTTATTTTGTTCATTTTTATTTATTTATTTGAGAGCGACAAAGAGAGAAAGAGGCAGATAGATAGAGAGAGAGAGAGAATGGGCGCGCCAGGGCCTCCAGCCACTGCAAACGAACTCCAGACGCGTGCGCCCCCTTGTGCATCTGGCTAACGTGGGTCCTGGAAAATCGAGCCTCGAACCGGGGTCCTCAGGCTTCACAGGCAAGCGTTTAACCGCTAAGCCATCTCTCCAGCCCCCAGCTAATTTTTTAATTTATTATTAGAGGGGGGAGAGAAAAATGGGCACCCTAGGAACTCTAGCCACTGCAAACCTTGTGCATCTGGCTTACGTGGGTACTGGGGAATTGAACCTGGGTCCTTAGACTTCGCAGGCAAGTGCCTTAGCTGCTAAGCCATCTCTCCAGCCCTGAGTGGAGCTTTTGTCCTGGGAGATTCTAAAGCTTTTTCTTTACACTTTCTCTCTCTCTCTTTCTTTCTTTTTGGGTTTTGTTTTCCGAGGTAGGGTCTCACTCTAGCCCAGGCTATCCTGGAATTCACTATTTAGTCTCAGGGTGGCCTCGAACTCACGGTGATCCTCCTACCTCTGCCTCCCAAGTGCTGGGATTAAAGGTGTGCGCCACCAAACCCGGCTTTCTTTCCTTTTTTTTTTTTTTTTTTTTTTTGTGGTGCTGCTGGGGATTCAACTCAGATCTTCATGCTTGCCAGGGAAGCACTCTACCATTAACCCCCGGAGAATAAACCTTATGTCATTGTGGAAGCTAGTGGAAGAGTGTGTACGGGCTATTCAGGAAGGAGATTTGGTGGGAGCTGAGGGATTGTAGGCATTGAGTGTTGCCCAGTGCCAGTGACACTGTGTGAGAGCCGCAGCTGTGCCTGGACCATGGAATTAAACTTCACAGCTTCAAAAACATGCCTGGCAGTATACATTTTCTTTTCACTTTGCATAAAGAATGTTGCTAATGGCCAGCACTAACCTGGACCCACAAAGAGCAGGGAATCCTGGGAAACTGTGTTCAACTTATAACTAAATTGAAACAGCAGGCTGGAGGGATGGCTTAGTGGTTAAGGCATCTGCCTGCAAAGCCAAAGAACCTCGGTTCGATTCCCCAGGATTCATGTAAGCCGCACAAGGTGGCACATGCATCTGGAGTTTGTTTGCAGTGGCTGGAAGCCCTGGCACATCCATTCTCTCTCTCTCTCTCTCGATCTCTTTGTGTGTGTCTTCCTCTCTTAAATAAATAAATAAATAAACAAATAATAAATAAATAAAATTGAAACAGCACAAAGAGGTGCAATGGAGGTGGAGCCGGAATAGAAAGAGACAGTCCGTGTAACTGATCACAGCTTGGGGATTTTACTCAGGCAAATTTAGACATATGGCCATGTGGACACATTTCTGGGACCTTTCCTGAAGCTTCATTAGCTTCATGGTAAATCTTTCCTGTCAGAGAGTCAACAAAATCTAGTAGGAACTCTCCCTCTTATCTGACCTCCCTTCCCTTTCTGTCTCTGTCTCTTCTTGTTGTTTATTCCTATTTCTCTCTGTGTGTGTTTCTATGTCCCTCTTTCTCTGTCTACCCATCTCTCTCTCTCTTACACACACACACACACACACACACACACACACACACACACACACAATTTATTGACCTCTCATGTACCAGGCAGATTCTAAGCACAGAGGATCCAGTAGGGCTGAGGTTCTACCTCAGTGGTAGGGCACTTGCCCAGTGTATGAAAGACCCTGGGTTTCATCCCCTGCAAAAGGAAACTTGCCTTTAATTCCAGCGCTGAGGAGGCAGAGGTAGGATGATCGCCATACCTTCGAGGCCACTCTGAGACTACATAGTGAGCCTGAGCTAGAGTGAGACCCTACCTCGAAAGAAAAAAATAAAAGTGGATACCTTGTGGGATTTATATTTTAGTGAGATAAATCAAAGCAACCAAACTTGTTACTGTGGTGAATACTTGCAAGGGTCCTGGAGAAAAGGAAAGTAGGAAAGTGAGAGGCCTGGCATGGTGGCACACCCTTGTAATGCTGCCATTTGGGAGGTGGAAGCTGGGGGATCAGGTCAGGGCTAGATTCTGCTACATATCAAGTTCAATGCCAGCCTGAGCTTCATGAGACTGTATCTCATTTTTTTTTAAAATTTTTATTTATTTATTTGAGAGTGACAGACACAGAGAGAAAGACAGATAGAGGGAGAGAGAGAGAATGGGCGCGCCAGGGCTTCCAGCCTCTGCAAACGAACTCCAGACGCGTGCGCCCCCTTGTGCATCTGGCTAACGTGGGACCTGGGGAACCGAGCCTCGAACCGGGGTCCTTAGGCTTCACAGGCAAGCGCTTAACCGCTAAGCCATCTCTCCAGCCCATCATTTTTTTTTTAAATGAGGGGATGACTGGAGAGATGTTTCAGCAGTTAAGACGCTTGCCTGCAAAACCTAATAACCCGGGTTTGATTCCCCATTACCCACATAAAGCCAGATGCACAAAGTGGGACATGCATCTGGAGTTTATTTGCAGCAGCTAGAAGCCTGGCATGCCCATTCTCTCTCTCTCTCTCTTTTTCTCTATCTGCTTGCAAATAAAAGAACTAAAGAAAGAAAGAAAGAAAGAAAGAAAGAAAGAAAGAAAGAAAGAAAGAAAGAAAGAAAGAAAGGAAGGAAGGAAGGAAGGGAGGAAGATTAAAACAGAGTGAGAAGGGTGAATGAGCAGGGACTTTTCTGGGTGGTCAGATAAGGCCTTACTGCAGACTTCTGTAATAGGAGAGGGAGGGAGCCACCAGAATATCTGGAACACAGTGTCCCAGGCCTAGTGAAGTAGCACAAAGCCCCCAGGCAGGCAAGGCGAGGCAGGATAGCTTGCTTTGTTCTTGCAAGATGGGAACAGATGGGAACAGAGTAGGCTGGTGAGGTTGGTGAGCTATGGCAAATGGTGGGCAAAGAGGTCAGACAGGTGGTGGGGGTGGCTCCTTGCAGGGCCCTGGGCATATTACCTTTTCCTTCTGGGGATAATGGAGCATGATTGCATAATGGTATTTTGATCACCAGGGCCAGAGACGGACTGAAGGGGGACATGGAGGGAATAAAGGGGTTTTCATAGTAATCTTTCCTCTCCAGGTTCCAGAAACTTTTTGCCCACCATCCTCAGCCTGTTCTTGTTGTCTTTGCTTCTGTTCTTTTGATCTCCATCTACCTGGATTTTTTTCCCTGCTTCCTCTTTTCCTCTCATTTAGACTAAAATTGACATCATAGTTTTCTTTTAAAAATTTAATAGCATAATTTTATTTTTGCAAGATTTCCTCCCAAACTTCATAAGTGATGGGACGTGAATTGCTTACTTTTTGTTTGTTTGTTTTGCAGTGTTGAGGATGAATCCAGGGCCTTGTGCTTGCTTTACTGAACTATATAACCAGATCTTCCTCCCTTTATTTAATTTTTTTATTTATTTGTTTGAGAGCGACAGAGTGAGAGAGAGAGAGAGACAGACAGATAGATAGATAGAGAGTGAATGGGTGCACCAGGGCCTCCAGCCACTGCAAATGAACTCCAGATGCGTGTGCCCCTTATGCATCTGGCTTACGTGGGACCTGGGGAATCCAGCCTCGAACCAAGGTCCTTAGGCTTCACAGGCAAGCACCTAACCACTAAGCCATCTCTCCAGCCCCCTCCTCCCTCTTAATTTTGAGACAAGGACTGGCTAAATTACTCAGGCTTGCCTTGAACTCACTCTGTAGCCTAGGCTTGGATCCTTATGCTTCAGCCTCCTGAGTAGTTGGGAATACAGGCACGTGTTAACAAGTCAGGCTTCCTTATGTTCTTTTAGCAAATATTTTTATTTATTTATTTGCAAGCACATACAGTGAGAGGGGACAGGGATGGGCATGCCAGGGCCTCTAGCCATTGAAAATAAACTCCAGATGCATGCACCACTTTGTGCATCTGGTCCTACCTACATGGGTACTAGGGAAACCAACCCCTGAGTTGTCAGGCTTTGCAGGCAAGTGCCTTAATGATTGAACTCTCTCCCAGCTCCTTCATGTTCTTTTTTTTTTTTTTTTTTTTTTTTTAGGTAGGGTCTCACTCTGGCCAAGGCTGACCTGGATTTCACTGTGTAGTCTCAGGGTGGCCTTGAACTCACGGTGATCCTCCTACCTCTGCCTCCCAAGTGCTGGGATTTAAGGCATGTGCCACCATGCCCAGCACTCTTTTTTTTAAAAAAATATTTTATTTATTTGAGAAAGTGGCAGGCAGAGAGAGTGAGCATGGACATACCAGGTCCTCCTACCACTGAGAGAAAAAGAGAGAGAGAAAGAGAGAGAGAGAAACAGAGGGAGAGAGGATGGGCATGCCAGGGCCTCTAGCCACTGAAATAAACTTCAGATGCATGCACCACTTTGTGCATCTGGCTTTACATGGGTATTGGGGAATCAAACCCCAGCCCTCAGGTTCTGCAAACAAGTACTTTTAACCATGAAAGCATCTCTCCAGCCCCCTTATGTTCTTCTGTGGTGTGTGCACATGTCTGCACCCTGTGTGCACACACGTGGAGACCACCCAGGAGCTTCAATTGCTCTTCCACTTTATATCTTTGAGACAGAATCTTTCACTGAACCTGGAGCTGTCAGAGCCCGAGTGATCCACCTGCCTCTGGCTTCACCAGCACTGAGGCTATAGGCATGGACAGCTATTCCTGGTTTTATACATAGGTGCTGGGACTTGAACTCAGGTCCTCATGCTGGCACAGCAAGAGCTCTTACACTTGGAGTCATTTCTTTAGCTCTGCTTATGTGTTTTTTAATTTTTAATTTATTCAATAGAGAGAATGGACGCACCAGGGCCTCTAGCCACTGCAAGTGAACTCCAGACACATGTGTCACCATGTGCGGGTATTGGGGAATTGAACATGTGTCCCTAGGCTTTGCAGGCAAGTGCCTTAACTACTGAGCCAACCCTCCAGATCAGTTTATTTGTTTTGAAAAGGGGAAACTAGCATCTGCCCACCAGGGACGGGACTATGCTAACCACTTTATTTCTTCAGCATAATCCTGGCCTGGAAGGTCCCTGTGTATGAGTTGACATCATCTTAATTAAGTGATCAAAAGCCAGGCATAGTGGCACTTGCTTATAATCCTAACACTTGCAACTAGAAGTGAGAAACTCAAGACCATCTTTAGCCACATAGTGAGTTAAAGGCTAGCCTGAGATATATGAGATCCTGTCTCAAAAAGTTGAATGGCAATTGATACTTGTCTTCTGTCTTAGCACTCTGGACCCTGCCTCAAAAATGACAAAAATAACAAAACAAAAAAGAGATCAACTGGGCATGGTGGCACATGCCTTTAGTCCCAGCACTCAGGAAGCAGGGGTAGGAGGATGATGGTGAGGTAGGGGCCACCCTGAGACTACATAATGAATTCCAGGTCAGCCTGGGCTAGAGCAAGACCCTACCTCAAACAAACAAACAACAAAAAATGTGATCAAATTATGTTCTACTACTAATGGAACTAGCCGACTTCATGAACCTCCTGATGTCACATACCAGAAAAATCACACTAGTTCTTATGTGTATACCCATAAAGCTCCGATAATGATAAAACATAAAAAATGTGTAATGTTGCCTGGCATGATGGCACACACCTTTAATCCCAGCACTTGGGAGGCAGAGGTAGGAGGATTGCAATGAGTTTGAGGCCAACCTGAGACTCCATAGGGAATTCCAGGTCAGCCTGGGCTAGAGTGAGACCCTACCTCAAACACACACACACACACACACATTAACCCTTAGGGGCTGGAGAGATGACTCAGCAGTTTAGGCACTTGCCTGCAAAGTCTAATGACTTGGGTTTGAGCCCCAGGACCCACATAATGCCAGATGCACAAAGTGACACATGCATCTGGAGTTCGTGCGCAGTGGCTGGAGGCCCTGGTGTGCCCTTTCTCTCTGTTTCTCTTTGCTTTATCTCTCTCTGTTGCAAATAAATAAATAAAAATGTTTTTTTAAAAAAAACTTTTTAAAAGTTGGCTGTACATTGTGGAAATTAGTATGGAGGTTCCTGAGACAGCTAAAAATAGATTTACCGTATAACCCAGCTATACCACTCCTAATCATATGTCCTAAGGACTCTTCTAACTCCCTTAAAGACACTTGCTTGCTTATTGCTGCTCTATTAATAGCATCTAGGAAATGGAACCAGCCTAGATGTCCCACAAATAATGAATGGATGATGAATATGTGGTGCATTTATACAATGGAATTCTGTTTAGTGGTAAAGGAAAACAAAATTATGAAATTTGTAGGGAATTGAATAGATGTGGAAAGAATTATACTAAGTGAGGTAACCCAGGCCCAGAAAGCCAAATGTTTAGACTTGTGTCTGAGTTGGAAAAAAAGTTGTTAGCAGAGGCCAGTAAGCTAGAAAGGGGCTATAAGAAAGGGAGGAGAGAGGAGGGCTTAAGGAGATAGTATTATATATATGTAAGTACAAGAACATATTACTGGGGGGGTAAAATGGCCTAAGTGAGGTCATGGGAAATGATTGAGTAAAAAAGTGGGGGGAGGGTTAATCAAAATTCAATATAGTGTGAATAAGCCACATGGAAACCTACTTTTTTGGATAATGGCACACCCAGAAGCCACAGATGTTTACTAGAAAAGTTTCAGTGCCAGGGACAGGATACCTTCCAGTGAGTTGTTGGCTAGGGAGACCTTTGATGCCCCCATAAGATTGCCAAGAGTCTTGGTTTTCCACCAGAAATAGATGGTAAGACCTTACTGATGAAGACTCCATATGCCTGGGCTGCAGCTAACAGAGAAATCAAGCTGGCGCTGAGCTAAAAACCTCTTCCCTGTAGACCAGCTGACAGAAAGCTGGAAAAAGCTACAATGTATGTAGCCCTATGGGAGACAGAAGTCATCAGCAGTGAAAACAGTGGACACTGGAAACCTCAAATTTGGCCAGCCAGGACAAATGACCACAATGGTGCAATAGTGGCATGTCTGTTATGGGGGAAACCAACCACTCTCTAGTTGGGCTAGAGGCCTGCTCTATGGGAGGGAATACATGCCTGGTACTGAAAACCTAATTATAAGCCTATGGTGGGGGAGGTCATGAGCCCTAGGAGTGTAGCTCCTGTTCTTGTCTTGCTAGATGCATATATTATGCTCACCAAACTGCCCTGCAAGCACTTTACTTAATGTTCATACCCATATGTTAATACTACTCTCACTTTTGGTTGAGAAGCTTCTCTTTTCAGATAGCAGTCACCACTGGGATGACCCAAAAGGCACTATAGTGCTGAGAAGAAATGACAGGAGTGCTCAGCACTGAAATACCTCTATCTTCCAAGAATCAAGGCCCATTGCAGAAGAGGTGGTGGAAAGAATGAGGAACCAAAGGAAGTGTAGGGCTGCTTACAATGCAATTGTTGAGACAGAAATTGGCCTCGATATCCATGATCTCACAGTGTCTAGCAGTACCTTCATAAGACCCTCAGAATAAGAGGAAAAGATGATAGCATCAAAATAAAAGAAACTGGCTGGAGAGATGGCTTAGCAGTTAAGGTGCTTGCCTGCAAAGCCAAAGGACCTTGGTTCAATTCCCCAGGACCCACGTTAGCCAGATGCACAAGGTGGGGCATGCATCTGGAGTTCATTTGCGGTGGCTGGAGGCCCTGGGATGCACATTCTCTCTCTCTGTCTTTCTCCGTCTTTCTCTCACTCAAATAAATAAGTAAAAAATATTTAAAATATAAAAAATAAAAGAGAAACTAATAGAGAGAGGGAGGGGATATGATGGACAGTGTATTTGTGAAGGGGAAAGTGGGGGAGGGAAGGGAATTATAATGATTTATTGTCCATAACTATGGAAGTTACCAATAAAAAATATTTTTAAAAATAGGGAATGCTGGGTGTGGTTGTGCATGCCTTTAATCCCAGCACTTGGGAGGCAGAGGCAGGAAGATTGCTGTGAGTTCGAGGCCACCCTGAGACTACATAGTTAATTTCAGGTCAGCCTGAGCCAGAGTGAGACCCTACCTCAAAAAGCCAAAATAAATAAATAAATAAAAGAAAAAAATTAAAAATTAAATAAAAAGGAAAAAATATAATTTTAGACTTCTAGATGAAGGGAACGAAGTTTTGCAATCATTTTTCATAATAGATAGCAATCTCTTCTGCTTTCAGAATGAACCTGAGAGTTATCAAAAGTAATCTTTCTAAAACAATTGGGGAAGATAAATCATTAACTTCTTCATAGCTTTTAACTTGCAGTTCCCATTTGCATCTTAAGCCCACCATTGTTAGAGTGGGCAATTCATAAGGTACAAACAGTTGTGAGTTCAAATGACTAACCAACCTGTTTATCTTTAATTGCTTAAACAGACAGAAACTTTTAAGGATTTTTTTTTCAAGGTAGGGTCTCACTGTAGTCCAGGTTGAGCTGGAATACACTCTGTGTAGTCTCAGGGTGGCCTCGAACTCACGGCAATCCTCCTACCTCTGCCTCAGTGCTGGAATTAAAGGCTTGTGCTACTATGCCTGGTGGAAAAATTATTTTTTTAACATTGATTTTATTTATGTGAGAGAGAGAAAGAGGGAGGTGGACATGTCAGGGCCTCTAGCCACTGCAAACAAACTCCAGATGTATGCACCACCATGTGCATCTGGTTTCTGTGGGTACTGGGGAATTGAACCAGGGTCCTTAGGATTCGCAGGCAAGCGCCTTAACCAGTAAGCCATCTCTCCAGGCCAGGAAAAATTATTTTGTATAACTGACAAAGAGCATGTTAATTAGTAAGCGAAGCTCATCCATACATGGGGTATGCATTTAATCTGTGCAGCACTAGAATTCAGCACAGGTCTGTTGAATATAAACCCTGGAATCACCTCGGAAAAATTTTCAAACGTTGATGTGCCCCCAGATTTTGACTTAATTGGCTTGCATCCCAGATGATTCTAACAAGTGGCCAAGGAAAATTGGCTTGGAGTCCTTCTTTTCTTTTCTTTTTTTTTCCTGTTTTTTTTTTTTTTTTTTTTTTTTTTTTGAGGTAGGTCTCCGATCCTTCTACCTCTGCCTCCCAAGGGGTGGGATTAAAGTTATGTGCCACCATGTCTGGCACTCTTTCTTTTTCTGACAATCATATTAACATCTTTTTATTGAGATCCGGTCTCAGTTGGTAACCTAGACTGGCCTCCTTAAACTCAAGTCACTATGTAGTCCAGGAAAGCCTTGAACTTGATGCGAGTCTCCTGCTTCAGCTTTCTGACTGCCAGGATTACAGGTGTATTCCACCATGCCTTGGTTCACAATATTTTTTTCCCTTTTTAAAAAAAGTATATTTTTATTGACAACTTCCATAATTATAGACAATAAATCATGGTATCCCCCCATACACTTTCCCCTTTGAAACTCCACTCTCCTTCACATCCTCTCCCCCTCTCAATCAGTCTCTTATTTTGATGTTCTCATCTTTTCCTCCTATTATGATGGTCTTGTGTAGGTAGTGTCAGGCACTGTGAAGTATCCAGGCCATTTTGTGTCTGGAGGAGCACGTTGTAAGGAGTCCTACCCTTCCTTTGGCTCTTACATTCTTTCCACCACCTCTTCTGCAATGGACCCTGAGCCTTGGAAGGTGTGATAGAGATATTTCACTGCTGAGCACTCCTCTGTCACTTCTTCTCAGCACCATGATGCCTTCTGAGTCATCCCAAGGTCACTGCCATCTAAAAAGAGAAGCTTCTCTAACAAAAAGTGAGAGTAGCATTAATATATAGATATAAACATTAAGAGAAGCGGCCAGTTTTATGAGCATAGTATATACATTTAGCCAGACAGCAGCAGACATTATACTCCTAGGGCTCATGACTACCACTGTTGTAGGTTTTCAGCATTCCCTCCCATGGAGTGGGCCTCTAGTCAAATTAGAGGGCAGTTATTTTCACCACTGATGACTTCTGTCTCCCATAGGGCTACATGAAGTGTAGCTTTTTCCAGCTTTCTGTCAGCTGGTCTACATGGAAGAGGGCTTTTAGAACTTTTTTTTTTAGTATATTTATTTTATTTACTTGAGAGAGAGAGAGAGAGAGAGAGAGAGAGAATATGAATGGGTGTGCCAGGGCCTCCAGCCACTGCAATCAAACTCCAGATACATGCATCCCCTTGTGTATCTGGCTTATGTGGGTCCTGGAGAATCAAATCAGGATCCTTTGGCTTTGCAGGTATACACCTTAACAGCTAAGCCCATTTTTTTAAAAAATTAGTATATTTATTTGCATGGAGGAGGTTTTCAGTTCAGCTCCAGCAGGGTTTCACAGTGACCTTGTAGCCCAAGTATGTGGGGTCTTCAGCAATAGGGTCTTACCATCTATTCCTGGTAGGAAACCAAGAGCCTCACAATGGCCTGTAATTTTTTGGGAGCATCAGGGACCTCCATGGCCAACAATTCACTGGAAGGTATCCCATCCCTGGCACTGAAAATTTTCTAGTAATAATCTATGTCTTCTGGGTGTGACATTGTCAAGAAAAGTAGGTTTCCATATGGCGTATTCATTCCCTCTTAGATTTTGTTTAACTCTCCTCCACCTTCCTTTACTCAATCTCTCCTCCTGACCTCACTTAGGCCTTTCCACCCCCCAGTAATCTGTTCTACTTACATATATGCAATACCATCCTCTTAAGTCTCCCCTCTCCTCCCTCCCTTTCTAGCTTACTGGCCTCTGCTACTGAGTTTTCTTCCTACTCACACAGAAGTCAAAACATTTGTTGCTAGGATCCACATATGAGAGAGAATATGTGTTGCTTGGCTTTCTGGACCTGTGTTACCTCCATATTAACTTCTTAAGAGAAGAAGTTCTCTTCAGCCTGGTTTGTTTATTTATTTTCTTTGACATAGGGTATCACTCTAGCCAGGCTGACCTGGAACTCACTCTGTAGTCCAGGCTGAGTACTAGGATTAAAGGTAAGAGTCACCTCACCCAACTTCTGATTTATTCCTTATTTATTTATTTGAGAGAGAGAGAGAGAGAGAGAGGGAGAGAGAGGAAAAGAAGAAGAGGAGGAGGAGGAGAGACAGAGAGATAGGGGTTGGAGAGGTTGCTTAGTGGTTAAGGCACTTGCCTATGAAGCCTAAGGACTCATGTTTGATCCCCCAGTACCCACATAAGCCGGATACACAAGGTGGTACCTGCATTTGAAGTTCGTTTGCAGTGGCTAGACGCCCTGACACATCCATTTTCCCCACCCCTCTCTATCAGCCTTTCTCTCTCTCTCAAATAAATAAATAAAATATTTTTAAAAAGATAGATAGTATGGGTGTGCCAGGGTCTGCTGCCACTGCAAATGAATTCCAGATACAGTGACCACTTTCTGCATATGGCTTTATGTGGGCACTGGGGAATCAAACCCTAAGCTGTCAGGCTTTGCAAGCATGTGTCTTTAGCCTCCCAGCCATCTCTCCAGCCCTAATTTATTCTTCTACAATTGTATATCTGGTTGCCTCAACACCACTTGTTATATAAACTATTTTTCCTGAATTTAATGGTATTGGCACTCTTGTCAAAAATCAAATGGCCCCACAATGTGGATTCATTTCTGGAATCTCAGTTTTGTTCTGTTGCCATATTTTAAAATTAATTAATTCAGTTTTGTGTGTGTTTCTTTGAGGTAGGGTCTCACTCTAGCCCAGACTGATCTGGAATTCATTAAGTAGTCTCAGTGTGACCTTAAACTCATGGTGATCCTCCTACCTCTGCCTCCCCAGTGCTGGGATTAAAAGTGTGAGTTGGGCAGGAGAGATGGCTTAGTGGTTAAGCGCTTGCCTGTGAAGCCCCAGTTTGAGGCTCGATTCCCCAGGACCCACGTTAGCCAGATGCACGAGGGGGCACACACATCTGGAATTCGTTTGCAGTGGCTGGAGGCCCTGGCGTGCCCATTCTCTCTCTCTCTCTGTCTGCCTCTTTCTTTCTTTGTTGCTCTCAAATAAATAAATACCAATGAACAAAAATAATAATAAAAAAAAGTGTGAGTTACTATGCCTGGCTTAAATTAATTTTTTTAAGATTTATTTTTATTTATTTATTTATTTATTAGAGACACAGGCGAGGGAGGGAGGGAGAGAGAGAGAGAGAGAGAGAGAGAGAGACAGAGAGAGAGAGAGAGAGAGAGAGGGAGAGAATGGGCATGCCAGGGCCTCTAGCCACTGTAAACGAACTCCAGATGCATGCGCCACCATGTGCATCTGGCTTACGTGGGACCTGGGGAATCGAACCTGGGTCCTTAAACTTCGCAGGCATGTGTCTTAACTGCTAAGCCATCTCTCCAGCCCTAAATTAATTTTTGATGTGTGTGTATACGTGTGTGTGCTGATGTGTGTGCATGTGTTTGAGCATGCACATGTATGTACTTATGTGTGGTGGCCAGAAGACACCCTCAAGTATCATCCTTAGGAATGCTGTCTTCCTACTTTGTCACAGGATCTGTCATTAGCCTAGAGTTCACCAAGTAGGTTAGACTGGCTGGCCAGTGAACTCCAAGGATCTTCCTGTCTCTGTCTCCCCAGTATTGGGATTGTAGGCACATTCCACCATTCCTGGCATTTCTCCATGGGCTCTGGTGATCAAATTGAGGTTTTCATGCTTGTAGGACAAGCTGTTTACAAACTGAGCTATCTCTTTATTTCTCCATTGGTTAATATGTCTGTCCACATTCCAGCACTACACTGTCTTTGTCACTGTAGCTTCAAGTGAAAGTAAAACTTCAACACAAGCCGGGTGTGGTGGCACACACCTTAAATCCCAGCACTCGGGAGGCAGAGGTAGGAGGATCGCCGTGAGTTCAAGGCCAGCCTGAGACTGCATAGTGGATTCCCGGTCAGCCTGGGCCAGAGTGAGACCCTACCTCGAAAACAACAACAACAAAAGTTCATCACACTCCACAGAGCCTGTCATGACTTGGTCCTCTGTCTCTCCAGCCTCATCTTTTGGGCCACTTTCCTTCACTCCCTCACAATTTGCTACTTTGGTTTCTTTCGACTTCTCCTATTAGCCATGTTTCCTCCTTGCAAATGATTTTTGCATGTGCTGTTTCTTAGCCTGGAAAGCTACCTATGTATCCTTAGAACTCAGTGTCAGGACCCTTCTTCAGGTAAACTTTCCAAGACCTTCCTTATCATGTCGCATACCCTTTTGCAAGCTCTCATGCAGCATATGCTTATGTGACGATTTCACGTCACATATCTTTTCCAGATGGTAAGTCCATGAAGAAAAGGACTCTAATTTCACTTACTATTGCTGCTCTTCTTCCTGACTGTGTCTTGTACAAGAACCTTTTATATTTACTTATTTGAGTGAGGGAATGAGAAAGAATGAGGAAGAGGCAGAGAGAGAGAGAGAGAGAGGGAGAGGGAGAGGGAGAGAAGGAGGGAGGGAGGGAGGGAGAGGCACAGAGGGAGAGGGAGAGAGAGGGAAAGAGGGAATGAATGAAGATGCCAGGGCTTCTAGCCACTGTAAATAAACTCCAGATGCATGTGTGCTCTTGTGCAGCTGGCTCGCAATAGTCCCTGGGAATTGAACCTAGGTCCTTTGGCTTCACAGGCAAGTGCCTTAACCGCTAAACCATCTCTCCAGTTTTTGTATAAGAATATTTTAAATGAATGAATGAGTTAGTAAATAAATAAATGTTCTGGCAAACTAGGCCTATTCCATCAGGATGGTTCAGGCCATGGCCACCGACTGTGCCTTAATGTTTTGTTGTTCATTCACTTAAAGTTGATTTAGGATTTAATTAGCATCTATAGTCACAAATAAGGTTGGTTGGTGCTTTCAAATTTTTAGGCCTATATCAACCAGGAGTGTTATGAGACAGAAACCACATTAATTATGTGGAATTTGATATAAAGGATCTTTAAGTAGAAAATGATAATTCTAAGGTGTCATAGTTGAGTGAACAGAAGAAGAGGTTAAAATTATGAAAGCTTAGCAACTTAACAAGACAGTGTCTGGGACCCAAATCTTGGGAAGAGGGTGATGTCTCATTGGGGAATAAACTGCTTAGGCCAAGGTAGAAAAAGCAGAAGGGAATTCTCCTCCAGATTTACAGCTTCTATCTAGCGCCCTCTACTGGCAGAGACTATGAAGGAGCAGCTGACAAAGCACAAATGCTACCAGAGACCAGAACATGAGAGGCTTGGAGACAAGGTTGTAGAAAAATAATTTTCCCTATGTATATCATAAATTATTACAATTTATATAATCCAAGATTATCTCTTTCTTACATGTGTAGTTTTCAAAAATATTTTCTTTATTTATTTGCAAGGAGAGAGAGAGAATGTGGTGCCAGGGCCTCCTGCCACTGCAAATGAACTCCAAACACATGCACAAGTCTGTGCATGTGGCTTTATGTGGGTACTGGAGAATCAAATCCAGGTCATTAGGAATTGCGAGCAAGTTCCTTTAACAGCTGAGCCATCTCCCCAGCGCACATATGTAGTTTTCTTTTTCTTTTTTCTTTCTTTCCTTTTTTTGTTTTTATCGAGGTAGGGTCTCACTCTAGCCCAGGCTGACCTGGAATTCACTATGGAGTCTCAGGGTGGCCTTGAACTCATGGCGATCCTCCTACCTCTGCCTCCAGAGTGCTGGGATTAAAGGCATGCGCCACCACGCCGGTTTATGTGAAAAACAAAAAAATATATATATTTTATTTATTTATATATTTATTTGAGACAGAGAGAAGTCAGAGAGAATAAGGGTCTCTTGCCAGTACGAACAAGCCCCAGACATATGTGCTATGTTGTAGATCTGACTTTATGTGGGTATTGGAGAATGGAACCTGGGCTATTAGCGTTATAAACAAGTGCCTTTAACCACTGAGCCATCTTCCCAGCCCTACATGTGTAGTTTTGGATGAACTTTTTTCTAAGAATGAAACCCACGGCCTTGTGTATGCTAGCCAAGCTCTATCACTGAGCTATAGCCTGACCCTGTTTGTTTGTTTGTTTGTTTGTTTGTTTCCCTAATACAAGATCTCATGTAGCTGAGACTGGACTTGAATTAAACTATGTAGCTGAAGTTAACTTTGAACTTCTGATCCTCTTTCTACCTCCTGAGTACTGAGATTACAGGCATGAGCCACCATGACCAGCTATTTTTGGAAGGTCTTTTAGTTATTCTTATCCCAGGAAATGTCAATGCCAGTCAACTAATTACTGAATCCCAACTTTGGAGTCATCCTTCATTCTTATCTTCTACATCAAATTCATAAGCAATTTCTTTTAAAAAAGTTATTTTTAATGATTAGACATTCTGAGTCATCCAATTATAAATATCTGCTTCATCTAAAATTTCTTTAAATTTAAATCAGAACCAGCATTGTACCATCTTTTCTTTGTTTCTAAAAATATTTGTTAAGCTTGGGCTGGAGAAGATGGCTTAGCAGTTAAGGCGCTTGCCTGCAAAGCCTAAGGATCTAAGTTTCATTCTCCAAATCCCATGTAAGCCAGACACACGTGGTGGCACATGCGTCTGGGGTATGTTTGCAGTGGCTAGAGGCCCTGGTGTGCCCATTTTCTCTTTCTCTTTCTCTCCCTCTCATTCTCTAATAAATAATTTTTTTAAAAAAGTTTGTTAAACTTTTTTTTTTATGGGAGGAAAGGGTCAGGCTTACAGATTCCAGGGGAAGCTCCATCACAGTAGAGAATGCCGGCTCACTTCATCATACATCCCCAGCCCAGAGGCAACACTTCCAGAGCGCAAGCCAGCCGTCAACACATCACAGGGCTGGACTAGAGGTTCCCCCCAGTGACACACCAAACCACAGGGTCAGGATTGAGCCTTGTACTCACAGGCTTCAAGAAACAAGTGAGAGAAGATTCTAGAAGACCAGAGAGCTTAGGCAGCAGGAGACTGTCTAAGGAGATGGAGGAGTTCCACAGAGAGATGGCGTTGAGCAGGGCTTTTAAGTTTACACAAGCTATCCACTGAACACTGTCCGGTGACATTTTCCACAGTGGGGCCTTGAGGGAGAGATGGCCACACACACTCTGCCTCTCAGCTCCCTAGATCTGAATCCTGGCCCCAGTCATGAGGAGCAATGTTAGCTGACTTCTCTGTTTACCCATCTCTAAAATAGGAGTGGTATATAATAACTGAATCATAGCTTCCTTACACCTTGTGGAAAAATTGGATAAAATAATAGGCAAACTGCTTAAAATAGGGCCAGGCACATAACATGTGCTGGTCAGTGTTAGCTGATAAGCCCATCCGTTGATTAGTGAGTGGTGGGGACAGTCACACATAGCCAAATATAGATTCATTTTTCCTTTCCTTTTTAAAAATATTTTAGTTATTTACTTATTTACTTGAAAGAGAGAGGGGGGGGTAAATAGGTAGAGAAAGAGAGAGAGAGAGAGAGAGAGAGAGAGAGAGAGAGAGAGAGAGAGAGGGAGAGGGAGAGAGAGAGAGAGTGAGTGAGAGAAGGAACAGGCACGCCCGAGCCTCCAGCCACTGCAGAACTGCAGATGCCTATGGCACCTTGTGCATCTGGCCTACATGGGTACTAGGG
Source organism: Jaculus jaculus (assembly GCF_020740685.1). Lineage (NCBI taxonomy): Eukaryota > Metazoa > Chordata > Mammalia > Rodentia > Dipodidae > Jaculus > Jaculus jaculus. The sequence goes on along the minus strand of NC_059125.1, from coordinate 6,223,448 downwards.
AATCGACCTGAGTCCTTAGGTTTTGCAGAAAAGTGCCTTAACCACTAAACAATTTCTCCAGCCCTCTCTAGATTCTTTTATTTTTAATTTTTGCTATTTTTTAATTATTTTATTTTTTTTTATTTATTTGACAGAGAAGGAGGGAGAGAAAGAGAGAGAGAGAGAGAATGGGTGCGCCAGGGCCTCTAGCCACTGTAAGTGAACTCCAGACACATGCGCTCCCTTGGGCATCTGGCTAATGTGGGTCCTGGAGAATTGAACCGGGGTCCTTTGGCTTTGCAGGCAAATGCCTTAACCGCTAAGCCATCCCTCCAGCCCATTTTTGCTTTTTATTTTCCTTTTTTTTTTTTTTGTTTTTCGAGGTAGGGTCTTACTCTGGCCCAGGCCGACCTGGAATAATTAACGGTGTAGTCTCAGGGTGGCCTCGAACTCATAGCGATCCTCCTACCTCTGCCTCCTGAGTGCTAGAATTAAAGGCATGAACCACCACGCCTGGTTTCATCCATCATTTTTTAAAAAATATTTTATTTATTTATGTATTTGATACACACACACACACATACACACACACACAGAGAGAGAGAGAAAGAGAGGGAAAGAGAGAGAGAGAGAGAGAATGGGCCCACCAGGGCCTCCAACCACTGCAAACAGACTCCAGATGCATGTGCCACCTTGTGCATCTGGCTAATGTGGGTCCTGGGGAACCGGACCTGGGTCCTTTGGCTTTTCAGGCAAGCTCCTTAACCACTAAGCCATCCCTCCAGCCCATCATCCATCATTTTTGAGACAGGCTCTCTCATTGCCCTGGAGTTCTTAGAGTAGACTGGACTGTCTGGCCAGCGAATGAACACCAGGAATCTGCCTGTCTCCACCTCCCCAGCACGAGGACTGCAGGTGCTCACCACCATGCGCAACTTTTTTGGGTGAGTATTAGGGATCAAACTCAGGTCCATATGCTTGTAAGGCAAGCACTTTAACAATTGGGCTATCTCTTCAACCTGCTTTAAAAAAGTATTATTAAAAAAAAGGGGAGCAAAATATAGTGGCTCATGCCTGTAATCGCAGCAGTTGGGAGGTGGTGGTACGAGAAACAAGAGCTCAAGGTCAGCTGGGTGTGGTGGCGCACGCCTTTAATCCCAGCACTTGGGAGGCAGAGGTAGGAGGATCACCATGAGTTCGAGGCCACCCTGAGACTGCACAGTGAATTCCAGGTCAGCCTGAGCTAGAGTGAGACCTTAACTCGAAAAACAACAACAATAACAAAAAGTTCAGGGTCATCCTTTGCTACATGACTTTGAGATCAGCCTAGGATATGTGAAACCCTGCCTCAAAAACCAAGCAAAGAAACAAACAGAAAAAAATAAAATAAAAGGAAACAAATGGCTGGGTGTGGTAGCACAAACTAATTCCAGCCATCAGGAGGCCAAGGCAAGGGGATCACTGCAAGTTTGAGGCGAGCCTGATATATGTAGCAAGTTTAAGGCCAGCCAGGGCTATGTAATAAGACACTATCTCAAAAAACAAAAACACAGAGAAAGGAATTTGTTACTATTTGATGCAGTGGATTTGTTTTTCAGGCAGGGTCTTACTCTGCCTAGGCTGACCTGGAATTCACTGTGTAGTCTCAGGCTGACCTTGAACTCACAGCAATTCTCCTACCTTGGCTGGGATTAAAGGCATGTGTCACGATGCCCAGCAAAAGTGGTTTGTTTTTTTTTTTTTTGGTTTTTCGAGGTAGGGTCTCACTCTGGTCCAGGCTGACCGGGAATCCACTATGCAGTCTCAGGCTGGCCTTGAACTCACGGCGATCCTCCTACCTCTGCCTCCCGAGTGCTGGGCAAAAGTGTTTTTATTTTTTTAAATACTTATTTGAGAGAAAGAGAGAGAGAGAGAGAGAGGGAGAGGGGGAGAGAGGGAGAGAGGGAGAGAGAGAGAGAGAGAGAGAGATAGATAGATAGATAGAGAGAAATAGAGAAAGAGAGAAAGAGAAATAGAGGTAGAGAGAGAATGGGTGCACCAGGGCCTCTAGCCATAGCAAATGAACTCCAGATGCACATGCTACCTTGTTCATCTGACTTATGTGGGTACAGGGTAGATGAACCTGGATCCTTAGACTTTACAGGCAAGCACCTTAAGCACTAAGCAATCTCTCCAGCCTCAGAGTGGCTTTAAAAAATATTTATTTATTTATTTGAGAGAAAGAGACATATATATAATATATAGAGAGAGAGAGAGAAAGAAAGAAAATGGGTGTGCCAGGGCCTCTAGCCACTACAAATGAACTCCAGACACATGCACCACCTAGGGCTTACTTGGGTCCTGGGGAATTGAATCTGCATCCTTAGGCTTTGCAGGCAAGGGCCTTAACCTCTGAACTATATCTCCAGCCTCAAAGTGGGGTTTTAAAAATGAATTATTGAGTTAATTTAGGGAGAAATCATAATTTGTGAGGTTTATCTAGGAAAAATTGATATCTAGGAAAAGGCTGGAGAAGTTCTACACATAACACATGCACGTGGAAGAGAAGAGCCTTCAAATTACAGACCAGAGAAGACTAAGAAATAGTGAAGGATTCAGAGATCAAAGATCAATCTGTCATATAATCAAAGTGAGAAGGTAGCCCCAAAACATGACACAGGTAGAAGGTATGGTGGTTTGACTCAGGTATCCTCCATAAACTTAGGTGTTCTGAATGCTAGATTCCAAGCTGATGGAAATTTGGGACTTAATGCCTCATGGAGGCAGTGTATTGTTGGAGGCGGGCTTATGGGTGTTATAGCCAGCTTCCCCATGCCAGTGTTTGGCACACTCTCCTGTTCCTGCTGTCCACTTGATGTTGGCCAGGGGAGATGTCCACCCTCTGCTCATGCCATTATTTTCTCTACCATCATGGAGCTTCCCCCTCAAGCCTGTAAGTCAAAATAAACCTCTTTTTTCCCCCCACAAGCTGCTTTTGGTTGGGTGATTTCTGCCAGCAATGCAAACCTGATTGCAACAATAAAGTGGTATCGAGGAGTGGGGTTGCTGCTAGATCCCTGACTGTCTGGCTTTGGCCTTTTGGAGCTGATTTTTCAAGAGGAATATGGAAGGATTTGAAACCTTGGCCTAAGAGATGCCTTGCAGTGCTGTAAGTACAGCTTGATGGAATATTCTGGTCAGAGTTGAAAGACCTGAATGCACTAAGAACTATCTATGGACTGTGAGGTTTGGCTTATGAGGGTGAGAAAGAGCTTTGCTTGGACTGGGCTAGCAGTTTGTGTGAGAAGCTTGTTGTTATGCCCATGTCCTGAGAAGTTGTGCAGGGTTGCTTTGTGTAGAAATGAACTGGTGTGTGCAGAGGGATATGGCACAGAAAGAAAAATCTTTGGGTGAACTGATGTCCTTTCAGCTGCAATTGAGAGATTATAACCTTTGTGAGATTGGGCCAGCTGACCTGCACTGGGGCAACAGGAAGAATGCAGACCCTTTTGAAGGGGCCTGAGTGCTCAAGGAGTGTCCTGTTCTTCAAAGTCTGCTTTATTCCCCCCCGGACTAACAAATTGGCACCCTACCTGGTATTGTGGAGTATAAGAAATGCAGGAAAGAAGGGTCATTGAGTTTGCAACATGGTCTTGTGTGTTGGAAATGGCCATGGGCAGTGTGAAGCAGGTTTGCTGGATGCCTGCATGGAGACCCCATGGGGCCATGAGGATGAACCGTGGATTGCAGTGGAGACCCAGCGGAGATGCCGGGGTCATGAGATGGCTGCCAAGGAGAGCTGCCGACCCCAGATGAAGTTTTCCAGGATTGTGAGTAGCCTAGCTGGAGGGGGGCGGGAATTGGAATTCTAGAGACTTGTTGCTGGTTAGAATTATTGGACTTGGAGTTACAGAGTTTGATGTTTTCCCTGTTTAAATCTTGTATTTCTTGAGTGTTTCTTTGTCATCTACTGCAGTGTGAATGTTTATTCTGTGCCATTATGGTTTTTTGGGGGAAAGTTTTGGTATTATGGCTCAGTTAAAAGATCTTGGAGAATGAGGATGTATGAACATCATTGGAATTGATTAAAAATCTAGGGACTTAAAATTATTTATGGGCTAGAAATGGTTTAGCGGTTAAGTGCTTGCCTGTGAAGCCCAAGGACCCTGGTTCAAGGCTCGATTCCCCAGGACCCACTTTAGCCAGATACACAAGGGGGTGCATGCATCTGGAGTTCATTTGCAGTGGCTGAAGGCTCTGGCACGCCCATTCTCTTTCTCTCTTTCTCTCTATCTGCCTCTGTCTCTCTCTGTCACTTTCAAAAGAAATAAAAATAAACAACAAAAAATAAAAAAAAAATTTATTTATTTGACAGAGAAAGGAAGAGAGAATGGGGAGGAATGAGAATGGACACACTAGGGCCTCCAGCCACTGCAAACGAACTTCAGATGTGTGTGCCCCCTTGTGTATCTGGCTAATGTGGGTCCCGGGGAATGGAACCTGGGTCCTTTGACTTTGCAGGCAAGCGCCTTAACCGCTAAGTCATCCCTTCAGCCCTGTAGGGACTTTTAAAGTTGGATGAATGCACTACATTTTACATCATGTATGGTTATGAGTTTATGGGGAATGGGGGTGCAATGTAGTGGTTTGATTCAGGGGTCCCCCATAAACTTAGGTGTTCTGAATGCTAGGTTCCCAGCTGATGGAGATTTGGGAATTCATGTCCCCTGGAGGGAGTGTATTGTTGGGGGCGGGCTTATGGGTGTTATAGCCAGTTTCCCCTTGCCAGTGTTTGGCACACTCTGCTGTTGTTATTGTCCACCTGATGTTGGTCAGGGGGTGATGTCCACCCTCTGCTCATGCCATCATTTTTCCTGCCATTATGGAGCTACCTACTCAAGCCTGTAAGCAAAATAAATTGCTTTTTCCCCACAAGTTGCTCTTGGTTGGGTGATTTCTACCAACAATGTGAACCTGGCTGCAACAGAAGGTAAGAAGAAAAATATCAGAGCCAAGAACATATTCTTCCCCTTCCCAACCAGGCTGTGAAGGAGGGACGGACTATGTGGATGTTCAGACCAGGTCACAGGGCAAAAGGTGATAGAGAGGGGACTGGGCCATGCAGGTAACTCCTGTATATGGTTCAGACATCCAATTAGGGTCGCCTGCTCGGCAGGCTCAGCTGGGTAAGCAGAGACCTGATTGGTTCAGAGTCAAGGGACAGAAAGAGAAAGAGTGAGGGAGGGAGAGAGAGAGAGAGGGAGAAAGAGAGAGAGAGAGAGAAAATGGTCACACCATGTCCTCCAGCCACTGCAAACGAACTCCAGATGCATGCACCCCCTTGTGCATCTGGCTAACATGGGCCCTGGGGAATTGAGCCTCCAACTGGAGACCTTAGGCTTCACAGGCAAGCACTTCACTCCTAAGCCATCTCTCCAGCCTGAAAAGTGGATTTTAAAAAGCAAAATCTTTTCTTTGTTGGTTTGTTTTATTTATTTAAAAATAATGTTTATTTATTTGTATGTGTGTGAGTGTGTATGTATATGCATGTATATGGGCATGCCAGGGCCTCTTGCCATGCAGACAGAACACCAGATACTTGTATCACCTTTCCCCCTCTTTCTTTTTAATACTTTTCAATATTTTATATTTATTTATTTCACAGAAGGAGGCAGGGGACCCGGGCATGGTGGTGCACACCTTTAATCCCAGTACTCGGGAGGCAGAGGTAGGAGGATTACCATGAGTCTAAGGCCACCCAAAGACTATATAGTGAATTCCAGGTTAGCCTGGGCTAGAGTAAAACCCTACCTCTATAAACCAAAAAAAAAAAAAACGGAGGGAGGGAGGGAGGGAGAGAGAGAGAGAGAGAGTGAGGGAGAGAGAGAGAGAGAATGGGAGCACGCAGGCCTCTAGCTGCTGGAAATGAACTTCAGATGTATGTGCCACCTTGTGCATCTGGCTTTACATGGGTACTAGGGAATCAAACTTGTTTCCTTTGACTTTGCAGTCAAGTGCCTTAACCTCTATGCCATCTCTCCAGCCCCTCTTTTTAAAACTTTTTGTTGACAATCTTCATATATATAGACAATATACCATGATCATAATTGTAAGGAAAGTGTAAGAAAAAAGTGAAAGAGAACACCGGCTTTGATCTCTACAAACTGTTTATGGAGAGGAACAGTGAGGCACAGCAGCGTTCCCACGGGCTGAAGGCTGAAGCACTAAGCCAGGCTAGGGTTCAAACTCTTGAGGAGGAACCTAAGAAACAGACTGTACCAGGTGCAGTAGATAAGGAATTTGTAGCTGTTTGTGTCTTTGTTCAGAATAGGCTTCTTTAGCCAGGAATGTGTAAGGGAGGATACCCAGATGGTTTCTGATCCTTCAAGGCCAGCTGAGCTAAGCGGAGCACATCAATCAGGGGAGCCCCGCTGAACTCCTCTGTTGTTTCTTTTATGGCCTTCTAGCCTTAGGGATAGTTTTAACTCATTAGTTCATTCTGGTTTTCAGGGAAAGCTATTAGCCCTTCAATAATCCCCTTTCCCCTCCTGCATCTTCCCTCCACTTTTGGCATCATTTTTTTCCTCCTGTTATGCAGGTCTTGTGTAGGTAGTTTCTGCCACCGTGAGGTCATGTATACCATGGCCACTTTGTGTCTAGAAAACTGCATGGCCAAACACTCCTCCCCTTTCTGTGGCTCCTACATTCTTTCCATAGCCTCTTTCCACAAAGGTCCCTGAGCCTTGAAGGGTGTGATAGAGATGTCTCACTTAGTGCTGAGCACTCCACTGTCACTTCTTCTCAATACTTAGTTAAGTTTCAATCTCCCCAGTGGTCACCATCATCTGAAAAGAGAAGCTTCTCTAATCAAAAGTGAGGGTAGCATTAATATATGAGCATAAACATAAGTATTTAGATGCCAGTTTGGTGGACATAATATATCCATTTAGCCAGATAACAGTAGTAGTTTCTACCCAGGGCTTATGAACTCCCCAGACTCCCTTTAGACTTTTTTCAAGATTTATTTGTTATTTATTAGAGACAGAGAGGGAGAAAGAGAGAAATAGAGGGAGAGAGAGGGAGAGAATGGGTGTACCAGGGCCTCCAGCCACTGCAAATGAACTCCAGAGGCATGTACCATCATATGCAGCTGGCTTATGTGGGACCTGGAGAATCGAACCTGGGTCCTTAGGCTTTGCAGGCATGTGCCTTACCCACTAAACTATATCTCCAGCCCCCTTTAGACTTTTTTTAAAAAAAATTTAACATTTTCCATGATTATAAAAAAATATCCCATGGTAATTCCCTCCCTTTCCCCCAACACTTTCCCCTTTGAAATTCCATTCCCCTTTAGACTTTTGATTAGGTTTTCAGTATCGTGCAGGAATTGCCTCCTGTGGAGCAGGACTTGTGTGCAATCAGAGAGCAGTTGGTTTCCACCATGACAGACATGCTATCATTGTACCAGTTGGCACATTTGACATGCCTGGTCAAGTATGAAGCTTGCAGGCTCCACTGCTGGTTAAGGACATTGATAACTCTTCTCATGCAATAGGCTTCATAGCTCATTCCAGTATCCTGATAGCTAGTCAACAGGGTGGAGGTTTACAGCTCAGCTCCAGCTTGATGTCTCTGTGGCCTGCAACAAAAGCACAAGGAAACTTTAGCAATAGGGTCTTACCATTTAGTTCTGGTGATCAACCAAGACCTTTGGCAATAGCCTGTAATGTTTTGGGGACATCAGGAGCCTCCCTGACTGACAATTCACTGGAAGGTATCCCACCCCTGGCACTGAATTTCTCTTGTAACAATCTATTGCTTATGGATACAGTATTATATACCTTTGCAGGGTACTTCTGTCCAAACTGTTTTTAAATTTTTTACTTATGAGAGAGAGACAATGGGCATTCCAGGGCCTCCAGCTACTCCAAATGAAGTCCAGACGCATGTGCCACCTTGTGCATCTGGCTTACGTGGGTCCTGGGGAATTGAACCTGGGTCTTTTGACTTTGCAGGCAAGCACCTTAACCATTAAGCCATTTCTCTGGCCTTTTTTGAATTTTTTAAAATTTTCTCTAACATATGTATTATTTGGGTACTGAAGAACTATGATTCCATATGGCTTACTAATGATATATTTAACTTTTTTTTTTGTTTGTTTTGGTTTTTCGAGGTAGAGTTTCACTCTAGCTGAGGCTGACCTGGAATTCACTACTTAGCCTCAAACTCATGGTAATTTTCCTACCTCTGCCTCCCAAGTGCTGAGATTAAAGGCGTGTGCCACCACGTCTGGCTTTTTAACAACTTTAATTTTTTCATTTAAAAATATTTTATTTATTTATTTGCAAGCAGACAGAGAGAGACAGAGAGACAGAGACAGAGAGACAGACAGAGAGGATGGACACACCAGGACCTCCAACCACCATGAATAAACTCCAGCTGCATGCACCACTCTGTGCATCTGGCTTTATGTGGGTACTGGGGAACCGAACCTAGGTCCTTTGGCTTTGCCGGCATAACATCTTTAATTTCATTTATATTTTTAATTTTTATTTATTTATTTTTTATTTTCACAATTTATATTAACATTTTCCATAATTATAAAAAATATCCCATGGTAATACCTCCCCCCCCTGGCCCTTTCCCCTTTGAAATATCTTTAATTTTAATTAACCCTCTTTCTACCCCTTCTTTTTCTCCATCCCCTCTTCTGACCCCATGTTCTACTTTTTGTCTGGATTTACATAGGTGGTTGGATAATTGAACCCCCACTGTCAGGGTTTTTACAAGCAAGTGCCTTTAAATATTGAGCCAAATCCTTAGCCCCATTTTTTTTTTCTTTGAGAAAGGGTCTCATGTAGCCTGAGCTGGCCTCAAACTTGTTATAGGGCTGGAGAGATGGGTTAGTGGTTAAGGTATTTGCCTGTGAAGCCTAAGGACCCAGGTTTGATTCCCTAGGACCCACGTAAACCAGATGCACAAGGGGGGGTGCATGGATCTGGAATGTGTTTGCAGTGAGTGGAGGGCCCGGTGCACCCATTCTCTCTCACTCTTAACTAATATTAAAAAACCAACTGTGGGCTGGAGAGATAGCTTAGTGGTTAAGGTGCTTGTCTGTGAAGCCTAAGGACCCAGGTTTGATTCCCCAGTACCCACATTAGCCAGATGCACAAGGTGGCACATGCATCTGGGGTTTGTTTGCAGTGGCTGGAAGCCCTGGAACATCCATTCTCTTTCACTCTCTTATCTGTCTCTTTCTCTGTCTCAAATAAAATATTAAAAAAAAAACTCAAGCCATGTATGGTAGCACACACCTTTAATCCTAGCACTTGGGAGGCAGAGGTAGGATCACTGTCAGTTCAAGGCCAGCCTGAGACTACATAGCAAATTTAGGTCAGCCTGGACTAGAGTAAGACCCTACCTTGAAAAACCAAACCAAACCAAACAAAGAACCTTGTTATATAGTCACAGATAACCTTGAACTCCTGATCCTCCTGCTTTAATATCCAAGTGCTGGGATTACAGAAGTTTGCAACCACACTCAGCAAGAAATTTCTTTTGATTCTGCCTATGAAATGTATTTTAGGATGTTCCAATTATTTTTTTCTTCCTTCTCCTTTTCAGTGCTGGGGATTGAACCAGGGCCTCTCACATGCTGGGCAAGTTCTCTACCATTGAGCTACATTCCCTTCCCTTTTCATCATCACAGCTACTAGCTTAATCCCGACCACCATTATCCTTCACGTAACCAGAATCCCAGCGTCCTGTCTGATGTTTCATCACCACCCTTGATCATTGCAATCCATTTCCCGCAAAGCATCAAGAAATAGTTGATGATTTCATTCCCCAGTTGTAACGTCAGTGTTTTTCCATTTACTGTAAATAACAAGCAAACTCTTTTTTTAAACATTTTATTATTTTTTTATTAACAACTTCCATGATTGTAAACAATATCCCATGGTAATGCCCCCTCCCCCCTCCTTTCCCCTTTGCAACTCCATTCTCCATCATATCCCCTCCCCCTCTCAATCTCTCTTTTATTTTGATGTCATCATCTTTTCCTCCTCTTATGATAGTCTTGTGCAGGTAGTGGCAGTCTCTGTGAGGTCATGGATATACAGGCCATTTTGTGTCTGGAGGAGCATGTTGTAAGGAGTCCTGCCCTTCCTTTGGCTCTTATGTTCTTTCTGCCACCTCTTCTACAGTGGACCCTGAGCCTTGGAAGTTGTGATTGAGATATTTTAGTGGTGAGCACTCCTGTCACTTCTTTCCAGCTTTATGATGCCTTCTGAGTCATCCCAAGGTCACTGAAAAGGCAAACTCTTTACCAGAGTTTCTAAGGTTTCACTGATCAGATACTACCTTCTATCTCAGATATAATTAACCTTTGCTTACTCTGTACCATGATCATTCTGGTCTTTTAATTCACGGAACTTGCCAATTATCTGTCCTCCTTCAGGGCCTTTTAATTGCTTGCTCTTTTTCAGCCTTTCCATCCCCACAAGTTATACCCTTTTCTCTTCCCTCAACTACCAGCTTAGATGCCATTTTCCCTAGGAGGCTTTTCTCAGCCACCCAATCTAAATGGGCTCCCTTTCCTCTTACTTTCTGGTCCAATATAACTGTCTGCTTTCTTTCCAGTGCTTTTCACAGTGCAAGACATCTCTTCCCTTTGTCAGAGTGTGTACTTCCCATAGCATCTTCAGCTAGAATATAAGTGTCCAAATACTACAACCATTTTGTCTTCTTTATTTTTATATTATTCAAAATATATATTATTAGCCGGGCGTGGTGGAGCACACCTTTAATCCCAGCACTCAGGAAACCCTACCTCCAAAAAGCAAAAAAAAAACAAAAAAAACAAAAAACAACAACAACAACAACAAAAAAAAAACAAAACAAAACAAAACAAAAATATATATTATATTGTTTTTTCAAGGTAGGGTCTCACTGTAGCTCAGGCTGACCTGGAATTCACTATGTAGTCTCAGGGTGCCTCAAACTCATGGTGATCCTCCTAACTCTGCCTCCTGAGTGCTGGGATTAAAAGTGTGTGCCACTATGCCCAGCTTAAATATTTATAATATTTTTATTTTTATTTATTTATTTGAAAGCGGCAGACAGAGAGAGAAAGAGGCAGATAGGTAGAGAGAGAATGGGTGTGCCAGCACCTGCAGCCACTGCAAACAAGCTCCAGACACGTGTGCCACCTTGTGCATCTGGCTTACGTGGGTCCTGGGAAATTGAGCCTCAAATCGGGGTCCTTAGGCTTCACAGGCAAGTGCTTAACTGCTAAGCCATCTCTCCAGCCCCGGCTTAAATATTTAATTTAATTTATTTATTTGAGGGAGAGAGAGGCAGATAGATAATGGACATGCTAGGGCCTCTAGCCACTACAAACAAACTCCAGACGCATGTGCCACCTTGTGCATCTGGCTTACGTGGGTCCTGGAGAATTGAATCCAGGTCCTTTGGCTTTGCAGACAAGCACCTTAAACGCTAAGCCATCCCTCCTGCCCTGTGTCATCTTTAGTACTGTCTCTTGTACATAGAATGATACCTATTCTATAGCAGATACTCAAAATTTATGTAAAGAGCAATCTAAAAGAAGGCCTTTTTCCCTTCACCTCACAGGCTGGGAGTCAAACAGGAGGAGGGAGGGAGACCATTTAATGTGATGAAGACAATGGTCAGGCTGCTTTGCCCAGCCAGGCATAGGCAAGGCCCAAGTCTAAGAATGGGCCAGCTTGGAGCTCGGGCTTCCACACTTCCTTTTTCTCCCCTCGGGGTGAAGAGGTAAGTAAAAATGTGGGAGAGGAAGCAGTGACTTATACATGTTTCTTTCTGTGACTATTGAAAAGAAGGAGAAGGGTGACTGCCACTGTGTTGTGTGGGACAGGCTCTAGAGGCAGTCTGATGAAATCTCAGCCTGGTTAGCAGATGCTGCAAGTGAGTGCGACTTGGAAGAGGCGGCCGAAATGTTTTTTTTTTTTTTTTTTTTTTTTGTGTGTGTGTGTGAGAAATACAGTACAAAAGAGATCTTTAGAGCTGGATGTAGTGGCTCATGCCTGTGATGTTTCTCCCCCCCCACCCCCGAAGTAGGATTTCACTGTAGCCCAGGCTGACCTGAAATTCACTATGTAATCTCAGGTTGGCCTCAAACTCATGGTGAGCCTCCTACCTCTGCCTCCCAAGTGCTGGGATTAAAGGCATTGTTTTTTTGAAAGGCTGAAACAGAAGAATTGCCATGAGTTTGAAGGCAACCTAGGTTACATACTGAGTTCAAGAAGTTTATGCTATACTGATAACTTGTCTCAAAAAATAAAGAAAGCCGGGCGTGGTGGCGCACGCCTTTAATCCCAGCACTCGGGAGGCAGAGGTAGGAGGATCACCATGAGTTCAAGGCCACCCTGAGACTACAGAGTTAATTCCAGGTCAGCCTGGACCAGAGTGAGACCCTACCTCGAAAAACCAAAAAAAAAAAAAAAAAAAAACTTGGGCTGGAGAGATGGCTTGCATCACCTTGTGCATCTGCCTTACATGACATCTGGGGAGTTGAACATGGGTCTTTAGGCTTTGCAGGCAAGCACCTTAACCACTAAATTATCTCTCCAGCCCTATATAATACATTTCAAAATTGTTTATTTATTGAGAGAATGAGAGAGGGAAAGAGGCAGACACACGCAGAGGGAGGGAGGGAGGGAGAGAGGGAGAGAGAGGGAGAGAGAGAGAGAGAGAGAGAGAGAGAGAGAGAGGGAGGGAGAGAGAGAGAGGGAGGGAGAGAGAGGGAGGGAGAGAGAGGGAGGGAGGGAGGGAGAGAGAATGGGTCTCCAGCTGCTGCACATGAACTCCAGATACATGCGCCCCCTTGTGCATCTGGCTTATGTGGTTCTGGGAGAATCAAACCGAGGTTTTTTGGCTTTGCAGGCAAATGCCTTAACCACTAAGCCATCTCTTCAGCCCTATAATGCATTTTGATCTCATTCCCTTAGTTGTTCTGTTTTATCCCTCTCCACTACCATGAACATGTTTCTTCTTCCTCATTAATCCCTATATTAAAATTTTTGTTAATTTTATTTGAGAGCAACAGACAGAGAAAGGAGAGAGAGAGAGAATGGGCATGCCAGGGCCTCCAGCCACTGCAAACAAACTCCAGATGCATAAGCCACCTTGTGCATCTGGCTTATGTGGGTCCTGGGGAATCAAGCCTCGAACCAAGGTCTTTAGGCTTCACAGGCAAACTTTTAACCACTAAGCTATCTTTCCAGCCCCTTAATCCCTATCTTAGTTACATGCCCTTACAAATATTATTTACTTATTTAATTGTGTGTATATGTGTGTACATGTGTGTGTGCAGGTGTGCCAGGACCTTTTGCCACTGCAAAAAGACACCAGATTTTTGTGCCACTTTTTGTGTCTGACCTATGTGGGTGCCTTGGGAACTAAACCCAAGTCAACAAACTTTGCAATCAAATACCTTTAACCACTGAACCATCTTCCCAGCCATCATGCCTTTTTGTGTTTTTTTGTTTGTTTGTTTGTTTTTCAAGGCAGGTTCTCCTTCTAGCCCAGGCTATCCTGGAACTCACTCGGTAGCCCCAGAGTGGCCTTGAACTCACAGCGACCTTCCTGCCTCTGCTTTATAAGTGCTGGGATTAAAGGCATGTGCCACCATGTCTGGCTGCTTTTGTGATCCACTGAGTTAAATTCAAGTCACTTGGATGGTGATGGGTGGAAGGTTAACTGTGGAATGGGCGACTTGTCAGTGGCTATTACACTGATGAACCTGACTGCTGTCTCCCAGCAACCGTTGGCTGTCACTAGCTCCTCTGGGAGGCCTGTTGTCTCACAGTCCTTTCCCCGTCAGTGGTGAAGTATTGACAGAGCCTATCTTGTGCTGTCATGGCCGTGTCATATTCAGAAGACAGTGATTTGAAGTCATTCCCCTTCTGCTGTTCTCACATTCTTTCTACCCTCTCTTCAGCGAAGTTCAGAGAAGGATATTTTTTTAATTCACTTAACTATTTATTAATACTAAGTGTTGACAAATTTCTGATAGTTAAACAACTTATCAAAGTTAAGATACAAATTAAATCACTATGTAAAGATATATAAACACTAAGATGTAGTCTGTGGTGGTTTGATTCAGGTGTCCCCCATAAACTTAGGCATGCTGAGTGCTAAGTTCCCAGCTGATGGAGATTTGGGAATAAGAACTCCTGGAGGCAGTGTATTGTTGGGGATGGGTTTATGGTAGGTTATAGCCAGTTTCCCCTTGCCAGTGTGTGGCACACCCTCCTGCTGCTATTGTCTACCTGATGTTGGCCAGGAGGTGATGTCCACCTTCTGCTCATGCCATCGTTTTTCCTGCCATCATGGAACTTCCCCTCAAACCTGTAAGCCAAAATAAAGCTCTTTTTCCACAAGCTGATCTTGGTTGGGTGATTTCTACCAGAATGTGAACCTGACTACAACAGTAAAGTGGTACCAGGAGTGGGATTGCTACTGACACCTGACTGTGTGGCTTTGGCCTTTTGGAACTGATTTTCAAGAAGAATGTGGAAGAATTTCCAACCTTGGCTTAAGAGATGCCTTGGACTATTCTGGTCAGAGTTGAAAGACCTGAATGCAGTAAGAACTATGGACTGTGAGGTTTGGCTTATGAGGGTGAGAACGAGCTTTGCCTGGACTAGGCTAGAGGCAAGTTGTGTGAAAAGCTTGCTGTTATGCCCATGTCCTGAGAAGTTGTGCAGGGTTTGCATTGCATAGAAATGGACTGGTGTGAGCAGAGGGATATGACACAGAAAAACAATCTTTGGGCCTAAACTACTGCCCTTTCACCTGCAAATTGCTTGAGAGATTACAACCTTTGAGATTGGGCCAGCTGACCTTCACTGGGGAACAGGAAGAATGTAGACTCATTTGAAGGGGCCTCTTTGCTCAAAGAGTGTCCTGTTCTTCAAAGTCGGCTTTATTCCCCCCCCCGGATTAACAAATTAGCACCCTAACTGGTATTGTGGAGTATAAGAAATGCAGGAAAGAGGGGGTCATTGAGTTTGCAACATGGTCTCGTGTTTTGGAAATGGTCATGGGTAGTGTGAAGCAGGTTTGCTGGATGCCTGCATGGAAACCCCATGGGGCCATGAGGATGAACCGTGGATTGCAGTGGAGACCAAGTGGAGATGTCGGGGCCATGATATGGCTGCCAACGAGAGCTGCCGGCCCTGGATGAAGTTTTCCAGGGCTGTGAGTAGCCTAGCTGGAGAGGCAGAATTGGAATTCCAGAAATTTGTTGCTGGTTAGAATTATTGGACTTGGAGATTTGTCACTGGCTAGAGTTGTTGGACTTGGAGTTACAGAGTTTGATGTTTGCCTTGTTTAAACTTTGTATTGGTTGAATGTTTGCTGCGCCCAATGCCATCTTTTGCAGTGTGAATGTTTTTTTTTTTGTGCTATTATATTTTTTTGGGTGATTTTTTTTTTTTTTTTTGGTATTATGGCTCATTTAAAAGTCCTTGGGTTATAGGGATGTTTGAACATCATTAGGATAGATAAAAAATGAGTTGGGGGGCTGGAGAGATGGCTTAGCGGTTAAGCGCTTGCCTGTGAAGCCTAAGGACCCCGGTTCGAGGCTCGGTTCCCCAGGTCCCACGTTAGCCAGATGCACAAGGGGGCGCACGCGTCTGGAGTTCGTTTGCAGAGGCTGGAAGCCCTGGCGCGCCCATTCTCTCTTTCTCCCTCTATCTGTCTTTCTCTCTGTGTCTGTTGCTCTCAAATAAATAAATAAATAATTTAAAAAAATGAGTTGGACTGAATGTGTTGCATTTTATATCATGTATGGTTATCAGTTTATGGGGGACAGAGGGCAGAATGTGGTGATTTGATTCAGGTGTCCCCCATAAACTTAGGTGTTCTGAATGCTGGGTTCCCAGCTGATGGAGATTTGGGAATGAAGGCATCCTAGAGGCAGTGTATTTTTGGGGGCAGGCTTATGGGTGTTGTAGCCAGTTTCCCCTTGCCAGTATTTGGCATACTCTCCTGTTGCTGTTGTCCACCGTATGTTGGCCAGGGCATGATGTCCACCCTCTGCTCATGCCATCATTTCTTTCTGCCATCCTGGAGCTTCCCCCTCGAGCCTGTAAGCCAAAATAAACCTCTTTTTCCCCACAAGCTGCTCTTGGTTGGGTGTCTTCTACCAGCAATGTGAACCTGACTGCAACATAGTCTATTTAAAATATTATTTTAAATTTAAATTTAATTTAACTTATTTACTTATTTGTGAGAGGGAAAGAGACAGAAAGAGAGAGAATGGACATGCCAGGGCCTCCAGCTCCAGATGCATGTGTCACCTGGAGCATTTGGCTTATGTGGGTACTGGAAAATCGAACCTGAGTCCTTAGGCTTCACAGGCAAGTGCCTTAACCACTGAGCAATCTCTCCAGCACATCATCATCATCATTATGAAAGAGAGAGAGAGAGAGAGTGCATGCACATACTAGGGCCACTTACCACTGAAAACAAACTCTGGACACATGTATTATTTTGTGAGTCTAACTTTTATGTGGGTATGTAGGTACTGAGGAATTGAACTGAGCCAGTAGGCTTTGCAATCAAGTGCCTTTAATTACTGAGTCTTATAGTCTATTTTCTTGTTGTTGTTTTTTTTTTTTTTTTACTTCTAGCCCAAGCTGACCTGGAACTCACTCTGTAGTCTCAGGCTGGCCTCAAATTTACAGAGATACTCCTACCTCTGCTTCCTAAATGCTGGGATTAAAGGCGTGTGCCACTAACTCCACTATAATTTATTTTGAAATATGATAAATATACATTGTACAAACAGGTAGTTATAGTAGCTCTGGTGTGAATTATATGAAGAAAATTATTGTAAGAAATCAAGCTGGGTGTGATTGTGCATGCCTGTAATCTCAGCACTTAGGAGGTGGAGGCAGGAGAATGATGAGTCGAAGGCCAGCCTTGAGTATATAAGATCTTATCTGGAATAAAGAAGGGAATCGGCTACTCAGTGCTTTGATAGGTGCTGAGAAAGTGTGACTTTCCAACTTCTTAATTATTGGAGAAATAGTTAAAATGAAAACCAGAATCAACTTCATATTCCAATTAACAGAGATAGCTGGGAATATAGTGGTGAATATCTGTAATCTTAGAACTTGGAAGGCAGAGGATTTAAGTTTGAGGCCAGCCAGGGTTACATAGTGAGACTGTCTCAAACAAAGATGGAAAACAAAACATGAATAAAAAAAGCAATTATGGTCTGAGAGATGGCTTAGCAGTTAAAGTCACTTGCTTGCAAAGCCTGATGGCCTGGGTTTGATTTCCCTAGCACCCATGTAAAGCCAGATACATAAAGTGGCAAATGTATCTGGAGTTTGTTTGCAGTGGCAAGAAACCATGGCTTGCCCATTCATTTTCTCTCTCTCCTTGGAAATCAATACATAACATATTTAAAAGAAAATAAAGGGCTGGAGAGATGGCCTAGCGGTTAAGTGCTTGCCTGTGAAGCCTAAGGACCCTGGTTCGAGGCTCGGTTCCCCAGGTCCCACATTAGCCAGATGCACAAGGGGGCGCACGCATCTGGAGTTCGTTTGCAGAGGCTGGAAGCCCTGGCGCGCCCATTCTCTCTCTCTCCCTCTATCTGTCTTTCTCTCTGTGTCTGTCGCTCTCAAATAAATAAATAAAAAGAAATTAAAAAAAGAAAAAAAAAAAAGAAAATAAAAATCCATGTGGCCCTTGAGGTTTTAGTGAAATGAGTACTCTCAGTCAATGGGATAGGTATGTAAATTATGAAATCTTATGTGAAATTTGCCAGTGTATTTTGGTCCTAAAAGATATTTGCTATGATTTGAATTTAGAATGACTTTTGCAGGCTCATCTTTTGAATGTTTGGTCCCAAGCTATTTTGGAAGGTTCTGGAAACTTTGGGAGGTAGATCCTAGCTGAAGGAAGGAGGCCACTATAGGGTGGGCAAAGTGACCATTAGGGGTAGGCCTTTGAAGGTTATACCCTGCCCTTAGTTCTGAGCTCCCTCCCTGCTTCTTGGTCAGCTGTGGTCTATCCCAGGCTCTTGCTTCCACGAGCTGAGCTGCTCTGCCATGTCTGCTCAAACAACCCTTTCCTCCCATGTGGCATTGCTTTCAGGTGCTCATAGTAATGCAAAAGTGACTAACATATTTATGCCTTTTCATCCAATTATACTGCTTAGTAGGAATGTTTTATTAAATATTTATTTATTGGGCTGGAGAGATGGCTTAGCGGTTAAGGCACTTGCCTACAAAGCCAAAGGATTAATGTTCAATTCCCCAGGACTCATGTAAGCCAGATGCACAAGGTGGCACATGTGCCTGGAGTTCATTTGTAGCATCTGGAGGCCCTGGTGTGCCCATTCTCAATCTCCCTCCCCCATCTCTCTCTCTGCTTCTTTCTCTGTCTCAAATAAATAAGCATTTTAAAAAATATTTTATTTATTTACAAACAGAGAGAGAGGAGAGACAGAGAAAATGGATGTACTGGGGCCTCCAGTTGCTGCAAATAGGCCCCAGATGCATGTGCCACTTTGTGCATCTGTCTCCACATGGGCACTGGGGAATTGAACCTGGGTTGTTAGGCTTTGCAGGCAGGCATCTTACCCACTGAGCTATCTCTCCAGCCCATATTCTTTTATTTTTGACATAAAGTCTTGCTATGCAGCCTTCATTGGCTTGGAACTTGCTAGGTAGACCAGGCTGGCCTCGAGTTTGCAGCGATCCTCCTGCCTCTGCCTCCTGAAGTTGCTAGAATTCCAGGTAAAGCACCACTGTACTCAGCATATTTATATATCGTTCTTATGGAGTAGTTTATTTTGTTTATTGATTTGCAAGGAGAGACAGACAAACAGAATGGGTGTGCCAGGGCCTCTTGCCACTGCAAATGAACTTCAGACACATGTGTACATGGGTATTAGGAAATCAAGGCAGCAGGTTTTGCAAGCAAGTGCCTTTAACCACTGAGCCATTTCCCCAGCCCTTATGGAATAATTTAATCATTAGTTAGTTTTTTCACTTGTATATGTATGTGTAAATTGTTTCTCATGGGATGAAAGTTTGCCTTAAAGTTATGAATAAATTGTAGGATTGTGTGTGTGAAGTGACTTAAGTCAAAAAGTTTCAAACTGTATTTACCTTGTGGGCTTCTCTCTCTCTCTTTTGTTTGTTTTTCAAGATAGGGTCTCACTTTGTCCAGGCTGACCTGGAATTCACTATGTAGTCTCAGGGTGGCCTCAAACTCACAGTGATCCTCCTACATCTGCCTCCTGAGTACTGGGATTATAGGCCTGCGCCACCGTGCCTAGCTACAAGTATACTTTCAAATCTTTAAAAAAATATTATATTTTTATTTATTTAGTTAGTTGACAGAGAAAGAGGGAGAGGGGAGAGAGAGAGAGAGAATGGGTGCGTCAGGGCCTCCAGCCACTGCAAACGAACTCCAGAGTCAGGAGTTTGAGTCAGGGTCTCATGTACCCAAGCTGGCTTTGAACTTGCTATGTAGCACAGGCTGGCCTTGAACTCCTGATCTTTCTGCTTCCACTTCCGAGTGCTCCATTTAGTTTTTTTTTTGTTGTTTGTTTGTATTTGGTTTTGGTTTTTGAAGTATGGTCTACCCAGGTTGACCTGGAATTCCCTATGTAGTCTCAGGGTGGCCTCGAACTCACAGCAATCCTCCGACCTCTACCTCCTGAGTGCTGGGATTAAAGGCGTGCACCACCATGCCCAGTTCCATTTAATTTTATATAATTAATTTTTATTTTTTTGTTTTCAAGGAAGGTCTCCCTCTAGCCTAGGCTGACCTGGAATTCACTATGTAGTCTCAGGGTGGCCTTGAACTCATGGTGATCCTCCTACCTTTGCCTCCTGAGTGCTGGGTCAAAGGCATACACAACCATACCATATCTTTTTGAAAAGTTTATTTATTTATTTGAAAGAGTGGGAGAGAGTGGGCACACCAGGGCGTCCAGCCACTGGAAATGAACTTCAGACGTATGTGCCACCATGTGCATCTGGCTGACATGGGTTCTGGGGAGTTGAAACTGGGTCCTTTGACTTTGCAGGCAAGAGTCTTCCAACTAAGCCATCTGTAATTTTTATTTTTATTTTATTTTATTTATTTATTTTGGTTTTTCAATTTAGGGTTTCATTCTAGCCCAGGCTGACCTGGAATTCACTATTCAGGGTGGCCTTGAACTCACCATGATCCTCCTACCTCTGCCTCCCAAGTGCTGAGATTAAAGGCGTGTGCCACCACACCCGGCTGTAATTTTTATTTTTAATTTGAGAGAAAGAGGCAGAAAGAGTGAGAATGAGAGAAAGAGAGAATGGACACACCAGGGCCTCCAGCTGATGCATGAACTCCAGATGCATGTGCCACATTGTGTGTCTGGCTTACATGGATCCTGGGGAATTGAACCTGGGACATTTGGCTTTGCAGGCTAAGCCAAATTTTCAGCCCTTGTTTTATTTACTTTATAACCAAATCCTAAAGACTCCGGAAACTCTAGAAACTCCTTATCAACCGTTGTGGGGAAAAATCAGCTTTTACTTGTACTTTTTTTTTACTTGCCTTGGCAGAAACAAAACTGCTTAACATGAGATATTAATGTAGAAATAACAAGTTAGGTAGAAAAAAGAAAACTTTGAAGTTTCCTTTGAAATGGGCACTCATTAGGAATTATAATAACATTTAAATTGAGAAAATCAGTCATTTCAAAAAATTTAACAGCTTACATATTTTCACATTTGTGTTTCTGACAAATGAATATGAAAAGCCCAGGAGGCAGAATGTACTGTTGCTAGTTATAATTTTTATTTTTAACACCCTGAATTGCTTAGTTCTCATTTCCTTTTGTATGTCAGCTTGTGGTTAGTTTTGCAAGCTGACATTTTCTTTGCTGACAGTTTTTAAAACATAAGGGCAGACAACTTGGTCAGGAGCTTCCCCATTCCACAGAACATTTGAGAACTTAAAAATGGCATTAATATACAGCCTTTTAGACACAATGTGCCTTGATATTCATGACCTCACAGTGGCTGCTGCTACCTACACAAGACCTGCATAATAAGAGTAATAAAAGAATGACATCAAAATCGGAAAGAGGCTGGAGAGATGGCTCAGCAGTTAAGGCACTTGCCCATAAAGCCTAATGACCCAAGTTCGATTCCCCAGTACCCATATAAAGCCAGATGCACAAATTGGCATGTGTGTCTGGAATTCTTTTGCAGTGGCTAGAGGCCCTGGTGCACACGCCTTTGATCCCAGCACTCGGGAGGCAGAGATAGGAGGATCGGTATGAGTTTGAGGCCAGCCTGAGACTACAGAGCAAATTCCAGGTCAGCCTGAGCTACAGCGAGACCCTGCCTTAAAAAAAAAAAAAAAAACCAACAACAACAAAAAACAAAAACAAAAGATTGAATTCTATGTATTTTCCAGGCTTGGTGGTATACTCCTGTGACACCAACACCTGGGAAGTAGAAGCAAGAAGATCAGGAGCTCTAGGTCAACGTCAGCCACATGGTGGGTTTGAGGCCAGCCTGAGGTATATGAGGCCCTGTCTCAAAAGAATCTGTTTTACGCATCTTTAATCCAAGCACTCGGGAGGTTGAGGTAGGAGGATCACTGTGAACTTCCAGTTCTCTTGTCTTCACTTCCTTTTTTGCCATAGGTGTTCTGGGGTTACAAACACATGCTACTGCATATGGCATTTACAATGGGGGCTGGAGGTCCACACTCAGGTCCTCATGCTTGTGCAGAAAGTGCTGGTGCCCTGCACCATTTCCCCAGTTCCTATCTTTTTTTTTTTTTTTTTTTTTTTTTGGTTTCAGGTGTTAGTACTTGACTGACCCAAACTATGGTTTAACTGATGGGAACCACGTGACCCTGTGGTTTTACTCCCAATCCCACTTTGCTCTTTTAGCAAGATTTGTCCTTGCTGATTTAGCTTTTAGTTTTATTTTCTGTCTGAGATTTTCTTTGGTTTAGTGCCTACAAGTATTTGTTAGTGAAATGTAACATATATGAAAATGAAAAGAAAAATAATACTGTCTCTTTTGAGTCTTGTTCCCTCTCTCATTTTATAATATTTTTAAAAATTAATTTTAGTTATGAGAGAGAGAGAGAGGTAGTGTGAAAGAGTGGGTGGGCCAGGGCCTGTAGCTGCTGCAAACCAAGTCCAGATTCATGTGCCGCCTTGTGCATTTGGCTTATGTAGATCCTGTGGAATCGAATGTGGGTCTGTTGGCTTTGTAGGCAAGTGCCTTAACTGCTGTTGCAGTCAGGTTTGCATTGCTGTCAGAAATCACCCAACCAAGAACAGCTTGTGGAAAAAAGGGTTTATTTGGGCTTACAGACTCGAGGGGAAGCTCCACGATGGCAGGGGAAAACGATGGCATGAGTAGAGGGTAGAAATCACCCCCTGGCCAACATAAAGTGGACAGTAGCAACAGGAGAGTGTGCCAAACACTAGCAAGAGGGAGCTGGCTGTAACACCCAAAAGCCCGCCCCCAAAAATACACAGCCTCCAGGAGGTATTAATTCCCAAATCTCCATCAGTTGGAAACCTAGCATTCAGAACACCTAAGTTTATGGGGGACACCTGAATCAAACCACCACAACTGCTAAGGTATCTCTTTAGCCCCCTCTCTCATTTTTAAAATATATATTTTTATATTTTTTTTATTTATTTATTTGACAGCGACAGACACAGAGAGAAAGACAGATAGAGGGAGAGAGAGAGAATGGGCGCGCCAGGGCTTCCAGCCTCTGCAAACGAACTCCAGACGTGTGCGCCCCCTTGTGCATCTGGCTAACGTGGGACCTGGGGAACCGAGCCTTGAACCGGGGTCCTTAGGCTTCACAGGCAAGCGCTTAACCGCTAAGCCATCTCTCCAGCCCCATAATTTTTAAAATATTTAATTAAGTAATTTACTTATTTGACAGAGAAATGGGGGGGGAGAGAGAGAGAGAGAGAGAGGGATAGAGAGAGAATGGGTGCGTCAGGGCCTCCAGCCAGTACAGACGAATTCCAGACATGTGCACCCCCTTGTGCATCTGGCCAACGTGGGTCCTGGGGAATTGAACCTGGGTCCTTTGGCGTTGCAGGCAAACACCTTAACTGCTAAGCCATCCATCCAGCCCCTCTCTCATTTTTTAAAGAAAGCACAATGCTATTTGGTTTTATCTTACCTGCCACATCTGAAGCCATGTAACTACTTGTTTAGATCAGAATATCAAACTTGAATAATGATTAAGCTGAAAATTTTCATGGCAAGAACCAACAGGGGTAAAATGAATAGAAACCAGCTGGTACTTGTAACCTGCCCTTGATTGTGTATGCTTCCTTGCTCACTGGAAAGTAGACAAGGCTGGGGTGAAAAATGAATGGTCTCTGTGAACAGAGTACATAGTTCACAGTTGAGCCCACATAGAAAGCCAAGCCTGAGATCTGAGAACATGCAGATCTCTCTCTTTCACACGGCAGGAGCATGAGTGGTGTCTTTCATTCATCTCCCTCTCTGTTCTTGACTTTCACAGTACATACTTTTCTCCTGCTCAAGTCCAAGACCTCTCCAAATGGCAGGACTTTCTTTTCTCTTAGGAGCAACTTAAAATGGACATTAAATGTATAGTTGTTGTATCTAGTCTCTAAGGATGGTCTCAATATTTGTGGTGGTTTGAATCAGATGGCCCCCATAAACTCATATGTTCTGAATGCTTAGTTCCCAGATGATGGTAATTTGGGAGGTGGAGCCTTGCTGGAGGAGGTGTGTTTCTGGAGGTAGGCTTAGGGAGGTTCTAGCCAGCTCCCCCTTGCCAGAGTTCATCCTGCTTTCATACTGCTGCTTTCTACCTTCTGTCCCATGGAGGTGATGTCCAGCCTCTGCTCGTGCCATGCTTTTCCCTGCCACCATGAAGCTTCCCCTTGAGACTATAAGCCAAAACAAACAACTTCCCTCCCATCAGCTGCTTTTTGTCGGGTGCTTTGTCCCAGCAACATGAGGGTAATAACAATATTCATGTGTAGCTGGGATGTACCTCAGTGGTAGAACTCTTGCGTAGCATGAAGGAGCACCTGGTTTCATCTCTAGCACTGCAAAAAATATTCATACTCTGGGGCTGGAGAGATGGCTTAGTGGTTAAGTTCTTGCCTGTGAAGCCTAAGGACCCTGGTTCGAGGCTCAATTCCCCAGGACCCATGTAAACCAGATGCACAAGGGGGCACATACATCTCGAGTTCATTTGCAGAGGCTGGAGGCCCTGCCATTTTTTCTCTCTCTCTCTCTGCCTCTTTCTGTCTGTTACTCTCAAATAAATAAATAAAAAAAACTTCAAAAAATATTCATACTCTGGTAATCCTCTCCCGTATGTCAACCTGGCTTGTGATCTGAGTTAAGCAATAAAATGTGGCCAGTTCTGGGCCTGGATTTTTTTTTTTAAATATGTTTGTAAATGTTTTTATTCTTTTTTTTAAAATTTTATTTATTTATTTGAGAGCGACAGACACAGAGAGAAAGACAGATAGAGGGAGAGAGAGAGAATGGGCGCGCCAGGGCTTCCAGCCTCTGCAAACAAACTCCAGACGCGTGCGCCCCCTTGTGCATCTGGCTAACGTGGGACCTGGGAACCGAGCCTCGAACCGAGGTCCTTAGGCTTCACAGGCAAGCGCTTAACCGCTAAGCCATCTCTCCAGCCCTGGGCCTGGATTTTTAAATTTATTTTTTTGGCTTTTCGAGGTAGGATCTCGCTGTAGCCCAGGCTGACCTGGAATTCAATCTCAGGGTGGCCTCAAACTCACAGTGATCCTTCTACCTCTGCTTCCAGAATGCTGGGATTATAAGTGTGTGCCACATGCCTGGCTTAACTTTTTTTTTTTTTATTGACAGCTTGCATAAATATAAACAATATACCATGATCATAACCCCCTTCCACCACCCTAGTTTTTTCCCCCCAAATTCACCCTCTATTGAATCCCTTCTAACTAGTCTGTTTTTGATTTTGATGCCATTTTCCCCTCCTCTTATGTAGGCCTTGTGAGGTTATGAATATGAAGGCCACGTTGTATCTGGAAGAAAGCATTGTAAGCAGTCCTCCCACCTCTTCTACAATGGACCCTGAGCCTTGGAGGGTATAATGGAGATGTCTTGCTTAGTGCTGAATACTCCACTGTCACTTCTTCTCAGCACTTTCATAAGTTTTTAAAAATTTTTGTTTATTTTTTTGTTTATTTTTATGTATTTATTTGATAGCGACAGACAGAGAGAGAAAGAGGCAGAGAGAGAGAGAGAGAGAGAGAGAGAATGGGTGCGCCAGGGCCTCCAGCCACTGTAAACGAACTCCAGACGCATGCGCCCCCTTGTGCATCTGGCTAACGTGGGTCCTGGGGAATCGAGCCTCGAACTGGGGTCCTTACGCTTCACAGGCAAGCGCTTAACCGCTAAGCCATTTCTCCAGCCCCTTTCATGAGTTTTGAGTCACCCCAGTGGCCACTGCCATCTGAAAAGAGAAGCTTCTCGAACCAAAAGTGAGAGTAACATCAATATATGGGCGTAAACATAAGTATTTAAATTTTTTTGTTTATTTTTATTTATTTATTTGAGAGCAACAGACAGAGAGAGAAAGAGAGAGAGGGAGAGAATGGGCATGCCAGGGCCTTCAGCCACTGCAAATGAACCCCAGATGCATGTGCCCCCTTGTGCATCTGGCTTATGTGGGTACTGGGGAATCAAGCCTTGAACCGGGATCCTTAGGCCTCATGAGCAAGCACTTAACCACTAAGCCATCTCTCCAGCCCCAACATAAGTATTTAGAAGGCAGTTTTGTGGGCATACTATATCTATTTAGCCAAAAAACAGTAGTAGTTTTCCCCTCTAGGGCTTATGACCTTAGCCATAGGTATTTATTTTGATTTTTACATTATTGTTATTAGCCACAGGCTTTTGATTAGGTTTTCAGTACCAGGCATGAATTCCCTCCTGTGGAGATGGCCTCAAGTTCAATCAGAGAGCATTTGTTTCTCCCATAAGAGATACTCCAAATTGTACCAGTTGGTATATTTGGTCTGGCAGTCTGGGTGTAAAGCTTGCCGGATCCACTGTTGGTTAAAACTATTCATGACTTTTCTTCCTTAACAGGCTCCCCAGCTCTCTCCAGCATTATGGCAGCTAGTCAACAGGGAGGAAGCTTCCAGCTCAGCTTCAGTCTGATTCCTCAGGGACCTGCAGCCCAATCATGGGGAGTCTTCAGCAATAGGGTCTTACCATCTAGTTCTGGTGAGCTTCCAAGAGCCTTGGCAATATCCTGTAATAGTTCAGGGGCTCCATGGGTCTCCCTAACCAACAGTTTGCTGGAAGGTATCCCACCCCTGGCACTGAAATTTTCTTGTAACAATCTATGGCTTCTGGGCACAGCATTATCCACCCCCATAGGAAGCTTCTGCCTAAACTCTTTTTTAAAACATACACAGGAGGAGGGATGGACAGAGTGACAAGGAAGGGAGGGAGGGATGGACGGAGGGAGGGGCAGACAGAGGGATGGAGTTATGAAGGGAGCGATGGAGGGAGAAACAGAGGGAAGGACAGATGGAGTGATGGTCAGATGGAAGGACAGGGATGGATGGAGGGATGGATGTAAGGAGGGAGGGAGGGAACAAGGGAAGGACAGAGGAAAGGACAGATGAAAGGATGGAGGGATGGACAGAGGGATGGGCAGAGGGATGGGCAGAGATGGGCAATGGAGGGAGGGACAGATGGAGGTATGGATAGATGGATGGAGGGAGGGACAGGCAGAGGGAGTGATGGAGGGATGGATGGGGGTGAGGGATGGATGGTGGGACTGAGGAACAGACAGATGGAGGGATAGACAGGAGGAAGGACAGACAGAAGGATGGAGAGAGGGAGGGAGGGATGGACAGGCAGATGGGGGAGTGATGGATGAGCAGACAGATGGAGGGATGAAGGGAGGGATGCTTGGAAGGAGGGTGAGATGGAAGGAAAGATGGAGGGATAGAGGGACGTGCTGAGGGAGGGACCGATGAGGGAGGAACAGAGGAGGAATTAGGGAGGGATAGATAGAGGGATGGAGGGACAGATGGAGGGAGTGATGGATCGATGGAGGGACGGCCAGATGGACAGATGATGGGAAGGACGGAGGGAAGGATGGGATTAGGGAGGGAGGGAGGGATGGACGGACAGATGAACAGAGGGATGAGCAGTGGGTTGGAGGGGTGGAAAGATAGAGGGATGGACAGAGGGATGGATGGAGGGACAGAGGGAGTTATGGACAGAGAGAAACACAGAGGGAGGGATGTATGGAAGTGTGGAGGGACAGATGGACAGCTGGAGGTACTGAGGAAGGAAGTGATGGAGGGAGTACCAGATGGAAGGATGGATGGATGGACAGAGGGAGGGATGGATAGAGGGATCGTGGGGGGAAGGACAGATGCACACACAGTGGAGGGATTGATAAAGGGAAGGAGTGATGGATCGATGAAGGGATGGTCAGATGGACAGATGGTGGGAAGGATGATATTAGGGAGGGAGAGAGGGATGGACGGACAGATAGACAGAGGGATGGACAGAGGGATGAGCAGTGGGTTGCATGGGTGGAAAGATAGAGGGATGGACAGAGGGATGAGCAGTGGGTTGCATGGGTGGAAAGATAGAGGGATGGACAAAGGGATGGATGGAAGAACAGTGGGAGCTATGGACAGAGGGATACACAGAGGGAGGGATGTATGGAAGTGTGGAGGGACAGAGGGACAGCTGGAGGTACTGAGGGAGGGAGTGATGGAGGGAGTAACAGAGGGAAGGATGGATGGACAGACGGATGGATGGAGGGAAGGACAGATGCACAGTGGAGGGGTTGAAGGAAGGAAGGATGGATGGTCAGAGGGAGGGAAGAATGGAAGGGAAGAATGGAAGGGCGGATGGACAGAGGGAGGGAGGGAGGGATGGACAGAGGGATGGAGGGAAGGACAGAAGAAGGGATGGAGGGAAGGGTGGAAGGGTGGATGGAAAGATGGAGGGGGAGGGATGGATGGATGGAGGGACAGAGGGAGGGATAGATGGATGCAGGGGGTACAGATGGATAGACGGATGGAGAAATGGATGGAGGGACAGAGGAACAGACAGGGAGCCAGACAGACAAGGGGACATAGGGAGGGACAGAAGGATGGAAGGACAGACAGAGGAACAGATGGAAAGATGTATGTATGGGCAAATGGAAGGATGGAGGGATGGGTAGAGAGAGGGATAGAGAGACAGAGGGAGGGATGGACAGAAGTAGCAACAGATGGAGGGACAGATGGACTGATGGAAGGATGAAGGGACAGACCTTATGGACAGATGGAGGGACAGGGGTACAGACAGAAGTATGGAGGGACATGGAGGGACAGTCAGAGGTACTGACGGAGGGAGGGACAGATGGATGGAGGGATGGAGAGAGGGATGGATGGATGGATGGACAGACAGGGAGTTATGGACATATGGAGGAACAGACAGACATATGGAGGGATGAACAGAGGGACAGAGGGGGGAATGGACAGAGGGAGGGATGCAGAGAAAGTTAAGGAGGGATGAACGGAAGTACTGATGGAGCATGGAGGGAGGGATGTACAGAGCAATGGACAGAGGCACAGATGGAGCAAGGGAGGGATGGATAAATGGACAGACAGAAGGAGAGATGGGTGGATGGAGGGATGGACAGGTGGAGGGACAGACCGAGGATGGAGGAAGGAATGGAGGGATGGGTGGGTATATGGAGGGAGGGAGGGAGGGAGAGAGGGGTGGAGGGATGCAGGGATAGATGGATGGATGGATGGAAAGAATGGTGGAGGGAGGGATGAACAGATGAACAGTGAGTTCCAGGCTAGCCTGGGCTACAGATGAGATATCTCAAACAAGGAAAAGTGGGGCTAGATATAGTGTGTCCCTCCAGATGTACAAGGTGGTACATGCATCAGGAGTTTGTTTGCAGTGGCTATTCTATTTGCTTCTTTCTTTCTCAAATAAATTATATATATATGTTTTTTTTTCTCACTATGATAATATAAACCTGTCCCACAATTGTTCATTTAAAAATATTTTTGGGATAAAGGGAAGAGAAAGGAAGGGAGGAGGATACTTAATAGGTTGATATTGTATATATGTAATTACAATAATTGTAATGGGGAGGTAATATGATGGAGAATGGAATTTCAAATGGGAAAGTGTGGAGGTGGGGAGGGAGGGAATTACCATGGGATATATTTTGTAATCATGGAAAATGTTAATAAAAATTAAAAAAAAAATTGGGGGGCCTGGAGAGATGGCTTAGTGGGTAAGCACTTGCCTATGAAGCCTAAGGACCCTGGTTCGAGGCTCCATTCCCCAGGACCCACATTAGCCAGATGCACAAGGGGGCGCACGCGTCTGGAGTTTGTTTGCAGTGGCTGGAGGCTATGGCGCACCCATTCTCTCTCTCTCTGCCTCTTTTTTTTTTTTTTTTGGTTTTTTGAGGTAGGGTCTCACTCTGGTCCAGGCTGACCTGGAATTCACTCTGTAGTCTCAGGGTGGCCTTGAACTCATGGTGATCCTCCTACCTCTGCCTCCCGAGGGCTGGGATTAAAGGCGTGCGCCACCATGCCCGGCTCTCTGCCTCTTTCTCTGTCTGTTGCTCTCAAATAAATAAATAAATGAAAATATTAAAAAATATTTTTGCTGGGTGTGGTGATGCACTCCTTTAATCCCAGCATTTGGGAGGCAGAGGTAGGAGGATCATCATGAGTTCGAGGGCACCCTGAGACTACAGAGTAAATTCCAGGTCAGCCTGGGCTTCTGTGAGACCCTAACTCAAAAAAAAAAAAACAGAAAAAAAAGAAAAGCCCCCCCCCCCATTCTGTAGACTGTCTTTCCACTTTGGTGATTATTTCCTTGGCTGTGTAAAAGCTTTTTAAAAATACTGTTTATTTATTTGAGAGAGAGAAGAGAGAGAGCAAGAGAGACAGAGAATTGGCACACTAGGGCCTCTTGCCACTGAAAACAACTTCAGACACATAAATCACTTTGTGTATCTTTATGTGGTTACTGGGCAATGGAACCTGGGCCAGCCTACTTTGCAAGCAAGCACCTATAACTGTTGAGCCTTTTCTCCAGCCCAGCAGAAGCTTTAAAAATATTTGTATTTATTTGCATGTGCATGTGTATGTAATATATGTATTTATGGATGCATGCATTCATATGTGCTCCAGGGTCTCCAGCCACTGCAAATACACTCCAGTGTCTTCTTTGATTCCTTTGATTTCCTCTTTCATTCCTTTGATTTCTTCTTTGACTTTGAACATATTTGCCATCATTCTTTTGAAATCTTTCTCAGGCATTACCTCTAAATTGTTCTCACTGGAGGTCATTTCTGATGCATTAATACTTTTTGGTGGATTTATATTGTCTTGATTTTTGGTGTTTCTTGTGTTATAATGTATATATTTTTGCATCTTGGATTAAGTTAATGCTTGGATTTTTTTTTAATTAGCTGGGTATTCTTAGCTGTATCAATTGATCTGATGTTATTTATCTTCAGGATAGGAGGTTAAGATGTTAGGTGTGGCTCTTAACACTCTCAGAGTATCTAGAAAAGTGTTCCTAGGGGTTGAGTTTGCCTGCTATGGTAGTATTCAAGTAGGCTGAGTGGAACAAAATACAGGTAGATTCTAAAAGTTAACTAAACACTGTACACATTCAATCAAAAACAGTACCGAGTATTTATGCAAGAGAAGGTATTATAATAAGCAGATCTTCTATCAACAAAGAGGTTAAGATTTCTGGTCTGTTGAGGGTTCCAAGTCAGCTTGTGACCAAGTGAGACCCTTCCCTGGTGCAATCCCAGTTACCTTTTTGGATGATTTTGGTCTCAGTCAAGTAGGCTGGGTGGGTCACTGGACCACCGTTCTGTTTACTGGAGCTGGGCTCTGGCTTTTCCTGTGAGGCAAATTGAGCCTGGCAATTGTGGCCCTGTAGATCGGCACTGCCACTGCTGAAACCGCAGCAGCTGTTGCTGAAGCTGCCGCTGCTGGATCCGCTGCTGCTATAGCCATGGCTGTTGCTGTTGGTGGAGCGGCTGCTGCTGCTGCTGGATCCACCACTGCTATAGCCACCTTTGCTGATGGATCTGCCGCTGCTGGAACCGCTGCTGCTGGAGCTGCTTCTGCAGGCCTGTGTGGGCTCTGGATGCTCTGAATCTCTCCTACTTCTCTGCTGTGTTTGAATTTCTTATACACCTCACTTTTTAGTAAAAGTGTGTATTTTGCTGGGTTTTCTTTGGCTTTTTCTCCTGTAGGCTGCTTTGGTATGGTTCTTATGCTGCTGTCTTAACCAGAAGTCCTTCAAATACACTCCAGATGCATGCACCACTCTCGCATCTGAATTAACATAGGTATTAGCAAATTAAACCCAGGATGGCAAGTTTTTCAAGCAACACCTTTAACCAGTGAGCCATCTCCCCAGCCCAATGCAGAAGCCTTTTTAATTTCAAGCAATCCCATTTGTCAATTCCTGGCATTATTTCTTGTGCTTTTGGAGCCTTCTCTGGAAAATCCTTACCTATGCCTATAAATTGAAGCATTTTTAAGGTATTGGTTTCCCTGGCATTTTTCAAATTTTCAGGTCATATATTAAGTTTTTTGGCCAATTTTGAACTGATTTTTTTTGCACAAAGTAAGAGTTGGGAATCTAGTTTCATTCTTTTACATTTAGAAATCTTGTTTTCCTGGCTGGAGAGACAGCTCAGTGGTTAATGTGCTTGCCTGCAAAGCCTAATGGACCAGGTTCAATTCCCCAGTGCCCATGTCAAGCCAGATGCACAAAGTGGTACATATATCTGGAGTTCATTTGCAGTGGCTGGAGTCTCTGGCATGCCTGTTTTTTTTTTCCTCTCTCCCCTCTGTCTGTCTCTTTCTCCCCTCCCTCCTTCCCTCCTTCTCTCTCCCCTCCCTCTGTCTCTCTCTCTCTCTCTACATGTAAATAAATAAATAAATAATTTTTTTAAATCTTGTTTTCCAAGCTCCATTAGTTAAACGGGCTGTTATTTTTTTTTCCTCCAGTATATTCAGCAACTGGGGAGAAGTCTCAGCAGTTGAAGGTGCTTGCTTGCAAAGTCTGCAGGTCTGGGTTCAATTCAAATCATTGATTGTTGGTATCCCTAAGGCACAGGGGTGAAGCCTCCAACCCCAGCTTCTTGCTAATGTTCCCAAGTGACTTGGCTTTGATCTGTACCTTTGCCATTTTGTTTGTTTCTTTTCACTGGGCCCTACTTTATGCTTACGACCTCCTTAAATAGCCCCTCCCCATTTGTGATTGTGTATGTTTCAGAGACTATCAGTGAAGTTCTTCCTCACCAAAGTGACCTCGTTCATAGGTTGTACATTTTCCCACCCTCAGGTCAGTCTGTTGTAATGAACATGGTTCATTTAATGTGACGTAGACATTTGTCATTTTGATGATCTAGCATTTGCTTCCCTGTGTCTATCCACCACATGTTGGAACTGAGAGGTACCAGGTTCTGACAATCTTGGCTGCACGGCCATGGCGGATTGGTGCCGAGGTGGCACCATAGCAGCTAAGACAAATGACTTCCTCAGAATTCCCAAATGCATCATTAGAAAGAACCAAAATCTATCCTTTACAAATGGTAGGAGTGGTAGACTGAAATTCAGAAATAGCTCTGTTCCCTGTGGCAGGTTTACTAGTTGTGATTATGTTAGCAGTGAGCTACAGAAAAGACAAAAACACTGCTCTGTCATGACACAAGCTTGAAACCCAGCCCCCAGTGATGCGGGACTGGAGTTCTGGAAGGAATGAGATCTCCCTAAAGAAGCAGGAAATTTCCAGGCCCATGAACCCCACCTTTGGATCCTTGTCCAAGTTATCAAAGAATTGAAACCGCAGACATGGAGAAGAGTAAATGATGAGAGTTATTTTAGGGAGAGTTAAGATGGAAGGGAAAACAAAGCAAGAAAGCATCAAAGCCAAAAGAAGTTCTTCCTCTTCCCCTTGGCTGGGGAATGGGGAGAGAGACCAGAAACATCTTTTATCACATGCCTTTGGGGGAAGGGGGAGAGGATGGGCCAAAGAGCAGAAGGGAAGAAGGCCAGAAGAGGCTTACACATGTGACTCTCAGGTCCATTTATATGAATGCCAGACATGAAATTAGAATAAGCCTCACCACCAGGCTCAAGTTGTGTGTAGGGAGAAACCTGATTGGTTGGTGAAGTTGAGGAAGAAACAGCATGCTGTTGCTATTGTTGAGAAGGGATTAGGAAGTTGTTTTCAGCCATCTTGGATGAGCCTGGATCGAACACAAGTTTTAGTCCTGCTAGAGCAGGCATGGTAGTGTCCATGCTTCCATAGGCAAGTCCAAAGCTAAGGACCTATCAGGAAAAAAAAAAAGCTATCTTGCTCCTAACCCATATCATTGCAAGGCCAAGTCAGTAGGATTGCCATAAAGTTTGAGTCCAGCCTGGTCTACATAGCAAGTTCTAGGCCAGTGTGGGCTATAGAATGAACCCACATTAAAAAAAAAATTGATACAGAAAGAGGGAGAGAGAGAGAAAGAGAGAGAATGGACGCCCCAAGGGCTCCAGCCACTGCAAATGAACTCCAGCGCGTGGGCCCCCTTGTGCATCTGGCTAACGTGGGTCCTGGGGAATCAAACCTGGGTCCTTTAGCTTTGCAGGCAAATACCTTAACTGCTGAACCATCTTTCCAGCCTGAGCCCTCATTTTAAAACAAACGGAAGAGCCAGACGTGGTGGCTCACGCCTTTAATCCCAGCACTCGGGAGGCAGAGGTAGGAGGATCACCATGAGTTTGAAGCCACCCTGAGACTACATAGTGAATTCCAGATCAGCCTGGGCTAGTGTGAGACCCTACCTGGAAAAACAAAAATAAACAAACAAACAAAAACCAACCAAATGGAAGGAAAACTTTTAATTGTGTTTTGTTTCGTTTCTGAGGTAGGGTCTCAGGTAGCCCAAGCTGGCCACAACCTTGATCTCACATTCTTCCTGCCTCAACATCCAAAGTGCTAATATTACAGGAATGTGCCATTGCACCTAGCTTAAGAAAGGCTTTTTGTAAAGATATCTCTCGTATGAAATACTATCTAAAACACATAAATAAGCCAGCCATGGTGGTGCATGCCTTTAATCCCAGCACTTGGGACGCAGAGATGGGAAGATCATGGTGAGTTCGAGGCCAGCCTGGAGCCACAAGTGAGTTCCAGGTTAGCCTAGGCTAGGGTGAGACCCTACCTCAAAAAAAATAAAAACCCAACATAAGGCAAAATTATGACTGAATTGTCATTTCAGTGTTATATAACAGCACTGTGGACCAGATTTACCCGAGGATTAGTTCATTTTCTAGTACAACATAGTTTACCGGCCATACTACTTTCTGCCTGATGGCCTGGGTTTCATTCCCCAGTATCCACTTAAACACAAATGCACTAATTGGAACATGCAGCTGGAGTTATTTTGCAATGGCAAGAAGCCCTGGTGCACCTATTCTCTCTCTTTTTGAAATAAAAAAAAAAATTTAA
The DNA here is from genome assembly GCF_020740685.1 of Jaculus jaculus. Lineage (NCBI taxonomy): Eukaryota > Metazoa > Chordata > Mammalia > Rodentia > Dipodidae > Jaculus > Jaculus jaculus. Next base: position 6,188,880 of record NC_059125.1, on the reverse strand, counting down.
AAAAATCTCTATTCTTGTTGGGTGTGGTAGTATGTGTCTTTAATCCCTGCACTGGGGAGGCTGAGGTAAAATAATTGTGGGTTCAAGGCTAGCCTGGACTACAGAGTGAGTTACATGCCAGCCGGGAATAGAGTGAGATTCTGTTTCAAAAACAAAAACAAAAACAAAAACAAAAAACCAAAAAACAATATAAGCCAGTAAGTGTAGAATTCTTTATTTTCCTTTTTTTTTTTTTTTTTTTTTGAGGTAGGGTGTCACTCTAGCTCAGGCTGACCTGGAATTAACTATGTAGTCTCAGGGTGGCCTAGAACTCATGGCGATCTTCCTACTTCTGCCTACCGAGTGCTGGGATTAAATGTGTGTGCCACCAAGCCCAGCTTTTGCTTTTCCTTTTAATTTAACTTAAAAATCAGATTTCATGTCAGCATGGTTGGGCATACCTTTAATCCCAGAGGAGAATTGCTGTGATTTTGAGGCCAGCCTAGAACTACAGAGTTTGTTCCCTGTCAGCCTGGGCTAGAGTGAGACCCTGCCTCAAATACCAAAATTAAAAAAAAAACCATACACACACAAAAAAAAAACAGAAACAAAAAGTGGGAGTTAGGGAGATGGCGCTTGCTTGCAAAGCCTGACAGGCTGGTAAAGCCACATGTACAGAGTGGTGCATACATCTGAAGTTTGTTTACACTGGCAGGAGGCCCTGGCACACCCATTCTCTCTCTTTCCCCCTTCCTCCCTTTTTCTCAAAAAAAAAAAAAAAAAAGAATCATGTTGAACTGTGCATGGAGGTACACACTATTAATCCCAGCACTTGGGAGGCAGAGGTAGGAGTATTGTTGTGAGTTCAAGGCCAGCCTTGGGCTACAGAGTTAGTTCCAGGACAGCCTGGGCAAGAATGAGACCCTACCTTGAAAAAAAGTCAGATTTCATTACATCATTATGATACATAACTTGTTTTGCTTATCCTTCCCCTTCACTCGTCTCTCCTATTCATTTCTCTGTTTGTACTCTTCCGTCCTTAGAAGTCCCCTTTTCTGATTTTATATCACATTTGCTCTGCTACCCTCTTCTCCTTCCTCAAAAACTCTTTTTCCCCTTTCATGGTCCTCTTTCTAGTTTCATGACACATACATACATATATACACACACATATAAAAATTAAAAGCTGGGCTGGAGAGATGGCTTAGCGGTTAAGCGCTTGCCTGTGAATCCTAAGGACCCCGGTTCGAGGCTCAATTCCCCAGGACCCACGTTAGCCAGATGCGTAAGGGGGCAAATGCGTCTGGAGTTCGTTTGCAGTGGTTGGAGGCCCTGCCACACCCATTTTCTCAGTCTCTGCCTCTTTCTGTTGCTCTCAAATAAATAAATAAATAAAAACTTAAAAAAAAATAAAAGCTGGGCTGGAGAGATGGCTTAGTGGTTAAGCCCTCGTCTGTGAAGCCTAAGGACCCAGTTCGAGGCTTGTTTCCCCAGGACCCACGTTAGCCAGATGCACAAGGGGGCTCACGCATCTGGAGTTCATTTGCAGTGGCTGGAGGCCCTGGTGCACCCAATCTCTCTCTCTCTCTCTATCTGCTTCTTTTTCTCTGTCTGTCACTCTCAAATAAATAAATAAATAAATTTAAAAGATTAAAAGCTAAGGTCACATGTGAGAGAGAACAGAACTGATAGAATAAATGTGTATTATAAAGAGGATTTATGGGCTGGAGAGATGGCTTAGCAGTTAAGGTGCATGCCTGCGAAGCCTAAGGACCAAGGTTCGATTCTCTAGGTCCCACGTAAGCCAGATGCACATGGTGGTGCATGCATCTGGAGTTCGTTTGCAGTGTCTAGTGGCCCTGGTGTGCCCAATCTCTCTCTGTCTCTAATAAATAAATAAAAATACATCTAAAAAAAGAGGATTTATTAGATTAGCTTACAGGATCAGGTCTTCCTGTTGAGAGGCAAGCAGTTTACCAACTGAACTACCTCCCCAGACCCCCAGCCTGTTTCTGAAATTATCTTTGACCAGCTTCATTATGCTGTAGGCTTCTTCAGCAAATAAGTATAGTTTCTTTTTTTTTAATTTTTATTAGCATTTTCCATGATTATAAAAAAAAATCCCATGGTCATTCCCTCCCTTCCCCCCCACACTTTCCCCTTTGAAATTCCATTCTCCATCACATTACCTCCCCATCACAATCATTGTACTTACATATATACATTATCAACCTATTAAGTACCCTTCTCCCTTTCTCTTCCCTTTATGTCTCCTTTTTAACGTACTGGCCTCTGCTACTAAGTATTTTCATTCTCACACAGGAGCCCAATCAACTGTAGCTAGGATCCACAAAGTATAGTTTCTTACATGCCTTCATTCTGCATGTAGGAGTATGTAGGAGTAGCCCTTGGATCTAGCTGTTCCTTTAAAAGAATTTTCACCAATTTTGTTTTTATCTACCCGACCTCTGCAACTCACCTTACTTTCAGAGAGCTCCCTCCCCACTCTAAGTCCTAATCCTTTCTGGGGTGCTGTGACATGAATCATTTCACTTCTTGTTGGCTTCCCACCTGGCAGGCATTAGCCTTTCCTGCTTCGTTACATCATTTAACACTTGGCTATCTACTCTGGAGCTTTCCAAAAATCTTCACAATTTCTCATGTCTTACCTGCTGTTGTGTTTTTTTTATGGAGGGGGGGGCGGGGGTCGCTCTTGTAGTCAGCTTTATGCTGCTGGGATGAACCTCCAGACCAGACATAGTTTATGGGAGGAAGGATTTTTTTTTTATTAAGAATATGATGCCGGGCATGGTGGCACACACCTTTAATCTCAGCACTTGGGAGGCAGAGGTAGGTGGATCACTGCGAGTTCGAGACCTCCCTGAGATTACATAATGAATTCCAGGTCAGCTTGGGCTAGAGTGAGACCCTACCTCAGAAAACCAAAATTAAAAAAAGACTATGCTCTGTGGGTAGAGAGATGGCTTAGCAGTTAAGGTGCATGCTGGCGAAGCCTAAGGACACAGGTTTGATTCTCCAGGTCCCACATAAGCCAGATGCACAAGGTCGTGCATGCATCTGGAGTTCGTTTGCAGTGGCTAGAGGCCTTGGTGCATCCATTCCCTCTGACTGTAATAAATAAAATCTTTTAAAAAAAGAATATGCTTTGTGTGGACACACCATGTGTTGGTACCATCATTTCCCGCCTCCCTGACCCCAATTCACTGAGTTTCCACCTCAGTGAAGTTGCTGGTATTCCCCATGGAGTTTTGGGTTATGAGTTGTGAAAGCCAGTCATTGTTGGGGGGGGTGCCTCTGGGTATGCCCTCCTGACCTGTGGCTCTTACAATCTTTCCCTCCCCTCTTCTGCAAAATCCCCTGAGCCATGGTGGGTGTGTTTTAAGTCTATTTCAGTGATGAGCTCTTAGGAGCCTCTGGATCTTGGCTTTGGTATATGTTGAGTATCCTCAGGGTCTGTTTCACCCTGGTGCTGATTATCAGGCTCGCCATGGAAGCAGCGCTCTTGCTCATCTCCCCAGTTCCTGTGTGGTTTCACTTGGGCCATGACAGAGATGTGAGGGCTGGTTTACCTCCTCAGGTCTCACTACATTCTGAAAAACAAGAACAGATTCTCCAGCTGAAAGTCAGCATAGTTAAATGTGACAAGCATTGTTAATTTAGAGAGGTTTTGATGGATGTAACCCCTCTTTTGGTCAAAGACTAGTGGGAGCTGGATGCCATTGGAGGTGGTAATCTTGGTCAAAATGGGATTCTGTCCTAGTTTCCAGTTCCAGCCATGGATTCCTTTCCACTCAGTGGATCTCTTAGCCAATCAGAAATCCACTGGTTGCCCACCAAGGCTGTGTGCCACCATTGCACAGGTGTGTATGTCTTGTCAGGCTGGCTATTTCTGAGGGGCTTAGACCCCTGCTTGCTCACAACATTGCTGGCCACTTTTCCCCAGTAGCTCATATGGTGCTTTCCAGTTCTAGATCTGGGGGTTGACTGGGAAGGTATTTATTTATTTTTAATTTTTATTTATTTTGGGGATTTTTTAAATAACTTCCATGATTGTAAACAATATCCCATGGTAATGCCCTCCCTCCCCCACTTTCCCCTTTGAAACTCCATTCTCCATTGTATCCCTCCCCCTCTTAATCAGTGTCTCTTTTATTTTGATGTCATGATCTTTTCCTCCTGTTATGATGATCTTGTGTAGGTAGTGTCAGGCACTATGAGGTCATGGATATAGGAGGGTATTTATTGAATCTCACAGATCCAGGGGAAGTTCCATAATTGTGGAAGAAACTGGTCCCCTTTCTCAGGTCCATACAGATAGATACCACCAGCAGCATGCTGGGTAAACACACTCCAGGAACCCCAGGCAGATCTCAAGCACTCTGCATATCTTTGGCAAACATGTCTTAGAACTGGACCCTAGGATCCACCCACAGTGACACCTCCTCCACCCAGGGCTGGATATCTCTAAGTTACAAAGTTTAATAAACTCTTAAATCTATTGGGGACATCCATTCAAATTACCACAGGGGAGATTGGTGTTTCTTTGTAAGTTTGTACCTTAAAAATGTCGCTTCTTGGGCTAGAGAGATGGCTCAGTGGTTAAGGCACTTGCCTACAAAGCCTAAGGACTGGAGTCTTTCTCTCACTTTCTCTCTCTCTCAAAAAAAAATACACATATATATAATGTATATATGTATATATATGTGTATATATATACATATATATAATGTATATATGTATATATATGTGTATATATATATGTGTGTGTGTATATATATATATATATATATATATATATATATATATATATATATATAGTTGTTGTTGTTGTCGTTGTTGTTTTTTGAGCTAGAGTCTTGTTCTATCTCAGGCTGACCTGGAATTCACTATGTGGTCTCAGGCTGGACTTGAACTCACAATGATCCTCCTACCTCTGCCTCCCAAGTGCTGGGATTAATTAAAAGCATGTGCTACTCCGCCCAGCTAAATAAAATACTTTAAAAAAATGTCCCTTTTCTCATTTTCTACTGGGGTTCGGACTAGCGCCCATATATGTATGAAATCAATCTACCGTTTTAAACTAGAACTGAACGTGATTTGAAAATATTGCACCTCAATACAGCAGTATTCTTTTCTCTATGAAAGGAAGAAACATGCACAAGGGTGAAGGAGATGAACACAGAGAAAAATCAACGCCTACCAAATCAGAGAGCCAGAGCCCCAGAGGCCCCCAGCACCTCATCACTGCAGCAGACCAAAAATGAACCCAACATGGCTCAGGGAAATTTTGCGATGGGGTCGGAAAGAATGTCAGAGCCACATGTTGGGTCATGATATGCAGAGACATTTATCATACCAATCACTGTGGGCTAACTCCACAATGCATGACCCATATACCTCAACAAGGAGGGGCCAAGGGGAGGGAGCAGGTCACGGATGAGCCTAATAATGGTACCAAACTGACTGTATTTGCTGAATACAAAACTAATTAATAAAAAATTAAAAAAATTAAAAACCAAAACAAAACAACCCTGAGCCACCAGGGCTCAGGACTCAGGCTCTGGAAGTTATCCCCTGAGTCCATGTTGACATGAATAAATTTTGTTTCTTCATTCTAAAAAAAGAAAAAGAAAGGAAGAAACATGAAAGATTGAGAAACTGTCAAACTCCTGATGATTGGGTCACTTGTACCTCAATCTGAATTGTGTGTGTGTTGGTGCCATATATATATGTGCATGCATATGGAGGCCAGAAGACAACAGTGGGTGCTGTTCCTCAGGACTACCATACATTTTTTTTTGTTTGTTTTGATTTTTCAAGGTAGGGTCTCACTCTAGTCCAGGCTGAGCTGGAATTCACTATGTGGTCTCAGGGTGGCCTCGAACTCACACGATCTTCCTACTTCTGCCTCCCAAGTGCTGGGATTAAAGGTGTGTACCACCACTCCTGGCTCTACCATACATTTATTTATTTATTTATTTTAATTTAAAGTTTTTATTTATTTATTTATTTTTGGTTTTTCAAGGTAGAGTCTCACTCTAGTCCAGGCTGACCTGGAATTCACTATGTGGTCTCAGGGTGGCCTTGAACTCACACGATCTTCCTATCTCTGCCTCCCAAGTGCTGGGATTAAAAGCGTGCGCCAACACGCCTGGCTCTACCATACATGTTTTAAATGGCCTCTCATTGGTCTGGAGCTCATCAATTAGTCTAGGTTGACTGGCTAGCAAACTCCAGGGATCTGTCTGTCTCTCTACCTCCCCAGGTCTGGGATTAAAGATGTAGATCACAATGCCCACCTTTAAAAAAATATGGATCCTGGGGATCTAACTGAAGTCTTTGTGCTTGTTAGGAAAGCACTTCACTGACTGGCCATGATTTTTATTTTGGCTTCATCAGTTTATTTTATTTTTTATTTTTTTCTCAATTTTTTTTTCTTAAGATAGGGTTTCACTCTAGCTCAGGCTCTCCTGGAATTCACTATGTAGTCTCAGGGTGGCCTCGAGCTCACGGCGATCCTCCTACCTCTGCCTCCCGAGTGCTGGGATTAAAGGCATGCATCACCACGCCCGGCTTTTTCTCAATTTTTATTAACATCTTCCATGATTATAAAAATATCCCATGGTAATACCCTCCCTCTCCCCACTTTCCCCTTTGAAACTCCATTCTCCATCATATCCCCCCCATCTCAATCAGTCTCTCTTTTATTTTGATATCATGATCTTTTCCTCCTCTTATGGTGGTTTTATGTAGGTAGTGTCAGGCACTGTGAGGTCATAGATATCTAGGCCATTTTATGTCTGGAGGGAGCACGTTGTAAGGAGTCCTACCCTTCCTTTGGCTCTTACATTCTTTCTGCCACCTCTTCTGCAATGGACCCTGAGCCAGAGATATTCTAGTACTGAGCACTCCTGTGTCACTTCTTCTCAGTACCATGATGCCTTCTGAGTCATTCCAAGGTCAATGCCATCTGAAAAGAGAAGATTCTCTACCAAAAGTGAGAGTAGCATTAATATAAGGGTATGAACATTAAGAGAAGTGCTTACTGGGCAATTTGATAAGCATAGTATATACATTTAGCCAGACAGCAGCAGACGTTTCACCCCTAGGGCTCATGACTACCCCTGTTTTAAGTTTTCAGTATTGGGGATGTATTCCCTCCCATGGAGAAAAGGCAATTTATTTTATTTTTTGTGGTTTGCAAGGTAGGGTTTCACTCTAGCTCAGGCTGACCTGGAATTCACTATGTAGTCTCAGGGTGGCATCTAACTCATGGCAATACTCCTACCTCTGCCTCCCTATTGCTGGCATTAAAGGCATGTGCCACCATGCCAGCTTAAAATTTATTTTAATTTTATTTATTTGAGAGACACATAAAGAGGCAGATAGAAAGAGAATGGGCATACCAGGGCCTTCAGCCACTGCAAACAAACTCCAGATACATGTGCCACCTTGTGCATCTGGCTTACATGGGTCCTGGGGAATTGAACCTGGGTCCTTTGGCTTTGTAGGAAAGTGATGCAACTTCTAAGCCATTTTTCCAGCCCAATATACCTGATCTTATTTTTTAAATTTTTTGTTCATTTTTTTAAAAATTTTTTTTGTTCATTTTTTATTTACTTATTTGAGAGCAACAGACACAGAGAGAAAGACAGATAGAGGGAGAGAGAGAGAATGGGCGCGCCAGGGCTTCCAGCCTCTGCAAACGAACTCCAGACGCGTGCGCCCCCTTGTGCATCTGGCTAACGTGGGACCTGGGGAACCGAGCCTCGAACCGGGGTCCTTAGGCTTCATAGGTGAGGGCTTAACCGCTAAGCCATCTCTCCAGCCCAAATTTTTTGTTCATTTTTATTTACTTATTTGAGAGTAAAAGAGAGCGAGAGCGAATGGGCACGCCAGGGTCTTTAGCCACTGCAAACGAATTCTAGACACATGTGCCCCCTTGTGCATCTGGCTAATGTGGGTCCTGGGAAATCGAGCCTTGAAGTGGGGTCCTTAGGCTTCACAGGCAAGTGCTCAACTGCTAAGCCATTTCTCCAGCCCATACCTGATCTTTTTAAAGAAAATACATTTAAGCTGAACATGGTGGTGCATGCCTATAATCCCATCATTTTGGAGTCTGAGACAGGAGAATTGCTGGGAGTTCAAGGATAGTCTGGGTACATAGTGACTTGAATGTCAGCCTTAAATACATAGCAAGATCCTGTCTTAAAACACAGTACATACCCAGAGCACATTAAAAATCATGGTCTTTTGACTGTTGAGCAATAAATTCACATCCAACAGATTAAAGGGATCACTGAATTGAACCTTGGAAAGCAGTTAAGTACCACAATATGCAGACACGGTCTTACTGGCATTATCAGTGTCACACTGCATGAGTTTCTTTTTCTTTTATTTATTTGCATGGAGAGAGAGGGGGGGAGGGGGAGAGAGGGAGGGAGAGGGAGAGAGGGAGAGAGGGAGAGAGACTGGGAGAGAGGGAATATGAATGAAAATGAGAATGGTGTGCCAGGGCCTCCAGCCACTGCAAACAAACTCTAGATGCATGTGCTACTTTGTGCATCTGGCTTTATGTGGGTACTGGGAAATCAAATCTGGGCCACTGGACTTTGCAGGCAAGTGCCCTAACTGCTGAGCAATCTCTCCAGCCCCTTGAGTATCTTCATTTTCTTTGTTGACAACTTCCATAATTGTAAACAATATTCCATGGTAATTCCCTCCCTCCTCCCACTTTCCCCTTTGAAAATGAGTATCTTCTTTTTTTTTTCATTTTTTAATTTATCTTTTAAATTGATTTATTTTTATTAACAACTTCCATGATTGTAAGCAATATCCCATGGTAATGCCCTCCCTTTCCCCACTTTCCCCTTTGAAATTCCATTCTCCATCATATTCCCCCCGCATCTCAATCAGTCTCTCTTTTATTTTGATGTCATGATTTTTTCCTCCTCTTATGATGGTCTTGTGTAGGTAGTGTCAGGCACTCTGAGGTCATGGATATCCAGGCCATTTTGTGTCTGGAGGAGCACACTGTAAGGAGTCCTACCCTTCCTTTGGCTCTTACATTCTTTCTGCCACCTCTTCCGCAATGGACCCTGAGCCTTGGAAGGTGTGATAGAGATATTGCAGTGCTGAGCACTCCTCTGTCACTTCTTCTCAGCACCATGATGCCTTCTGAGTCATCCCAAGGTCACTGCCATCTGGAAAGAGAAGCTTCTCTAACCAAAAGTGAGAGTAGCATTAATATATGGGTATGAACATTAAGAGAAGTGCTTACTGGGCATCTTGGTGAACATAGTATATACATTTAGCCAGACAGCAGCAGATGTTACACCCCTAGGGCTCATGACTACCCCTGTTGTAGGTTTTCAGTATGAGGGATGTACTCCCTCCCATGGAGCAGGCCTCCAGTCCAATTAGAGGGCAGTTGGTTTCTACCATGACAGAGAAAATGAGTATCTTCTTGATAGCACATTCAGTATGGAAAAGCTACTACCTGATACATATGACTTCTAAGCATCCTGTAGAAATATTTACTGTGTGGTGACAATTTAGTCACATTTCTTCCAGACTGAATCAAGAAGCATATTGTTGACATCCGGCTATCCTGAGTGACTAAACGAGTGTGAAAAGACTGTCATTCACCCCCATGCTATAGTTGCCATTTGTTATCCTCTTCATCACCACCCCTCATCCAACCTTTGCTTGGATTTATTTTGGAATAACAGCTCTTCTGGCATATCAGACTGTGCTTTGGGGAGAGTCAAGTTCATCTCCAGCACTGGGGATGGATGGTGACTCAAAAGTGTCCAGTTAAGGTTGGGGATGTGGCTCAGTGGCTGGAAATAGCACACATGAATCCCTAGGTTCAGTCCTCAGGATTGCATAATGAGGTAGAGATAGGATGATCAGAAGTTCAAGGTCTTCCTTTAGCACAAAGTGAGTGTAATACTAGCCTGGGCTACATGAGCCCCTGTCTCAAAAAAGGAAAGAGTGCCAGTTAAAACATTTCTGTTTCTGGGCTGGAGAGATAGCCCAGTGGTTAAGGTGCTTGCCTGCAAAGCCTAAGGACCCAAGCTCAATTCCCTAGTACCCATGTAAAACTAGATGCACAAGGTGGCGTATGCATCTGGACTTCCTTTGCAGTGGCTAGAGGTCCTGGTTCACCCATTATCTCTCTTTTACTGCCTTTTTCTCACTCTCTCTCAAATATTTATTTTTATTTACTTGAGAAAGGGAAAGAGGCAAAGATTGAGAGAGTGAGAGAGAGACAGAGAGAGAGAGAGAGAGAGAGAGAGAGAGAGAGAGAGAGAGAGAGAGAGGGAGAGAATCGGTGCCCCATGGCTTCTAGCCACTGCAAACAAACTCCAGATGCATGCGTCACCTTGTGCATCTGGCTTACGTGGGTCCTGTGTAATCAAACACAAGTCCTTTGTCTTTTCCAGCAAGTACCTTAACTGCTAAGCCATCTCTCCAGCCCTCATTATGCCATTTTTAGTTTTTGTTGATTCTTACCATCTTACCTTCATCTCCCTACCCTCCATTTTGATGTACCCCTTTCCACTTGTACCCTGCTACCCCCTTCCATGCTCATATTGTATATTTTATTACTCTTCCACCCCTTCTTTTAAAGCTTCTTCCCCCATCTCCTTTCTAGTTTTCTGGATTCCACCCATTCTCACTCCCACATAAATGCAGATATTCACATAATAACTAGAAGCAAGGATTTGCATATGAGAGAGAACATGCAGTATTTGTCCTTCTGAGCCCAAGTTACCTCACTTGGCATAATTTTTTCCAAACCCATCCATTTTCCTGCAAATTTCATAATTTCATTTACAGCTGAACAGAACTCTATTGTGTATATGTACCACATCTTCATTATCCATTCATCAGTTCATGGGCATCTAGGCTGATTCCATTTTCTAGCTATTGTGAGCAGTAGATATTGAGTCCTTTAGGTATATGGCCAGGAATAGTATGGCTGGGTCATATAATTGTTCAATTTTTAGTTTTTTGAGGAAACTGCATAGCAATTTCCATAGTGGCTACCCCAATTTACACCCCAAAAGCACTGAATAAGGGTTCCTCGTTCTTTGCATTCTCACTGGCATTTGTTGTCCTATTTATTTATTTTATGAGAAAAAGAGAATTGGCCTCCAGCCACTGCAATTATACTCCAAAACCCACGCCACCTTGTGCACATGCACAACTTTCCTCATGCCTTATCTTGTGTGTCTGGCTTACGTGGGATTTGGGGAGTTGACAGGGGTCTCAGGCTTTGCAGGCTAGTGCCTAAACTGCTAAACAATCTTTCCAGCCCTGTTGTCCTTTCTTAATGATAGCCATTCTGACTGGGTTGAGATGGAATCCCCAAGCAGTTTTTAATTTTTTTTTTTATTTTCTAGAGAGAGAGAGAGAGAGAGAGAGAGAGAGAGAGAGAGAGAGAGAGAGGGAGAGGGAGAGAGAGGGAGAGGGGCAGGCCTATATATAGAAAAAATGGGCACACCAGGGTCTCTAGCCACTACAAATGAACTCCAGGTTCATGTGCCACCTTGTGCATCTGGCTTTACATGGATACTGGGGCATTGAATCTGGGTCCTTTGACCTTGCAAGGAAGTGCCTTAACCGCTAAGCCATCTTTCCAGCCCTCAAAGCAGTTTTAATTTGCATTTGCCTCATGGCTAAGGATACTAAGCATTTTAAAAAGTATTTATTGGCCTTTTTTTTTTTTCTTTTAAGAACTGTCTGCCCAATTCATTGGTTCATTTATGGTTTGGCAGTTTCTTTTGGTGTTTATATAGTTGTTTTCTTATGTCTATTATTATTAACAAGATGTTTTATATGGATACATCGTGTGTTGGTACCCTCTTTTCCTTCATCTCTGCCCCCATTCTATTGGGGACGCTCCTCAGTGGGGTTGCAGGTGTTCCCCATGGGGTTGTAGTTTATGCGTTGTAGGAACAGTAGTCAGTTATTTTTGAAGGGAGGATAGTTTTTTTTTTTTTTTTTTTGATGTAGGGTCTCACTCAAGCCCAAACTGACCCAGAATTCACTCTGTAGTCCAGGTTGGCCTAAAACTCACAGTGATCCTCCTACTTCTGCTTCCCAAGTGCTGGTCACAATTTGTGTAATATAAAAAAAGATATTCCAGCTGGGTATTGTGGTGCACACCTTTAATCCCAGAACTTGGGAGACAGAGGTAGGAGGATCACTGTGAGTTTGAGGCCACCCTGAAACTACATAGTGAATTCCAGGTCATCCTGGGCTAGATTGAGACCCTACCTCAAAAAGCAAAAAGAGATATTCAGATATTCACTCTTTGAAGAATAGCTGGCAAAGATTTTTTTTTTTCCATTCTCTAGGCTCTCGTTTCACTGATATTTTCTTTTGCTGTTCTGAAGCTTTTTAATTCCATGTAATCCCATTTATCAGTTCTTGGGGCTATTTCTTATGATGTTCTTTATTTTTTCAACCCTCCCCCCTTTTTTGGTGTTGGGTGTGTGTTTAAGAGATCTCATGTAACATAGGCTGGCCTTGCGTTTCTAGTTCTGTTGTCTCCATTTCCCAAGTGCTGGTATTACAGGCCTGGGCCACCACACCTTGCTTCCTAGCCTGAGCTGTTCTGGAACTCACTGCATAGCCAGGGATAGTCTTGATACCACCCCCACCTTGCCTCCACCTTCCAAGTACTGGGATTATAGGTGCCTGCCACCATACCAGACTCAAGGAAATAACCTTAATTGCTTTTAAAAATATTTAGGCCAGATGTGGTGGCACACACCTTTAAGCCCAGCACTCAAAAGGCAGAGGTAGGAAGATTGCCATGAGTTCAATCCACCCTGAGACTACATAGTGAATTCCAGGTCAGCCTAGGCCAGAGTGAGACCCTACCTCAAAAGAAGGGGGGGGGGGGCGGCTGGAGAGATGGCTTAGCAGTTATGTGCTTTCCTGTGAAGCCAAAGGACCCCGGTTCGAGGCTTGATTCCCCAGGACCCACGCTAGCCAGTTGCACAAGGGTGTGCACACATCTGGAGTTCGTTTGCTGTGGCTGGAGGCCCTGGCACACCCATTCTCTCTCTCTCTATATATATATCTGCCTCTTTCTCTCTGTGTCTGTCGCTCTCAAATAAATTTTTTAAAAAAGATTTATTTGTGTAGGTGTGTGCATGCATGTGAATATATATGCTCCTGTGAATGCAAGTGCACACATGGTTGTGGAGGTCAGAGGACAGCTTTTGGGTCCATCCTGTCCAGTTCATCTCGTTTGAATCAATGTTTCTTTTGATCTCGCTCTTCTGTTGTTTTTTCTTTTCGCTGTGCTCACTGAGAGCTTCTGGGAAATTCTCCCATCTCCACCTCCCACTCGCTGTCAGAATGCTGGAATTATAGTAGCCCACCAAGGCTTCCAGCTTTTGATGCAGGGTCTGAAAAGTGAACTCGGGTACTCAGGCTGGAGTGGTGAGTGTTTCATCCATGTAGCCAGCTCCATAGCCTAGATTTTTTTGAGCTGAGGGTCTCTTGGGGTTGTAGAGATAGCCCGCAGTTAAAGGTGCTTCTTTGAGATGAGGGTTTTGCTGCATATCCCAAGTGCATAGAAGTGAAGGTTCTTCTGCCTCAGCCTCCAAGTGCTGAGACTATAGACATAGGCCACCACCCGCACTTTTGTACTTTGATAGGTGTTCATTCATTTTGTTTTTAATTGGTGGTATAGTGAAGCACACCAAAAATGAAAAATTGGACAAATGCAAGGAACACTATGCAAATGAAATAAAACATCGCTGAGATCAGGTGCATTCTAGCAACTGAATATTGCCAAAGGACTGACCAAGTTTTTTCCCCCTCTTACCCTCCAGGGCTGGGAATTGAACCTAGGGCCACTGAGCTGTACCCCCTCATCCTGATCAAGACTTGATGGTGAATGCACAAGCTTTGGGGTTTAATGATATTTTAGGACATAATCAACCTTTTTTGAATCATAATTTATCTTACATTTCAAATTTCTTAAATGTATGGAACACAGTTGTTTTTCTTCAGACCCTCTGAACTGTGTATGAACCCTTTTAATACTTCAGGCATCATGGAGGGATTCAGAACTGCACTCAGCCAACACTTCTCAGAGGATACTTGTTGGAGGGTGACCAAGAGGGTGACCGGGGACAGGAAAGCCTTGACAGTAGGAAGGGGAACCATTGGCATCAACAATATGATTTGCCAGTATATCAGCAGGCCACAGGTTCAGTAGGAAGTGTGTTTGAAAACAGGTTTTAGGAAGTTAAAACTGGTGCATTCCAACACATTTATTTTTAACTGAAACTACTCAAATTGTGATAGAATACACATAACATAGAATGTATTATCCTAACCATTTTAAAGTGTGAAGTTCAGTACTGTTATATCTTTTCACATTGGTGTACAACGGATATCCCAAACCTTTTCATATTATAAAATTGAAATTCTATACCCATTGAACAACCATTCCCATGGGGGAATGGTGGTGCACACCTTTAATCTCAGCACGTGGGAGGCAGAGGTAGGATCACCATGAGTTTAAGACCAGCCTAGGACTATAGAGTCCCAGATCAGCCTGGGTTAGAGTCAGACCCTACCTTGGAAACAATCAATCAATCAGTCCCTCCTCCATGGCCCTAGCAACTGCCATTCTGCTTTCTGTGTCTGTGAATTTACCTACTTTAGGTATCTCAAGCTAGTGGAACCACACACTAAATATCATTCTGTGACTGGCATATTTCACTTTACATAAGGCTCTCAAGGTTCATCCATGTTCGAGAATGTTCTTCCTTTTTCAGGCTGAGAAATCTTCTGCTTGTACATACCATGTTTTGTTTATTCATTCTGTCAATGGGCATTTGGAGTAACATATTTATACCCCTTTCCATTATAATGTAAGCTAAGATACAAGTTTTAAAAAGAAGTTGAGTGTGGTGATACACCTGTCATACCAGGACTGGGGAGGTGGAAGCAGAACAATCAGGAGTTCAAGGCCAGCCTTGGCTATATAGTGAGTTCAAGGCCAGCCTAGGTTATAGAGTGAGACACTGTTAACCCTCTACTCCAGAACAGAAGTCAGATACTGCGAGTGTAGCTCAGTGGAAGCATACTTCTCATCCATGAGTCCCTGGGTTTGCTCCCCTGTGCTGCAAAACAAGACTGTGGGCCTGGTGGCATGCATTTACAATCCCAACTACTTGGGTGCCTGAAGCATGAGGATGGGTTGAACCCAAGAGTTCAGGGCCAACATGCTGACACTTATGCATCAAAAAACCAAAAAAATCAAAAGAGCTAGGAAAGGTGTGGTGGCACACCTATAATCCCAGCACTCAGGAGGAAGAAAAGGGAAAATGAGAAGTTGAAACCCAGCCTCAACTGCATTGCAAGGTTGAGACCAGTCTGGGATGCATAAGACCCTGTCTGAACAATAACAACAACAATAAACCAAGCCAAAACCTACTCAGAGTGACCTTTACTAAGTGGTGGAATGTGTGGTTTTGAAACTTACTAAAAAGAATGTTTTAGCTTAATTTCACTATTTAAAATCTGAACCTAATTACTTTCTGGGCTCTGATGAGTTGCAAAGACAAATAAATACCAAGATATGAATAATGTGTCTATACGTCTATACAACAAAATCTTTATGGGTCCGTTGTACTCCAAGTAAGTTCGATATATGGAAATGAAAAATTACTCATCAAAGAAATAGAGACAGTCATTTAATAAAACAATGTATAATACAATTTATTCTTTAAGCTTGCCTTGAATTTGTTCACGTTTAACCTATTTTATTTATTTACTTTTTGTTTTTTCGAGGTAGGGTCTCACTCTAGCACAGGCTGACCTGAAATTCACTATGTAGTCTCAGGGTGGCCTTGAACTCATGGTGATCCTCCTACCTCTGCCTCCTGACTGCTGGGATTAAAGGCATGCACCACCATGCCTGGCGTTAACTTATTTTTATTTTTGAGAGAGACAGAGAAAGAGGCAGAGAGAGAAAGAGAGAGAGAGAGAATGGGCGCACCAGGGTCTTCAGCCACTGGGAACAAACTCCAGATGTGTCCACCCCCTTGTGCACATGTGTGACATTGTGTGCTTGTGTCACTGGGCGTCTGGCTTACATGGGACCTGGGGATTTCAATGTGAGTTCTTAGGCTTCGCAGGCAAGTGCCTTAAGTGCCTTAACTGCCAAGACATCTCTCCAGACTTCACCTGTTTTTTTTTTAATTTTTATTTATTTATTTGAGAGCAACAGACAGAGAAAGAGGCAGAGAGAGAGAGAGAGAGAGAGAGAGAGAGAGAGAGAGAGAGAGAGAAAGAATGGGCATGCCAGGGCCTCCAGCCACTGCAAACGAACTCCAGACATGTGTGCCCCCTTGTGCATCTGGCTAACATGGCTCCTGGGGAATCAAGCCTCGAACCGGGGTCCTTAGGCTTCACAGGCAAGCGCTTAACCACTAAGCCATCTCTCCAGCCCTGTTTTTTTTTTTTTTTTTAAATCAGTTTTATACAGTTTCAGAAATGAGTCGGAGACCTATCCACTGTGTCAAGTGTGGTGCAACTGAGAGTGATTTTAGTGTTTTCCTACCACACAGTGAGAAAGATAGATGGCACTCAGGTTGTCTAGGAAAAGGTTGGAGAACTGCCCTCACTAATTGGGTATTCAGGGGGAGCTGCTGCTTATGCCCCCCCCCACCCTCTGGAGCCATGGGGCCTTGCAATTGTGTGGGAGATCCTCATCCAGGGTAAGAGAGGGCCAAGGTTTCGAAAGGGCACCATTTGAGAATGTTCAGTTCCAGTGTTTACACAGCAGTCTTTATGCTTGTTTTTAATTGCTGTCGTCCACGATATCATGGCATTTGCACAATGTAATGAAGTGTCACAAGTACGGCAACACTCGTGTGGAGTGATGCTTGTTTGCATCACTGCAGATTTTTATGTCTAGAGAGTTAAATTCCAAGCATGACTTGGGCAATGGAGAGGAACTAGACTATAATTTTGCTCACTACACAATGTTCTTCATTTGTTCTCCAAGGAAATTAATAGGAATGTGATAGTGACATGCTGAATATTTGAAAGCATTCATTTATAGAGACAGAACTCAATGTCTTAGAATTCACCATTTTGACAGAATGTTAGCATTTTTTGTTTGAGGTAAGGGTCACACTTTGTAACCCAGGCTCGCCAGGAATCCACTCTGCAGCCCAGGGTGGCCTCACACTGGCAATTAAAACCCTTCTGCCTGAATATTCTGAGTTCTGAGACTGTAGGCATGCACCACAATACCTTGCTGTTAAAGTTCACCCCCTTAAAGTATATAATCAGGTGTCTGTTAGCCTATTGATCAGGCTATACAGCCATTGCTCCTAATTCTAGGACATTCTCATCACCTCCAAACCCTGACTATACTAGCAGTCATTCTTTTTCTCCCTAGGCACCCAGTCTCTCTAGATTCACTGTTGTGGCCTTTGTGCCTGACTTCATTCACTTAACATAATGTTTGCCCATACTGTAGCATATATCAATAATTCATTGAATATTATTACCCCATTATATGGTCACATTTTGTTTCTCCATTGATCAGTAAGTGGGCATTTGGGTTGTTATACTTTATAGTTTTGAATCATGCTTCTGTGAACAAATGTGGATAAGCTTTAGGTGGCTGTGTATTTTCTTTTCTCTTGGCTATATACTTGAGTGGAATTGCTGGGTTATATGGTAACTATGACTATCTGAGGAACTGACAGACTGCTTTCTTTTTTTTATCAGAGACACACACACAGAGAATTGGATTGCCAGGGCCTCAGCCACCGCAATTGAACTCCAGATGCTTGCGCCACCTAGTGGGCATGTGTGACCATGCACTTGCCTCACCTTTGTGCATCTGGCTTACGTGGGACCTGGAGAGTCAAACATGGGTCCTTAGGCTTCGCAGGCAAGCACCTTAAACACTAGGCAATCTCTCCAGCCCCTGACAGACTGCTTTCTAAGATGGCTGCACCATTTTATATCCTCATTATCAGTGCATATGAGCTCTAGTTACTTTGCATCCTCACAGACAGTTAATGTCCCTTCCTGCTGTGGATTTGACAGACTCTCAGAAATGTGGCTAAATAGACATTTGCTTATTTATTGGTGTGTATGTGTGAGAGAGAGAAAGAGAGAGTGTGCAGATGTGCATGCCTTGTGCATATATATGCATGTGGAGATCAGAGGAAGATGGATGTCTTGCTCTTTTCCCTTATTTCCCCCAAACAGAATCTATCACTGAATCTTGAGTCCGCCCCCTTTTCAAAACAAGACTGGCTGACCAGGGAGCCCCAGCAATCCTGCTGTCTCTACCTCTCCTTTCAGTGCTGGGGTTATAGGCATGTGTACCCAGGCTTGGATTTTTATGGGGGTGCTGGAGATCAAACTCATGTCTTCCTACTTGTGCAGCAAGAGCTCTTACCTGCTGAGTCATTTCCCCAGCCCTAAATATACATTTTTTTTTTTTTTGTATTTTTGAGGTAGAGTCTTGCTATATCCCAGGCTGACCAGGAATTCACTATGTAGTCTCAGGGTGGCTTTGAACTCACGGTGATCCTCCTCCCTCTGCCTCTTTCTAAATATACATTTTTAAAGCAAGTAGCTAAGAACAATCTGTGAGGGTTATGAGCATTTTTCCTACAGGATCAGAAGTCTGTTGAGGCATTGTTAGGTAGGATCTGGTTCCAGGACTAATAGTATGAAAAAAATCACTGTTGGTTGAAATGAAACAGCTAGCTTGGATCAAAATTAATAAGTTTTGTGGGGCTGTAGAGATGGCTTAGTGGTTAAGGCATTTGCCTGTGAAGTCAAAGGACCCAGGTTCGATTCCCCAGGACACATGTAAGCCATATGTACAAGGGCCACATGCGGCTGGAGTTCATTTGCAGTGGCTAGAGGTCCTGGCGTGCCCATTCTCTCTGTCTCTCTTCTCTCTATCTCTCTGCTTGCAAATAAATAAATTAAATTAAAAAGAAACTTTAGGGCTGGAGAGATGGCTTAGCGGTTAAGCGATTGCCTGTGAAGCCGAAGGATTCCGGTTCGAGGCTCGATTCCCCAGGACCCACGTTAGCCAGATGCACAAGGTGGCGCACGCGTCTGGAGTTCGTTTGCAGTGGCTGGAGGCCCTGGCGCGCCCATTCTCTCTCTCTCTCTTTACCTATCTGCCTCTTTCTCTCTGTGTCACTCTCAAATAAATAAAGATAAACAAAAAAAATTAAAAAAAAATAAATAAAAAAAATAAAAAGAAACTTTAAAAAAAAAAGAATACGTTTTGTGAACTCAACATTTTCCCCCAACTTATTTATTATACAAGTGTTTGGGTTAAAACCACATTGTGTATTAAGGCCTTTTTTTTTTTTTTTTTTTTTTTACCAATGCAACTACAATACCCTGGTTCCAAAATGAAAGTAATGACAGCGGTGATCCAACATTATAGTTTTTTTAAAATTTTATTTATTTATTTATTTATTTGAGAGAGACAGAGAGAAAAAGAGGGAGGGAGGGAGGGAGAGAGAGAGAGAGAGAGAGAGAGAGAGGGAGAGAATGGGCAAGCCAGGGCCTCCAGCTGCTGCAAACGAACTCCAGATGCGTGTGCCCCCTTGTTCATCTGACTAACGTGGGTCCTGGGGAACTGAGCCTCCAACCAGGGTCCTTAGGCTTCATAGGCAAACGCTTAACCGTTAAGCCATTTCTCCAGCCCAGACATTATAGTTTTTAAACCCAGTGCTGTTCTTTTCCTAGAATTGGCATGTCTCATAATATGGAAACTGTTTGCAAACACGTATCCCCCAAGGGGTTCTGAAGCTCCTCAGCCGGTGCCCCCGTTCCTGGCCTCACATCAGTCAAGAGGCGGAGTCTCCTGAAGATAATGCAGTAGTGTGAAATAAACATCCTCTTCAAAACGAACCGCACTTCTGTTTCTTCCAGTGCAACAGAAAATCAGGCATTGTCAGCCTGATGTGTTGACCTTGCTTCTGCACTAGCAAAACAAAAAGTTCAAGCAGTTGACAGATATCTATTTTCAAAGATAAAGGCATGCCTTTATATTGTGTTTTTTGTTTAACATTTCTGTTCAATGTTTTTTCTGTCCCCCCCCTCCCCCCCGAAGGTAGGGTCTCACTCTAGCTAGCACAGGCTGAGCTGAAACTCCCTCTGTAGCACCAGGCTGGCTTTGAACTTGCAGTGATCCTCCTACCTCAGCATCTGGAGTGTTGTAACTAAAGGCTTGCACCAACACACCTGGCTTATTTTTCCTTTGTCTTTTTTTTCTTTTTTGGTTTTTTGAGGGTCTTGCTCTAGCCCAGGCTGACCTGGAATTCACTATGTATTCACATGGTGGCCTTGAACTCATGGCGATCCTCCTACCTCTGCCTCCTGAGTGGTGGGATTAAAGGCGTGTGCCAGTATGCCCAGACAGAGCCAAGGTTGGCCTCAAATTTGCTATTTTACTATGTTGTAGAGGCTGGCCTTGAATTCCTCATCCTCCTGCTTCCATCTCCCAAGTGATGGGATTACAATGGAACTTTTTAAAATTTTAAAATATTTTTATTTGTAAGCAGAAAGAGAGAGAGCGAGAGAGAGCAAGCAGGCAAACAGGGCCTCCTGCCACTGCAAAAGAACTCCAGATATATGTGTGACTCTGTGCATCTGGCTTTATGTGGGTACTGGGGAATTGAACCC
This sequence comes from Jaculus jaculus, assembly GCF_020740685.1. NCBI lineage: Eukaryota > Metazoa > Chordata > Mammalia > Rodentia > Dipodidae > Jaculus > Jaculus jaculus. The sequence goes on along the minus strand of NC_059125.1, from coordinate 6,168,156 downwards.
AGGTCGTCAGGCATTGCAAACAAGTGCCTAAACCGCTGAGCCATCTCCCCAGCTCCTGAAACTCTTTTCGTCATGGAAAGTTTCATATATAAAAATGTTCAGAGTTGGGGAGACGGCTCAGTGGGTAAGAATGCTTGCGCTACAGTCATAAGGACCTAAGTTTGATTCCCAGGACCCATGTACATAATAAACCAGCCATGACTATGCATGCCTGTAATTCGGCAGTGAGGTAAGTGGAGACAGGGAGATCAATGGGGCTCCCTGTTCAGCCAGTCTAACTGAAAAATAGGGAGCTCTAGTCTTAGGGAGATATTGTGGAAGAACAGTAGAGAAGGACGCCCAATGTCTTCCTCTGGCTTCCACATGTGTGCAGGGGGCACATACATCTGCACACGCCCCCAAAAAGAACAAATGAAGGATTTCTAAATTATTGTTTTTGGAGAGACAGGGTCTTACTCTGCAGCCTAGGCTAGCCTTGAACTTGTAGCAATCCTCCTACCCCAGCTTCCCCAGTACTGTGATTAAAGGTGTTAACCACACGGCAAATATACAATTTTTGAGAGATTAGTATAGCACTCTTCCATCTATCCATTACTCACCTAAAACCATTGTCAATATTTTGAGAATTTGTTTCATACTATTTCCTGACTTTTCTGTTGCGTATGAGAATTTTAGTGCAAATTCCAAACACTATGTCATTTCATGTGTAAATAATATAGAATATGTCTATAAATCGTAAAGGAGTTTTTTTCATAAGCACTGTGCTATTACTGTACTTTAAACATATGTACTATGGGGCTGGAGAGATGGCTCAGCAGTTAAAGGCACTTGCTTGCAAAGCCTGACAGCCCAGGTTTGATTTCCTAGTACCCATATAAAGCCACATGCACAAAGCGGTACATGCATCTGGAGTGTGTTTACAGTGACAGGTGGCCTTGGTGCACACATACTCACTCTCTGTGTATGCCTCCTCCTCTCTCTCAAATAAATAAACTTTTAAAAAGAGATTAATTTAAATATACGTACGATCAGGGTGGAGGCAGGGATATCACAAGTTCAAGGCCATTCTCTGTTATAAATTCGAGATCATCCCCTTGTACAAGTTTGAGGGCAGACTGGGCTATGTGAGACCCTGTTTCAAAAACAATAAAAAATATATTTCAATGCTACTTTTAATACCATCAGCATAGGCTATGCTACTCTTTGAATTTTTTTTTACATGAATCTGTGAATGGGTGTATGTGTGTTTGTGGAGGGAGGGTGCCCATGCCATGATGTGAGTGAGAAGGTGAGAGGATAACCCTTGGGTGTCAGTCTTCTTGCACATTGTTTCTAAGACAAGGTCTCTTAACCAGGCCTGGTGGCACTCAGCTTTTATCCCAGCACTTGGGAGGCAGAGGTAGGAGGAGTTCAAGGCCACCCTGAGACTCTATAATGAATTCCAGGTCAGCCTGAGCTAGACTGAGACCATACCTCAAAAAACCAAAAAAAAAAAAAAAAAGAAGGAAAGACAAGATTTCTTGCTGTTTTGGCACAGGGTCAGCCAGTCTAACTGGCCCAGCAGCTTCCCTGATTCTCCTGGTTCCATCTGCTATTGTCATTGGTGCTTGGGATTACAGATGTGTGTGCCACTTTGTATCTGGCTTTATGTAGGTGCTGTGAAATCAACTGAGTTGGTAGACTTACAAAAATAAAGAGAGTAGGACTCCTTACAATGTGCTCCTCCAGACACAAAATGGCCTGGATATCCATGACTTCACAGTGCAAGACACTACCTACACAAGACCATCATAATAGGAGGAAAAGATCATGACATCAAAATAAAAGAGAGACTGATTGAGATGGGGAGGGAATATGATGGAGAATGGAGTTTCAAAGGGGAAAGCGGGGGAGGGAGGGCATTATCATGGGATATTGTTTATAATCATGGAAGTTCTTAATAAAAAAAATTGAAAAAAAGAGAATACTAGAATGATCTCCCATGTACCTATTATCTATCTTCAGCAGTTATTAACTCATACTCATGATTTTGAATTGGGTGTGGTGACTCATGCCTGTAATCCCAGAATTTGGGAGGCTAAAGCAGAAGGATTGCTAGTTTGAGGCTAGCCTGAGCAACTTAGCAAGGCATTGTCCAAACAAACAAACATACATACAAACACACACAAGAGCAAAAACTCAGCCAAACAAAATAAACCAGTACACAATTGAATGTGCATTGTTATTTTGGGAGCTATTATTCATGAGATAACACTATTCACTTAGAAGTTGTCAGGAGACAAAGTAAAAATTAAATTTTCAGCGGGGTGTGGTGGCGCACGCCTTTAATCCCAGACTTGGAAGACAGAGGTAGGAGGATCACTGTGAGTTCGAGGCCACTCTGACACTACATAGTGAATTTCAGGTCAGCCTGGGCTAGAGTGAGACCCTACCTTGATAAACCAAAAAAAAAGTTTTCATGACTGGCTGAGACTCCTACAGAAGATAAAGAAATGAGTAAAGGTGCAAAATTAGACATAAAGTTGAAAATGAAATAATGTCCTTAAAGTAGATTTCAGAGCTGAGGACATGGCTCAGTAGTTCAAGGTGTTTGTTTGCAAAGTCTGCCAGCCTGAGGCCAATTCCCCAGCACCCATGTAAAGCCTGATGTAGAAAGTGGCAGAAACTAAGAGTCCTTGGTATACACACACATACATGTGTGCACATACACACCCACACACATAAGCAAATTAATCAATATATTAAAAAAATGGACTTCAGCCAGGTGTACTGGTACACGCCTTTAATCTCAGCACAGGGGAGGCAGAGGTAGGAGGATCACCTCGAGTTTGAGGCCACCCTGTGACTACAGAGTGAATTCCAGGTCAGCCTGGGCTAGAGCGAGACCCTACCTTTGGTTTGTCTGTAAAGCCTAACAACTTGAGTTCAATTCTCCAGTATCCACAAAAAGCCAGATACACAAAGTAATACATGCACCTGGAATTCATTTGCATTGGCTAGAGGCCCTAGCATGCCCATTCTCTCTGTCTGTCCCTCTCCTATTTCTCTGTTTGAAGATAAATAAAATATTTAAAAAAATCAACAACCAGGCTGGAGAGATGGCTTAGTGGTTAAGCGCTTGCCTGTGAAGCCTAAGGACCCCGGTTCAAGGCTCGGTTCCCCAAGTCCCACGTTAGCCAGATGCACAAGGGGGTGCACGTGTCTGGAGTTCGTTTGCAGAGGCTGGAGGCCCTGGTGCGCCCATTCTCTCTCTCCCTCATCTGTCTTTCTCTCTGTGTCTGTCGCTCTCAAATAAATAAATAAATAATTAAAAAAAATCAACAACCATTTGTAATATGACATGCTTCTTGATCTGAAAATGCTTGCAAATATTCTTGACTATGAAAAGAGGGTGTTTAGGACTCATGGTCCTTATTAATGTCCATGGTTTGGTTCTATGATTGTACACTTAAGAAACATTTTTTTCTGATTTAAAAATTCCTCTCCTGAGTGTGATGGCTCATATATGTAATCCCAAGGTAGGATAGCAAAAAGGGAAATTGTGGAAACTTGAGAAGGGAGAGAAACCCTAACCCAGGATTCTAGTTGAGATCTCTCACCAATAGAGAAGCACAATTAACAATTGCTTGAGGCCTTTCTCCCTTCCAAGCTTCAAACCTACAATTTTCCAGGAATCTCACCTGAAATGTCCTTTACAGCAAAAGCCATGCTCTGAATCTCTTGTGCAAACCTAAAGGCTCCTGGTTTTACCTTATCAAACTGTGGTATCTCCAGAGCCACCCTACATAATCTCAAGTATCAGGGGTGAAGTCAAGCAGAGATAGAGGAGGGGAGGGTCGCTTAGAAACCCACTGAGCAGGGGAATTCCACAGGCTTCTGTTTCTATATTGAGTCACCACCAGGATACTTGAAGTGTGATTCTAAGAGGAGCCTACACCCAGGCTCTTAGGTATGCTTTTATTCTGTTTCTGAGCACCCCTTCTTACTTTTTTTTTTTTTTTTTTTTTTGGTTTTTCCAGGTAGGGTCTCACTTTGGCCCAGGCTGACCTGGAATTCACTGTGTATTCTCAGGGTGGCCTCGAACTCTGGGCGGTCCTCCTACCTCTGCCTCCTGAGTGCTGGGACAAAAGGCATGTGCTGCCATGTCCTGCTCCTTTCTTACTTCTAACCAACATGTTTAAGCTGATTTTAAAATGTTTTTGGGCTGGAGAGATGTCTTAGCGGTTAAGCGCTTGCCTGTGAAGCCTAAGGACCCCGGTTCGAGGCTCGGTTCCCCAGGTCCCATGTTAGCCAGATGCACAAGGGGGCGCACGCGTCTGGAGTTCGTTTGCAGAGGCTGGAAGCCCTGGCGCGCCCATTCTCTCTCTCTCCCTCTATCTGTCTTTCTCTCTGTGTCTGTCACTCTCAAATAAATAAATAAATAAAAAATGTTTTTAATAACATTACTAACTTTGCTTCTTGGAATTATTTCCTGTGTTAATGCTGTGACTCCTGTATTTGCCCAAGTTGAGGTCTGAGGGAACTCCCCAGGCTGCTGAGGGTGACAGTGTGAAGCTGCATTTCAGTCCCCTCACCACTGATAAGCCCAGCACTCTGGAGGATGAGGCAGGAGGATTGCTGTAAGTTCAAAGTCAGTTTGGGCTACACAATGAGTTTCAGGTCAACCTGAGCTACAGAAGAAGACCCTGATCAAAAAATAAATTCAGAAGCCAGGTGCGGTGGCACATGCCTTTAGTCCCAGCACTCAGGAAGCAGAGGTAGGAGGATTTCCATGAGTTCAAGGCCACCCTGAGACTCCATAGTGAATTCCTGGTCAGCCTGAGCTAGAGTGAAACCCTACCTCAAAAAAAAATAAATTTAGGGGCTGGGGAGATGGCTCAGCAACTTAAGACACTTGCTTGTAAAGCCTGGAGGACCTAGTCCAAATCTCCAGTACTCATGTAAAGCCAGATGCACAATGTGGTATATGGGTCTGGAGTTTGTTTGCAGTGGCAGGAGGCCCTGGTGTGTCCATTCATATTCTCTTTGTGTCAAATAAGTTAATAAAATATTAAATAGCTGGGCATGGTGGCACATGCCTTCAATTCCAGCACTTGGGAAGCAGAGGTAGGAGGACTGCCATGAGTTCAAGGCTACAAGAGACTACATAGTAAACTCCAGGTCAGCCTTGACTAGAGCGAGGCCCTACCTCAAAGAATTAAAAAAAAATCGAAACTATGAAAAAATAAAATTTCTACTGCAAAAGAACTTGCAGCCCAGGCAGCAGGATGCTGTGTGCACAAGAGTTATGGTTCATGGAGCAGGAGTCCCTGCCGGTGCAAATCAGTTAAGTGGAGTTGTGATTTATGTACTTTCACTCTCCTGTGGGTTGTGACACCTCCAAAGAAGTGATAAATGCATTTCTGCCCTTGCAAAGCTGAGAAACCAATCTCAGGTGATCCAGTCGCTGCATTACCTTGGTCAAAGAAGGAGAAGCTAGGAAACAAAAGAAAAACGATGCCATAATCTATATTCACCACAAAAGGATTCTGTCTGGGCTGGAGTAGTAGTCTTTGTATTTTTTTGGGGGGGGGTGTTGAGGTAGGGTCTCACTCTAGCCCAGGCTGACTTAGAATTCACTATGTAGTCTCAGGTTGGCCTCGAACTCACGGCGATCCTCCTACCTCTGCCTCACAAGTGCTGGGATTAAAGGCGTGCGCCACCATGCCCGGCTCGTAGTCTTTGTTTTTTGAGTATAAGACTATCCTAACTCTACCAAGTACATGTAAATATTTACAGATTGGATTGAACCACACATGCTCTCTGTGACACAGGGGTCATATTTCTCTTTGATGTAAAATCCTGGCTCAGGTTGAGTTCTCTGGGAGCAGAAAGTGAGATGAGGGATTTGGGGCAAGAGGTCTCTGGAGAAGGGCATGAGGGAAGCAAGATGGGGCTGGAGAAAGCTAAGCAAGAATGTGTTGGGCTGGAGAGATGGCTTAGCGGTTAAGCGCTTGCCTGTGAAGCCTAAGGACCCCGGTTCGAGGCTCGGTTCCCCAGGTCCCACGTTAGCCAGATGCACAAGGGGGCGCACACGTCTGGAGTTCGTTTGCAGAGGCTGGAAGCCCTGGCGCGCCCATTCTCTCTCTCTCCCTCTATCTGTCTTTCTCTCTGTGTCTGTCGCTCTCAAATAAATAAATAAATAATTTAAAAAAAGAATGTGGTCTTAGCGGGGAGCTTGCCTTTAGTTTGATCCCACTAGAGCATAATCAGCACCCCAGAGTTGGTAATGCTGTGAAGCAATTGGCTAGCCTTTTATTCCTTCATGGAAGTCATTCGTTTCCTGTGACGTCTTCCTGTAGTACGTTGGGTTTGTGGAGATGGAACCTCTCAGAAATGGCTCCAGTTTGGCAGAAGGCCAGTATGGAAGCAGCCTCAGGCCATTGAGCCAGTAACACTCACTGGTGGGTCGTGTCCTGGTGAACGGACTCTTGGCAGTGAACCAACACTGTCAACCATAGGTATGAAATTTTCTCATGGTAATTAGGGTAGAATCCAGTTAGATAAACCTCCCAATCAATTTTTATTCTTCCCTCCCTCCCTCCCTCCCTCCCTCCCTCCCTCCCTCCCTCCCTCCCTCCCTCTCTTCCTTCTTTCCCTCCCTCTCTTCCTTCCTCCCTCTCTTCCTTCCTCCCTTTCTTCCTTCCTTCCCCCTCCCTCCCTCCCTCCCTCCCTCCCTCCCTCCCTCCCTCCCTCCCTTCCTTCCTTCCTTCCTTCCTTCCTTCCTTCCTTCCTGAGAATTGGCACTCCAGGGCCGCAGTCACTGCAATAGAACTCCAGATGCTTGCGCCACTTAGGGGGCATGTGCAACCTTGTGCTTGCCTCACCTTTGTACATCTAGTTGACAGGGGATCTCTACCAATCCATGTTGGATTGTGACTTGAGCAAGAGAAAAGTATTTTGTAAACCCATTAAGATTTTTACTCATTTGACTCTCTAAGTGTTCTTTTTCTCAGAAACATGCATAGTTTTAGAAATTTTGATTGTCAGAATTCTGTCAATTTAAGCAATAATAGTCCTTAACTCTGTTATGACTGATGTGCTAAATAACTATGGTAAGCATTTTTCTTAGTTCTTAACAAATATAAAAATGTTCTAAAAAGTCAGGTGTTGATTATTTTCCTCTTTGCTACAATGCATGGCCTCAACTCTGCCTTTACCAAAACAACCACAAAAAGTACATTAATGCTTCAGGCATGATGGCTCATACTTGTAATCCCAACACACGGGCAACTGAGGCTGGAGGATTGCCGTGAGTTCAAACCAGAGAGATGGTGTCTTAAAAATAAAACAATGCCGAGTGTGGTGGCACATGCCTTTAATCCCAGTACTCAGGAGGCAGAGGTAGGAGGATCACCGTGAGTATCACTGTGAGTTCGAGGCCACCCTAAGGTTACATAGTGAATTCCAGGTCAGCCTGGGCTAGAGTGAGACCCTACCTTAAAAACAAAACACAACAAAGCAAAATAAAACAAAACAAATCTAGTGTACCTCCAAACCAAAAATAAAGTACATAAGTGAATGGACACAATCCAGTTTTTGTTATGGACACTGGAATATGAATTTCTTATCATTTTTTCAAGATTTATTATTTATTTATTAGACACAGAGAGAGAGAAAGAGATAGAGAGAGTGTGTGTGAGAATGGGTGAGCCCAGCCTTCCAGCCACTGCAAATGAACTCCAGACACATATGCCACCATGTGTATCTGGCTAAAGTGGGACCTGGAGGATAGAACCTGGGCATGTTCCTTAACTGCTAAGCCATCCCGCCAGCCCCTAACCATTTTTACATGTCGTGAAATATGCAGTATAGAGAATGCACTGATTTTTTTTTCAACCATTTAGAGCCATAGGAAAACAGGCAGGGGCAACTTTGTCCTGGATTGCTGACTCTTAAGCAAGTCACTTCCCTATAGGTAATGAGTCCTTTGTCTGAGTTTGTTCATCTAGCTGTTGTTGCATCAGGTTTGCTTTGCTGGCAGAAATCACCCGCCCAAGAGCAGCTTGTGGGAAAAGAAGGTTTATTTTGGCTTACCGACTCGAGGGGAAGCTTCACGATGGCAGGGGAAATGACATGAGCAGAGGGTGGACATCACCTCCTGCCAAACATCAGATGGACAGCAGCAACAGGACAGAGTGCCAAACACTGGCAAGAGGAAGCTGCTTATAATACCCATAAACCCACCCCAGGAGGCATTAATTCCCAAATCTCCATCAGCTAGGAACCTAGCACTCAGAACACCTAAGTTTATGGGGGACACCTGAATCAAAACCACCACATTCCATCCTGGCACCCATAAATTGATATACATGATATAAAATACAATGCATTCAGCCCATCTTTAAAAGGCCCCATAGTTTTCATCAACCTCAATGATGTTCAAGTATTCCCATAGTCCAAGATCTTTTAACTGAGCCATAATACCAAAAACATCCCCCAAAACCCATAATGGCACAGAATAAACTTTCACATGGCAAAAAGATGGCATTGGGCATAGCAAAGAAATCTTCAACCAATACAAGATTTAAACAGGGCAAGCATCAAACTCTATAGCTCCAAGTCCAACAACTCTAGTCAGTGACAAATCTCCAAGTCCGATAATTCTAACCAGCAACAAGTCTCTGGAGTTCCAATTCCTCCCCTCCAGCTAGGCTACTCACAATGCTGGAAAACTTCATCTGGGCCTGGCAGCTCTCCTTAGCAGCCATCTCATGGTCCTGGTGTCTCCACTGCAACCCAGAGTCCATCCACATGGTGCCATCTGGTCTCCATGCATACAATCCTGCTTCACACTGCCCATAGCCATTTCCAAAACACATGACCGTGTTGCAAACTCAATGACCCTTTCTTTCCTACATTTCTTATACTCCATAATACCAACTGGGGTGCCAATTTGTTAATCCAGGGGGGAATAAAGCAGGAAGAACAGGACACCCCTTGAGCATTCAGGCCCTTTCAAAAGACTTCATTCTTTCTGTTGTCCCAAGGCAGGTCAGATGGCCCAATCTCAATGGTTGTAATCTCTGATATAATTGCAGCTGAACAGGCAGAAGTTTCAGTCCAAAGATTTCTTTCTCTGCCATATCCCTCTGCTCATACCAGTCCATTTCTACACAATGCAACACTGCACAAGTTCTCAGGACACGGGCATAACAGCAAGCCTCTCATATACACTGCTATCCCAGTCCAGGCAAAACTTTTTCTCACCCTAACAAGCTAAACCTCACAGTCCCTAGTACTTACTGCATTCAGGTCTTTCAACTCTGACCAGAATAGTCAGTCCATCAACAGAATTGCAAGGCATCTCTTAGGCCAAGGTTTCAAATCCTTCCACATTCCTCTTGAAAATCAGCTCCAAAAAGCCAAAGCCACACAGTCAGGTGTCTAGCAGCAATCCCACTGGTACCAAGTTTACTATTACAGTCAGGTTCACATTGCTGGCATAAATCACCCAACCAAGAGCAGCTTGTGGGAAAAAATGTTTATTTTGGCTTACAGACTTGAGGGGAAGCTCCATGATGGCAGGGAAAACAACAGCATGAGCAGAGGGTGGACATCACCTCCTGGTCAACATTAGATAGACAACAGCAACTGGACAACTTGCCAAACACCGGCAAGAGGAAGCTGGCTATAACACCCATAAGCCTGCCCCCAACAATACACTGCCTCCAGGAGGGATCAACTCCCAAATCTCCATCAGCTGGGAACCTAGCATTCAGGGCACCTAATCTTCTGAGGAACACCTGAATCAAACTACCACAGCTGTCTTTTTTTTTTTTTGAGATAGGGTCTTATTCTGTAGCCGAAGCTGGCCTTGAACTCATGGTAATCCTTCTGCTTTGTCCTACTAAGGGTATGAATTGCCATATGTGACTTAGTTATAACCTTCATTCAGGGTATTGATATTGGATGTAAGGGGACAAAATTTAAAACTATCCTTTAATGGGTGTGGTGGCATATGACAATAATATTAGCACTTGGGCAAGAGGATCAGCAGTTCAAGGCCAACCTCAGTTACATAATGAGTTTGGTGTCATGAGACCTGATCTTGCAAAACAGAATAAAACAGAAAAAAAAATCTCTTGACTGTTCATTAAAGTATGATCCCTCCCTCCCTCCCTCCCTCCCTCCCTCCCTCCCTCCCTCCCTCCCTCCCTCTCTCTCTCTCTCTCTTTCTTTCTTTCTTTCTTTCTTTTTTCTGGTCATGATGGAACCAAAACAAGTGTGCAAGCTTAGGAAAAGTATAAAAAATTATCTTCTAAAAGCCTCTTGTGAGCTGGGCGTGGGGCGCACACTTTTAATCTCAGCACTCAGGAGGCAGAGGTAGGAGGATTGCCGTGAGTTCAAGGCCATCCTGAGACTACATAGTGAATTCTAGGTCAGCCTGAGCTAGAGTGAGGAGACCCTACCTCACACACAAAAAAATGCTGCTTGTGGGGTTGCTGAGGTTAAAGGTTAGCAAACAAAACCTGATGGCCTGAGTTCAATTCCCCTGTACCCACGTAAAGCCATATAATGTGGTAGTAGGTCCTGGAGTGTCCTTTCTCTCTCTCTGTTTGCAAGTAATAAAAATATGGGCTGATGAGATAGCTCAGCTGTTAAGGTGCTTGCCTGCAAAGCCAAAGGACCTCGGTTTGATTCCCATGTAAGCCTGATGCACAAAGGGGTGCATGTGTCTGGAGTTTGTTTGCAGTGGCTGGAGGCCTTGGTGTGTCCATTCTCTCTCCCCTGCTCATATAAATAAATAAAAGAAAGTTTTGTTTAAAGCTTACTGAGTTTCTTCAAAAATAATCAAAATATATCTTTTTTGAGGCAAGCCAAACAGACTGGCCCTTTGTGTGTGTGTGTGTGTGTGTGTGTGTGTGAGAGAGAGAGAGAGAGAGAGAGAGAGAGAGGGAGAGAATTGGTGCACCAGGGTTTCCAGCCACTATAATCAAACTCCATATGCATGTGCCATCTTGTGCGCATGTGCAACTTTGCACACTTGCGTCACCTTGTCTGTGTGGGTCTCGCTGTAGCCCAGGCTGACTTGGAATTCACTATGTCATTCCAGGGTAGCCTTGAACTCACAGCAATCCTCCTATCTCTGCCTCCCAAGTGCTGGGATTAAAGGCATTTGCCTGATCTCCAAAAATACTTTTTAAAAATAAATAAATAAATAAATAAATGCTTCTTGTTTACTGTCACTCTTAAAGGGATTTGAGTGTTCCTAGTTTTTACATTTTTTGAGGCAAGGTTTCAATCTAGGCTAACCTGGAACTCACTCTGTAGACCAGGCTGGTTTGAACTCACAGTGACCGTTTTACGTCAGCCTCTCTAGTGCTGGGGTTATAAGCATGAACCACCACACCTGCCTAGTTTCTTTTTTTATTTTTATTTTTTTTAATTTTGAGGTAGTGTCTCACTCTGGCTCAGGCTGACCTGGAATTCACTATGTAGTCTCAGGGTGGCCTCGAACTCTCAGTGATCCCCCTACCTCTGCCTCCCTGGTGCTGGGATTAAAGGCGTGCGTCACCATGCCCGGCTGGTTTCTACATTCCTATCTGTGTTTATGTTGAGGTTTGATAACTATTTCTCCTATTCAGAAAACTATTGTAGAAATAAAGTGCAGTACTTGGCATTCCTTAGTTGGAAAAACTTTATTTATTTTTTCAAAATGAGATCTCCCCACATAGCTCAGGATGGCTTCAAAATCAGGATTTTCCTGCCCCAGTGCTATGATTACAGGCATGACCCAACACTCCTGGCTTAGTAAAACATATTTAAAAAAATTACCTTTTCTCCATGGGAGGGAATACATCCCTGATATTGAAAACTTAAAACAGGGGTAGTCATGAGCCCTAGAGGTGAAACGTCTGCTGCTGTCTTTCTAAATGTATATACTATGCTTATCAAATTGCCCAGTAAGCACTTCTCTTAATGTTCATACCCTTATATTAATACTACTCTCACTTTTGGTAGAGAGTTTTCTCTTTTCAGATGGCAGTGACCTTGGGATGGCTCAGAAGGCATCATGGTGCTGAGAAGTGACAGAGGAGTGCTCAGCACTGCAATATCTCTGGCTCAGGGTCTAATGTGGAAGAGGTGGCGGAATGTAAGAGCCAAAGGAAGGGTAGGACTCCTTACAACATGCTCCCTCCAGACACAAAATGGCCTGGATATCCATGACCTCACAGTGCCGGACACTACCTACACAAGACCATCATAATAAGAGGAAAAGATCATGACATCAAAATAAATGAGAGACTGATTGAGATGGGGAGGGGATATGATGGAGAATGGAGTTTCAAAGGGGAAAATGGGGGGAGGGAGGGTATTACCATGGGATTATTTTTTATAATCATGGAAGTTGTTAATAAAAAATTTTTGCAAAATAAAAATTACCTTTTCTTTCTCCCATCTTTTCTAAAATTCATATGGAAGCACAAAAGGCCTCAGATAGCTAAAAATATCCTCTGCAAGAGGAACGCTAGTGGGTGCATCACCATACCTGATTTGAAGATATACTACAAAGCCGTAGTAATGAGAATAGCCACATACATCAACAGACTAGAAGATGTAGGCTAAAATTCTTGTAACTGCACTACCTGATCATTAACAAAGAGTCCAAAAATGCACACTGGAGAAAAGACAGTTTATTCAACATTGGTGCTGGAGATATTGAATAACCACATGCAGATCTTTCACATGGCACAAAAATCAAATGGAGTAAGGACTCAACATGAGACTCAAAAGTCTAAAATGATTAGAAGAAAAAAAAATAGGGAGACCATTCCAAGATATAGGCATAGGGAAAGACTTTTATTTATTTGAGAGAAAGAGAGAGGGTGAGGGAGGGAGGGAGAGAGATGGATAGAGAGAGAGGAAGTGGGCATGCCAGGGCTTCCAGCCACTGCAAGCGAATTCCAGACGCAGGCGCCACCTTGTGCATCTGGCTTATGTGGGTCCTGGGGAATCAAACCTGGGTCCTTTGGCTTTGCAGGCAAATACCTTAACTGCTAAGCCATCCCTCCAGCCTGGGGAAAGACTTTTTTGACTAATACCCCACTAACCCAGGGAGTCAAACAAACAACCACTGGGATCTCATGAAACTTAAAGGCGATTATATAGACAAACCATTAGCAGTGTAAATAGACAATCTATAGAATGGGAGAAAAACTTTGCCAGCTATACATCTGACAGAGGTTTAATATCTAGGATATACAAAGAACTCAGAAAACTAAGCCATAAAAACCCATTAAAAATGGGAAAGGGGGGCTAGAGATATGGCTTAGCAGTTAAGCGCTTGTCTGTGAAGCCTAAGGACCCCGGTTCGAGGCTCGGTTCCCCAGGTCCCACGTTAGCCAGATGCACAAGGGGGCACACGTGTCTGGAGTTCATTTGCAGTGGCTGGAGGCCCAGGTGCGCCCATTCTCTCTCTCTCTCTGCCTCTTTCTCTCTCTGTCTGTTACTCTTAAATAAATAAATAAATAAATAAATAAATAAATAAAAACAAAAATGGTAAAAAAAAAATGGGAAAGGGAACAGGACAGAGAGTTCTCAAAGTAAGAGATAGTAAAACCCTGTGGTGAGCTCTAAGCCTTATCTTTGTGGGACCCCTTCTGACTGTACCCTTGCTCTTTATTGAGCAGGTTCTCTCCAGCATTGTGGAGGCCTTCAGAGGCTGCCCTCCTTCCTGACCCTCACTTATCACTTTCTTGGTGTCAAGTGTCTGGGGCGCCTCTCTCCACCATCGCCCCCACTCTCCTGCCCCTGTTCTACCTGTGTGCCATTCCCAGTTCTACCCAGTCTCAGTCAACCACCCCCCTGAGTCGCTATCAGCCTTCTTGTGTTCGGCTCAATGATTTTATATTTCTCTTTGTTTTAAAATTTTTTGCTTGCTTATGTGCATGCATGTGTGTATGTCTGTGTATGTAAAATAGTGTGTGTGTGTGTGTGTGTGTGTGTGTGTGTGTGTGTGTGTGTGTGGTCTATGCCTGGGGCTGGGGTTGCTCGCCTTTGGTGGCCTGAGAGAAACTTAAGGTGTCCCTCTCCATGGCTCTTGCTCAATGTGGTGGTTTGATTCAGGTGTCCCCCAGAAACTTAGGTGTTCAGAATGCTAGGCTTCCAACTGATGGAGATTTTGGAATTAATGCCTCCTGGAGGCTGTATTGTTGGGGGCGGGCTGATGGGTGTTATAGAAAGTGTACCCCTTGCCAGTGTTTGGCACACTCTCCTGTTGCTGTTGTCTACCTGATGTTGGTCATGGTGTGATGTCCGCCCTCTGATCATGCCATTGTTTTCCAGGCTATCATGGAGCTTCCCATTGAGCCTGTAAGCCAAAATAAACCTCTTTTTAGCAACCAACCTGCTCTTTTTCGGGTGATTTCTACCAGCAACATGAACCTGACTGCAAGAGTAAAGTGGTACTTAGGAGTGTGGTTGCTGCTAGACACCTGACTGTGTGGCTTTGGCCTTTTGGAACTTATTTTCAAGGGGAATGGGGAAAGATTTGAAACCTTGGCCTAAAAGATGCCTTGCAGTGCTGTAAGTACAGCTTGATGGACTATTCTGGTCAGAGTTGAAAGACCTGAATGCAGTAAGAATTATGGACTGTGAGGTTTGGCTTATGAGGGTGATAAAGAGCTTTGCTTGGACTGGGCTAGCAGTTTGTGTGAGAAGCTTGCTCTTGTGCCCATGTCCTGAGAACTTGTGCAGGGTTGCTTTGCATAGAAATGTACTGAGCAGAGGGATATGGCATAGAAAAATCTTTGAGATTGGGCCAGCTGACCTGCACTGGGCAACAGGAAGAATGTAGACTCTTTTGAAGGGGCATGAGTGCTCAAGGAGTGTCCTGTTCTTCAAAGTCTACTTTATTCCTCCTTGGATTGACAAATTGGCAGCCTACTTGGTATTGTGGAATATAAGAAATGCAGGAAAGAGAGGGTTGTTGAATTTGCAACGCAGTCTTGTGTTTTGGAAATGGCCATGGGCAGTGTGAAGCAGGTTTGCTGGATGCCTGCATGGAGACCCCATGGACCGTGAGGATGAACCATGGATTGCACTGGGGTCCCAGTGGAGATGCCAGGACCACGAGATGGCTGCCAAGGAGAGCTGCTGGCCCCTGATGAAGTTTTCCAGGACTGTGAGTAGCCTAGCTGGAGGGGTGGAATTGGAACTCCAGAGACTTGTTGCTGGTTAGAATTATCAGACTTGGAGATTTGTCCACTGGCTAGAGTCATTGGACTTGATGCTACAGAGTTTGATGTTTGCTCTGGTTGTTTTAAATCTTGTATTGACTGAATGTTTCTTTGCTATGCCCAGTGCTATCTTTTGCAGTATAAGTGTTTATTCTGTGCCATTACATGTTTGGGGGGATTTTTTGGTATTATGGCTCAGTAAAAAAAAATCCTTGGACTATGGGGATGTATGAACATCATTGGAATTGATAAAAACTATGGGGTCTTTTAAAGTTGGACTTAATGCATTGTCTTTTACATCATGTATGGATATAAGTTTATGGGGGCCAGGGGTGGAATGTGGTGGTTTGATTCAGGTGCCCCCCCATAAACTTAGGTGTTCTGAATGCTAGGTTCCCAGCTGATGAAGATTTGGGAATTAAAGCCTCTTGGAGGCAGTGTATTGTTGGGGGGGGGCAGGTTTATGGGTGTTAAAGCCAGTGTCCCCTTGCAGTGTTTAGTATATTCTCCTGTTGCTATGGCCCATCTGATTTTTGCCCTGGGGTGATGTCCACCCTCTGCTCATGCCATCTTTTTTTCCTGCTATTTTGGAGATTCCCCCTCGAGCCTGTAAACCAAAATAAACCTATTTTTCCCCCACAAGCTGCTCTTGGTTGGGTGAACCTGACTGCAACACTTCTGTCTCTTTTTTCCTTTTCTTTTTTTCTGAGATAGAGTCTCACTATAGCCCAGGCTGCCCTGGAACTCACACTGTATTCCCAGGCTGGCCTTGAATTCACAGTGATCCTCTTACCTCTGGGCTAAAGGCAGTGAAGGTTCTAGTCTTGAGCCGAAGTCTCTTTACTGATTCTCCATCTTGTGTGGCTCCAGCGATTCCAGGGTCTCTGCTTCCTTGCTAGACTGGAGTTCCAGTAGTGTGTGGCCCCTCCCAGCTGTTTCATGTGGGATCTGGAGATTTAAACTTGGGGGTCTCAGGCCCCCTTAGGCCTCATGCTTGTGCAGGAAGTGTACTTAACTGCTGAGCCAGCTCTCTCTCGAGCCTGCTCATGGAGATTCTCTTTTCTGAACTCCCACGGCACTTAGACTGGGGTACGTAATTTAGCACTTAATTATATATTGTCTTTTTGTTTATTGTGTTTGTTTTCTTTTCCAGGAAAGCTACAGATTCTTTGAAAGCAACACATCTTGTACTTTTAAAATTGTATTTATTGGAGAGAGAGAGAGATGGAGAGAAAGGCAGATAGAGAGAATGGGTGCACCAGGGCCTCCAGCCACTGCAAATGAACTCCAGATGCATGCGCTCCCTTGCACATCTGGCCAACGTGGGTCCTGGGGAATCGAACCAGGGTCCTCTGGCTTTGTAGGCAAACGCCTTAACCATTAAGCCATCCCTCCAGCCTGCCACACTGATGGATTGACTGGCACAGATGTGTAGCTTCCTATCCATCAGTATAATATCACTGTTTAGTATTTGTAAAGGTTATTAAAATGAGTTGACTAATGAAGGCAATCAACCCCAAATCTGATTCCAGTTGGACATCACTACATCCAGTTTTCTTTCACAAAATGGAGGTAAAAATGTCTTTCCACTGGCTGTGGTGGTACACAGTTGTAATCCCAGCACTTGGGAGGTGGAGGTAGGTAGATCCCAAGTTCAAGGTCCAAGGTCATCCTGGGCTACATAGTAAGACCTTTTCTCTGTTAAAAACAAAAAACAAAAAAACAACCTATCTTCCCATATGGGTGTGGTTGTGAACACGTATAATTCCAGTACTCAGGGAATGGGATCAGGAGGCTTAAGGTTAGTCCTGGGTAGATATTGAGTTTGAGGGTAGTCTGGGCTACATGAAACACTATTTGGAAAAAAAGGCTTCCCAGTCTACCTCAGAGAGTACTGAGGCTTAAATGAGATAATGGGCAAAAGAATGATGTATAAAACCTTTCAGCTCCCCTACTATATGAATGTTAGGGGCTTTTATTATACCTTAATTTGTGCTTACAGGAGTCACTAGGTGAAGATCTTGCTACCTATCACATAGTCATTTTCCAACTTCGGTTAGAAAGGTGAGCTATTCTCCGGGAAAGCCACAAACAATGGGAAAGGCAGGAAGGAAATAAAGCATCACTTCCATTTTTCTGAAAAGATAGTGCAGATATGGAACATACAAATGTGGTGAGACTTTGAAGTAGAAATTCTCTGGCTAAATCAGTCTTCACTGTTCCACAGCGATCCTTTCTGCACAGTCGCTGTCTTTTCTCCTGGTAGCTTGGAAGCAAAATGTGGAGGAAGGAAAGGAAGCTCTGGTGAGGAAAGAACTTTCTGCAGTTGTGACCAAACCTTGGTTGGTGAATGCAAAGGCAAAATAAGCAGAGCTAAGAGTGAACAATTTATACCTGGATCAAGCAAGGAGTTACTTCCTAAATGACAACCTCTTGGAACAAAGGAAGCATGGGGATTTTATTCGGAGAATCTATACATATTCACAGAGGAATTCCCTTTAGGTGTGGGCACATTGTGAGCATGCTCAGCTAAGGAGTCCATTCCTGAGGAGTCCATTCCTGAGCATGCTCAGTTGGAGGTCAAAGTTCAAGGAGAAATGATGACAAATGGAACATTTTGGTGGGTGCTCAGAGTCACGGAGACACTGGTCAAAAGGTTAAAATTGCAGACAACACTTTTGGAATGCTCACTTTGGGTCATAAAGATAACATACTGGAATGCCTCTGGGCATGTGGAGATGTCATCATAAAACTTCAGTTGGAAAAAGAAAAGGAAGACATTTTAGCTACATCACTGAGCTGTATCACAGCTTGGAACTTTTGCATTTCATTTCTGCTGAGTCCCAAAGGGAAGTATTACTCTGGTCATTACTGAGGTTGATACATCATTTCTTTTTTTCTTTTTTCTTTCTTTTTTTTTTGCTTTCACTATCTCATGGCCCCCTTTACTTAGTTTGGCCATATATTTGTTATTACCAGTGGTTATTCATGAAGTATCCGCTTTTTTGGTTTTTGGAGGTAGGGTCTCACTCTAGTCCAGGCTGACCTGGAATTCACTATGTAGTCTCAGGGTGGCCTCGAACTCACGGTGATCCTCCTTATCTCTGCCTCCTGACTGCTGGGATTAAAGGCATGAACCACCATGCCTGGCTGTATCTCTGTGTTTTGCTTTTCGTTTGTTGTTGAGATGGGGTCTTGCCACTTAGCTCTGGCTGGCATTCTGTGCTTCCAGAGAGCAGGATTACAGGTATATGCCACCATAGCTGCTCAGGCTGATCTGGATGGAATTCTGTAGTCCTTAACTGGCCTCAACTCACATCAATCCTCCTACCCCTGCCTCTTAGTGCTGGGTGATTTTTTAGAAAAACTTTTTGTTTATTTTTATTTATTTATTTGAGAGCGAGTGAGCGAGAGAAAGAGAATGAGAATGGGCATATCAGGGCCTCCAGCCACTGCAGATGAATTCCAGATGCACATGCCACCTTGTACGTGGGTACTGGGGAATTGAGCCTCAAACTGGGGTCCTTAGGCTTCACAGGCAAGCACTAATCATAATAAAACTATTTGGGAGCCGGGTGTGGTGGCGCACGCCTTTAATCCCAGCACTCGGGAGGCAGAGGTAGGAGGATTGCCATGAGTTCAAGGTCACCCTGAGATGACAGAGTTAATTCCAGGTCAGCCTGGACCAGAGTAAGACCCTACCTCGAAAAACCAAAAAAAAAAAAAAAAAAAGAAAAAAGAAAAAAAGAAAAAGAAAAAAAAAAAAACTATTTGGTTATGCCAGGTGTGGTGGCACATGCCTTTAATCCCAGCAGAGGTAGGAGGAGCCATTAGTTTGAGGCCACCCTGAGACAACATAGTGAATTCCAGATGAACCTTGGCTAGAGCAAGACCCTACCTAAACAAACAAACAAACAAAAAAACCTGCTTAAGATGGAATATATGTCTATATTTATTTCAAAAGCATGCATTTTTATGTGTTTAACTATGAGCCATTTTTTTCTCCCTTTGGGGTAATATTTTGCAGTGAGGCTTGTATGTAACGTGCATTTATTTGTCCAATTTTCCCCAGAACAATGAAATTTAATAAGATTTCATATTTTTGGCCGGGTGTGGTGACTCACCCTCTTAATCCCAGCATTCAGGAGCCTGAGGTAGGAGGATAACCATGAGTTCAAGGCCACTCTGGGCTACAGAGTGAGTTCTAGGTCTGTCTGGGCTAGAGTGACCCTGCTTCAAAACCAACAAACACACACAATTTATGTTTTGGAAGAAAAGGTGTAAATATGAGAGCCTGATGCTCAACTTTCCACTGCTGTAATGTGGCTGGCTCCCTCCCCCCACCCGTGGTTTCTTTTTTAATTTTTTTTGTTATTTATTTTTATTTATTTATTTGAGAGTGACAGAGAGAAAGAGAGAGAAAGATGGGGGGGGAGAGAATGGGTACTCCAGGGCCTCCAGCCATTGCAAATGAACTCCAGATGAATGTGCCAACTTGTGCATCTGGCTTACGTGGGTCCTGGGGAATCAAGCCTCGAACCGGGGTCCTCAAGCTTCACAGGCAAGCACTTAACTGCTAAGCCATTTCTCTAGACCACCACCGGTGGTTTCTTTTGTGAAGTTTCTTTATCACTCCCCCCTCCATGTCTCTTTCTAGCCTAGGCTGACCTGGCATTCACTATGTAGTCTCAAAATCATGGCGACCTTCCTACCTTTGCCTCCTGAGAGCTGGGATTAAAGGCCTGTCATGTCACTTTTTTTTTTTTTTGGTCTTTCAAGGTAGGGTCTCGTTCTAGCTCAGGCCGACTTGGAATTCACTATGGAGTCTCACGGTGGCCTCGAACTCACTGCGATCCTCTTACCTCTGCCTCCCAAGTGCTGGGATTAAAGGCGTGCGCCCCCACGCCCGGCTCATGTCACTTTTGTGTTTAAAGACAAGCTCTCACTAGGTTATCTTGGAACTCACTATGTAGCTTAGGCTGGCCTCAAACTCTCAGTGATCTTCCTGCCTCAGCCTCTTGAATGCTAGGGTACAGCCATGAGCCACCATGCCCAGCTTGCACTTTCTGAAAAAAAGGTTAAAAATAATTTTTATTTGAGAGAGAGTGTGTAGAGGTGTGCCAGGGCCTCTTGCTGCTGCATACATACTCCAGATGCATGAGGCACTTTGTACATTTAGCTTTACATGGGTACTAGGGAATTGAACCCTGGCTGGCAGGCTTTGCAAGCAATGCTTTTAATCACTGACCCAACTCCCCAGCCCTGAAATCTTTTAAGCAATTGCCTTTAACCACTAAAGCCATCTCTCCAGCCCAGAATTTTTTTAAAAGAATATTTATATTTAAAGGGTGGGGGTTGGTTGCACCAGCATCTATAGCCACTGCACATGAACTCCAGATGCATGTACCACGTTATACATCTGCCTTTATGTGGGTGCTGGTGAATTAAACCCTGGCCATCAGTGTTTGCAAGTAGTGTCTCTAACTACTGAGCCATGTTTCCAGTCCCTAATCCTTTAATTTTTCAATTTTTTTGGTTTTATTTATTTACAAGGAGAGACGGGGGGGGGTCTGAATTTCTTTAAATAGTGCCTAGAACAATAATCATGGAAGAGGAAGCCTATTTGAAAAATATGTGCATACTTTCAAAAAAGGGGAAATGAGAAAGTTGTGGACAAGTTGTAGAGACCCGGGTTCTAATATTGACTTTTTGGTGGGTACTTGGACAAGTTTTGTAGACTATTTTTGTTTGTTTTGTTTTTAGAGGCAGGGTCTCATTCTAGCCCACGCTGACCTGGAATTCACCATGTAGACTCAGGCTGGCCATGAACTCACAAGAGATCCTCCTTCCTCAGCCTCCTGAGTTCTGGGATTAAAGATGAGTGCCACCATGTCCAGGAGGTTGTTGGGGGGGGGGGGGGTTGAGGGAGGGAGGGAGGGAAGAAGGGACAGAGGGAGGAAGCGGGAGGAAATATGAGAGGATATAAATGGGTGCACCAGGACCTCTAGCTGCTGCAAACGAACTCTAGATTTATGTGCCACTTTGTGCATATGGCTTTGCATGGGTACAGGGAGATTTGAATCCAGGTTGCTAGGCTTTGCAGGCAAGTGCCTTAACCTCTGAGCCATCTCTCCATCCTGTTTTGTAGTTTTTATAAACATTTTATCTATTTGAGAGAGAGAGGCAGGTAGGTAGAGAATATGGGTGTGTCAGGGCAAACGAATGTCAGACACATGTATCACTTTGTGCATCTGTCTTTACATGGGTACTGAGAAACGGAACCTGGATCCTTTGGCTTCGCAGGCAAGTGCCTTAACCACTAAGTCATGTCTCCAGCCCGTAGCTTTTTTTTTTTTTTAAATATTCATTTATTTGAGAGAGAGAAAGAAAGAGAGAAACAGATAGAGAATGGGTGTGCCAGGGCCTCTAGCCACTGCAAATGAACTCCAGACTCATGTGCCACCTTGTGTAACTGGCTTTACGTGGGTCCAGGGGAAAAGAAGTTGGGTCCTTTGTCTTTGCTGACAAGTGCCTTAATCACTAAGCCATCTCTCTAGCCCCAATAGCCTTTTTTAAAAAATGTTTTCTTTCTACCAAAAGAAGTTCTTTCAAAGTTGAGTGTCTCAAAACCAGACCCTTTGTTAAAAAAATGAATGCTTGAAAAAGGGGAAGGCTCTCTCATATAAGGCCCTAGAACAGAAATTAGACATATAATTCCTTCCATGAAGTCTGTTTTTTAGAGCAGCCAACAGTACTGATCTCAGATCTGCACAAAAGGGTTTTCCCCTCCTTCTATTACCCTAGGATTCAATAGTAACTGAGGGCAGGTTAAGGCTCAACTCCAGATCGGGGATATGTCTGAAAAAAGTGGCCTGATTACTCCACCATCCTCAAAGCTTTGTAGGGTCGCTGGGACTCCATTCCTGTAAACATCCATCTTCTCCATTTTTTCAGGACATAAGGAAGAATTGCTGTAGAGTAAGGGAAACTCATCTACCCTTGCGTCATCTCTTTTCTGGGCATGGCGTGGCGTGGGCACCACACCTGCTCCAACTTCCTTAGGAGAAAACATCACCGCCTTTCCCATCCTCTGAAAAGCGCTATTCTCTAGGGGTGTCCAGATGTTTCCCTCTCAGCCAGGGAGGAGAGCCCAGGACGCCCGTCTAGAGCAGGGTGGGCTGGGATGGGCGCTGGCACAAAGTCTTCATAGCTGACTTCGTCCACCAAGCTGGGGACCAGCCCTGGCAGGGGATGGCTGGCCCAGTGACTTACCTGTCGAGGGGCGGGGCGGGGCGGGCGTCAGGGGCGGGGCCTGGACGCGATCGCAGGCAGTGATTGGTCGGCGCCGCGCCTGTCTCCATGTGCCGCGCCGCGGAGGCACAACATTCAAGCCCGGGGGCGGGGCCGGCGCGCGCCGGGAGGAAGCGGCCTCGCGGCAGTTGCGGGGTGTGGGGGCGGCGGCAGCGCGCGGCGGCGGGCTGAGGAGAGGCGGCGGCGGCGGCGGCGGCGGCTGTGTGACAGGGGCGAAAGCACCTCCGCTGGGAAGGGCGCTCCGCCGGGACCTCGTTGAAAGCCCAATGGAGCCGGCGGCGGGCGGAGGCTGCAGCTCGGGGCCGCCGTTGCTGCTGAGCGAGGGCGAGCAGCAATGCTACTCTGAGCTCTTTGCGCGCTGCACCAGCGCCACGAGTGGGGGCCCCGGGCCCGGACCCCCTGACGCCGCCAGGGTCGCCCCAAGCGCTGCCACCGCGGCTGCTGGCCCCGTGGCCGATCTGTTCCGAGCGTCCCAGCTGCCCTCTGAGACGCTGCACCAGGTAGATCTCTGCGCCCCTTTTATTCCTGGCGGTCTTTGGGGACAGCGTCGGTGGGACTAGTGGGGCGATGCGACCGTCCCTGGGGATCTGGAGGCCTTGGCAAGGTCTCGGGAAAGGGGACTTGGTAGCCAGGGATGGCGGCGACGCCCTTGTCCCCAGGGACACCAGCCTTCTCCGCAGCTCAGCTCCAGCCCAGTTCGAGGTGCGCTCCCCATCTTCCTTCTTGGAGAGGGTCTGACACTGCTCACCTCCTAACCCTCGATCATTTCTCGGGGTTCTGCAGCTGTCCAGACCTAAAGTTTACCCTGTTTTGGAAGTAATGTTTGTTTTGGCTGGTGTCTGGTTTAACCTCTGTTCCTCGCTGCTGACCCTCCCTCTCCCCAGTGGGCACTCAGGGTGCCTTGCTAGGATTCGAACTTGAAGTGTGTGTGTATGTGTGTGTGTGTGTGTGTTTGTGCATGCTCTGGCCCAGGGTTACATATTGTCTTCTCTTTACGTTTTTGAATGCATACATACACCATTTATCCACTAATGTATTAATGATTATTACCATTAAATTGGGGAACCTTACAGACAAGTTGGAGAACAGAGACTCAGGGCCTAGTAGTGGACCTCAAAGCCCACACATGTGGTTTCCCATCTTAGCTCTTGAACTTGACATGGAGTTGTAAAAGAAGGGCTATTATAGCTTCCTCTTTCTGTGTGCTTTGTACCTGGAGGAGGAGGAAGGGCAGTTGACAGCAGGTGCTGTTTTGTTTTGTGTTTTCCTTGAAGCTTGGAGAAAGGCAACTTATTTTAATCAGTTGGTGTCACTAGCACGAAATGGTGATAAGATTGTTAATAACAGGCCCAAAATATGAATGAATCTTTTCTTAAAAAGCAATAGTGTGAAAGTTAGTAACAGCAGTTGAATATTTACAATGGTGACTGGTATTTTAGTCTTAGTTACAAGGAAGTACTGAGGTTCATTTGTGAAAACGTTTGTGATGTGTTTCTAGGCTTTTTCTTGCTCTTTGTCATTTAAGGCTATTTTTATACTGCTAGAGCATGCATATGCCCATATGTTTATGAGCATCACTTTAGGGCTCTGTAGATGTTTACCTTTTCCAACTTAGAATTTCTGAAAATACCATTAGTATTCGTCGAACTTAGCCTGGCTACTTGTCCCTGGAGTAGTCCTTGATATGTAGATTGTGCTGTCACTTCTGGGAAGCACTTGAGTTGTACTAGATCAAGAGGAAGAAACACAAGCTGTGGCCACCTTATGAGTCCCTGAGAATACCTCTGAGCATAACGTATGTATGAAGTGAGTGAGACTGCGTCAAGTAAGTGAGAGCCGGGTACCTGGTGAGACTTATTTGGTTGTCAGTAACATATCAGGTGTGACGAGAAGGACATACTAAAACTGGATATGGGCCAGGCGTGGTGGGGCACGCCTTTAATCCAAGCACTCAGGAGGTAAAGGTAGGAGGATTGCTGTGAGTTCAAGGCCAGCCTGAGACTACATAGTGAATTCCAGGTCAGCCTGGACTTGTGTGAGACCCTACCTCGGAAAAGAAACCAATCCCCCCAACCTAGGTATGTTAATTGACGCTTCCTTGGGCATAGGGGAGGGGACTTTCTTGCTTCCTTGAGGAACATGTGATTTAAAAACAGCTCAAGGCACAGTGACTTTGCAGGGATGGCATAACATTTTCCAGTTGAAAACTGCATACAAAAGAGGACTTCCAGATGCTGTTTCTAGAAGATTGCTTGGAGTAAATCTTGAGTTTTAAGCTCCCTTACTCAGCTCGGCAAAATAACACACATCCTTCATAACAGAATTATCATAGTCCAATGTACTTGATACAGGTAAAAATTTACCTTAAAGCATCCTGGATAGGGGAAGATAATCCTAAGAGATCCAGAGTCAGTAACTGTCTTAATTTGTGTTCTTTATTGGTGTGATAGCTATTCTTTAAAATAAATGTTGGAAATGTCCCGCTTTTCTGACCAAACAGGAACCTGTAAGTTTAGATTTAAGTGGCCCAACAGGTATAACTGCTCAAATCGTAAAGGCACTAACCAGATCTGGTAGTTTCTATGGCAACGCCCAGATTTTTCTCGTAATAAGCATACAAATAAGATTATCATAATGCAATAAGAAGGGTAAGAATCTTTCCATCTTATCCGGAGTAAAGTTATATAGAAATACTTAATTTTGTCTCCTTTCAGGAGCAACAGTAAACCAGTATATCTATTACTTTGCTACAGAAGTGAGCTATAAAGTTACAGGGATTTTTCTCCAGTTGATATATAGGTATTTACACACATAAATGTGTGTGTGTATATATATATACACACATTTATATGTGTATGTGTATATATATATACATTTATATGTGTAAATATCTATATGTATATTTATATATATAAATATAAAATTTTTATATATAAAATTTCAACACACG
Organism: Jaculus jaculus; assembly: GCF_020740685.1. Classification (NCBI taxonomy): domain Eukaryota; kingdom Metazoa; phylum Chordata; class Mammalia; order Rodentia; family Dipodidae; genus Jaculus; species Jaculus jaculus. Next base: position 6,142,674 of record NC_059125.1, on the reverse strand, counting down.
TTATGATCTAGATGAGTGTCTCCCAAACGTCTGTGACTTAATAGCTTGGTCTTCAGGGTGAGGCTGTTGGGAAGTGAGGGGGGGTCTTAGTAGGAGGTCCTTAGTTTATTGGGGAACATGTGGTTTTGAAGGGGATCGTGGGACCATCCTTTCTTTCTCGTTTTCTTTCTCGTTATGATGTAAGCAATTTTTTTTCTGTCAAATGGTCCCTTCCATTGCTATCTGACACTACTGCTAGAGGCTAAAGGCAATGGGTTAAATAGACCATGGATTAGAACCTTCGAACTCTGGCCAAAGCAAACATTTTCTCTTTGTAAGTTAATTACCTCAAGCATTCTGTTATAATGACAGGGAGCTGATGAGCACAACATTAACAACACTTTCAGCCCATACATGTATTATCATTTGTTGTTATTATTTTTTGAGACAGGGTCTTATTTTGTAATCCAGGCTGGTTTGGAACTCACTATGTGCCCCTGGCTGCCCTCGAAAACACAGTGATCTATCGTTCTGTCTCACCTCCTGAGTGTTGCGGTTATAAACATGAGCCACTATGTCTAATTTATGTTTGGTTCTTTTGAGATAGTCTTATGTAGCTGAGGCTGGCCTTGAACTCTATGCAGCCAAGGTTAATTCTGATCACTCCTTCTCTCAAGTGCTAGGATTTCAAGCATGCCCCATCATGCCTTGTAGACAACTTTTTATTTTTCTATTTTCAGAAGTTAGGGCTTCAGCCTCACACATGTCACACAGACATTTTTCCACTGAGCTACATTCTCAGGATAGCTTGTAAGTTTTTTTAAAAAAATATTTCATTTACTTATTAGAGAGAGAGAGAGGGAGAGAGAGAGAATGAGAATGGGTGCACCACTGCAAATGAACTCTGGACACATGTGCCCCCTCCTTGTGCATTCCCATCAGCAATGAATGAGAGTTCCTGTTACTTTATATACTTGTCAGCATTTAGAATTATCAAAGTTTTTTTTATGTCTTTGGTTCATTTTTATTTATTTATTTGAGAGTGACAGAGAGAGAGAGACAGAGAATGGGCACAACAGGGCTTCCAACCACTGCAAACAAACTCCAGATGTGTGTGCCCCGTTGTGCATCTGGCTAACGTGGGTCCTGGGGAATCAAGCCTCAAACTGGGGTCCTTAGGTTTCACAGGCAAACGCTTAACCACTAAACCATCTCTTCAGCCCAGTTATCAAAGTTTTGAATATTGTCTGTATATTTTGGTAATATGTATATAGTGATGCCTTGTTTTCATTTTTTTTTTAAAATTTTTATTTATCTATTTGAGAGTGACAGACACAGAGAGAAAGACAGATAGAGGGAGAGAGAGAGAATGGGCGCACCAGGGCTTCCAGCCTCTGCAAACAAACTCCAGATGCGTGTGTCTCCTTGTGCATCTGGCTAACGTGGGACCTGGGGAACCGAGCCTCGAACCGGGGTCCTTAGGCTTCACAGGCAAGTGCTTAACCGCTAAGCCATCTCTCCAGCCCCCTTGTTTTCATTTGTAATTCCTTAATGACATACACAATTGACTGAACATCTTTCTATGTACTTATTTCCCATCTTAAATTATATTTTAGTACATCACAGCTGGTTATTTTTTGTTTGTTTTTTCAAGGTAGGGTCTCACTCTAGCTCAGGCTGACCTGGAATTCACTATGTCGTCTTCGGGTGGCCTTGAACTCATGACGATCCTCTTACCTCTGCCTCCCAAGTGCTGGGATTAAAGACATGTGCCACCATGCCCAGCATAGTTGGTTATTTTTGGCTTATATATATTATTTATTGTCATGTGCTGTTTTATTTGAAAAGCAGGACTCTTACAGTAGGTAAAAAAAAAAATAGTAGAACGGGAACACCTTTAAATTAGAGAAGAAGATACTGATGTCTGAGAACAGGTAAACTGTTTTGTTTAATATTTGAGATAAAAGTGTACAAATTTGCGTGATTGGTTACCAAGGCTGTTTCATCTCCATTCAAAGGCCAGTACTTTACTAGAATGCTTAGGGTTTGGGTTTGACACATTTAAGTTTCTGTTTTGTGGCAGGTCCTGTTCTAGATGGTGTGATTTTAGCTGTGAATCAAACACAAATTTCTCTCTTCAGGGTGCTAACATTTCCAAGCAAATGTTTCTAATGTCTTATAGTTTTTCTTTACATAAAATGTTTGGAGTAATACATATAAACAAACTTTTACCTCAAAGTGACTAAGTTTATAGTTGACATAACGAATTAACAAACTATTTAAACTCTTTTTATTATCTATTTTTTTGATGCAGGGTCACACTGTAGCCCAGGCTAACCTGGAACTCATTCTATAATCCAGGCTGGCCTCAAACCCATGGCAATGCTCCTGCCTCAGCCTCCTAAGTGCTGGAATTAAAGGCATGTGCCACCACACCTAGCCTTATAATATCTATATTTTATATTTATTTATTTTTGGTTTTTCAAGATAGGGTCTCACTCTAGCCCAGGCTAACCTGGAATTTACTCTACATTCTCGAGGTGGCCTCGAACTCTCAGTGATCCTCCTACCTCTGCCTCCCCAGTGCTGGGATTAAAGGCGTGCACCACCATGCCCCGGCTAATATCTGTATTTTAGAATGATGTCTTAGTCTCTGGAAATGCTTTGCACATTTTCAAGTCATCATTATTATTGGTTTTCATTTTTTGGTAGACAACTTTTGGACATGAAAAGTAATAGTTATAAAACATTTGTGGTGGCCAGGGAGATAGTTCAGTGGTTAAAGGTGCTTGCTTACAAAGCCTGCAGGCCCAGGTTTGATTCCAGTTACCCACATAAAGCCAGATGTACAATGTGGCACATGTGTCTGGAGCTCATTTGCAGAGACAAGAGGTCCTGGTACCCTTGAACTCATTTACTCTTTATTATGAATAAATAAAAATATTAAAAACATTGTTGATTATGTATTATCAGAAATCATTGAATGGCAGAAAGCCAAGGAAATGATGTCTGATTGTGGGAGCAGCTTGGCTTAAAAGAAAGTACAATAAGGCAGTGCGAAGTAGGGGGTATTTTGAAAATCTTGGCATACAACTTCATCTTTGGGGAGAAGTCCATTTATCTTCAAGGAGGGAGAGAGACAGACAGTGATTGAGAATGAATATGAATATGGGTGAATCAGGGTCTCCAGCAGCTGCAAACAGACTCCACGTGTATGCATCACTATGTGCATCTGGCTTGATGTGGGTCCTGGGGAATTGAACCTGGGTCAGTAGGCTTTGCAGGTAAGTGCCTTAACAGCTGAGCCATTTCTTTAGCCCCTAGAAGTGTTTTCCTTTTGGGTTTCATTTTTATTTGTTGGCATTTTGTTGTTGTTGTTGACAACTTCCATACTTCACAGACAATAAACCATGATAATTCCCTCCCCTCCCCCACTTTCCGCTCACAAATCCACTCCCTGTCATGTCCCCTCCTTCTCTCTGTTAGTCTCTCTTTTACTTTGATGTCATCATCTTTTCCTCCTATTATGGGGATCTTGTGAAGGTAGTACTAGGCACTGCGAGGTCATAGATACCGAGACCAGTTTTTGTCTGGTACTCTTCCTTTGTTCTTACATTCTTTCTGCCACCTCTTCTACAATGAACTCTGAGCCTTGGAGGGTATGACAGAGATGTTTCAGTGCTGAACACTTCTCCATCACTTCTCAACGTTATGGTGCTTTTTGGGTTATCCCAGTGGTCACCACCATCTGCAAAGAAGCTTCTCTAACTAAAAGTGAGTAGTGTTAATGGAAGGGTATGAACATTAGGTAAAGTACTTACAGGGCAGTTTGGTGAACATAATATATACATTTATCCAGACAAGAATAGGCATTACACTCCTAATGCTCATGACCTCCTCTGCCATATGCTTTTTTATTAGGTTTACAGTACCAGGCATGTATTCCCTCCCATAGAGTGGGCCTCCAGTACAATTAGAGAGAAGTTGGTTTTCCCCATAACAGACATGCCACTATTGCACCTGTTCAGTCTTTTGGCCTGGTTGGCCAAACTTGAAACTTGCAGTGTCCACTATTTTCACCACTGATGGCTTCTGTCTCCCATAGGGTTGCATACAGTGCAGCTTTTTCCAGCTTTCTGTCAGCTGGTTTATAGGGAAGATATTTTTAGCTCAGCCTCAGCTTGATTTCCTTTTTACAAAAAGCTTTACTTTTTAAGTTTTATTTATTTATTTGCAAGATGAGAGAGAGACAGAGAGAGAGGGAGGGAGAGAGAGAGAGAGAAAAGAGAAGAGAACATAGACAGATATATAGAGAGAATGGGCATACCAGGGCCTCTAGCCATTGCCTAGGAACTCCAGACACATGTGCCCCTTGTGCATCTGGATATGGGTTCTGGAGAATTGAACCTGGGTCCTTTGGCTTTGCAGGCAAACATCTTAACCACTAAGCAATCTGTATAGTCCAAAATATTTGTTTTTATTTCATTAATTTACTAGAGACATAGAGAGGGGGTGAGAGAAAGAGAGAAAGTGTGAGAACGGGCACACCAGGGCCTCTAGCCACTACAGATGAACTCCAGATGCATGCGCCACTACGTGCATCTGGTTTAGGTGGGACCTGGAGAAGTGAACCTGGGTCCTTAGGCTTCACAGGCAAGCACCTTAACCACTAAGCAATCTCTCCAGCCCTCATCTTGATTTCTTAGTGACCTTACATCCCAGGCATGTGGAGTCTTCAGCAGAAGGGTCTTATGGTTTATTTCTGGTGGGAAACCAAGAGCCTTGGCAATAGCCTGTAATGTTTTGGGGGCATCAGGGACCTCCCTGGCCAACAACTCACTGGAAGGTATTCCATTCCTGGCTGGTGCAGTCTGGATCGCATTGCTGGTAGAAATCACCCAACAAGAGTAGCTTCTGGGACAAAGAAATTTATTTTGGCTTACAGGCTCGAGGGGAAGCTTCACGATGGCAGGGGAAAACGATGGAATGAGCAGAGGGTGGACAACACCCCCTGGCCAACAGAAGGTGGACCACAGCAACAGGAGGGTGTGCCAAACACTGGCCAGGGGAAACTGGCTATAAAGCCCATAAGCCCACCCCCAACAATACACTACCTCCAGGAGGCATTAATTCCCAAATATCCATCAGCTGGGGAGCTAGCATTCACAACACCTAAGTTTATGGGGGACACCTGACTCAAACCACCACACTGGCACTGAAATTTTTCTAGTAACAGTTTATGGCTTCTGGGTGTGCCATTATCCAAAAAAAGTAAGTTTTCATATGGCTTATTCATAACATCTTGAATTTTGATTAACCCTCCCCCCACCCTTCTTTACTCAGTTTCTTCCCCTGACCTTGCTTAGGCCATTCCACCCACAGTAATCTGTTCTTCTACTTACATATATACAATACCATCCCCTATGTCCTCCCCTCTCCTCCCTCCCATATAGCTCTTTTCTAGCTTACTGGCCTCTGCTACCAAGTTTTTATTCCAACTCACATACAAGTGTAAACATTTGTAGCTAGGATTCACACGTGAGGGAGAGCATGTGACGTTTGGCTTTCAGGGCCTGGGTTTACCTCTGTTAGTATAACCTAGAAGTCTGTATTTTCAAGACAGGGTCTCATCTAACCCAGGCTGGCCTCAAACTTGAACTCCTGATGCTCCTTCCTCTACCTCCTAAGTTCTAGAAATATGGGTATGTACTACCATTTCTAGCTTATTTTTCTAAAAGAGAACAGATACCATCAGATATAGTAAGTGCCAGAGCCAAGCAATTTTCTGGTTAAAGAAGGATATTTGAAACAGGAGGGGAAGGCTGAGGCAGGAAGGTAGCAAGTTTGAGTCTAGTCTGGGCTACATAGTAAGATCCTGCCTCGGTAGACCAAAATTAAGCCAAAAGGAGGCTGTTTGCTTAATAGTTGTTCATGGCTTCTCAAAAAAAAAAAAAAGGTGTTTTTTGGGTATTGAAGATAAAATGGGCCTTCAGAATGCTTGACAGGTACTTTACCACTGAGCCACATCCCAAGCCCTCCTGGGCTCTTATAATAAAACATTTCAGGAATGCAAAACGAGAGCTACTTAACAGATAACCATGCACCCATCCCATCCCTTAGTGTTTTGAAGCAAGACAGCACAGCTAGAATGAAAGCTTTCTATGTCCCCTTCTATGGTTCCATTCCCCTCTCTCCCTACACCAGAAGTTGTTGCTGTATCAAATTTGGTGTGCATGATTTGAAAATTACTTTCTACTTTCATTGTGTATATGTGTATCTATGTAAATAGTGATTTGTGTATATGTATTATTAAAACAAAGTACTGTTTTCTATGTCATTTCATTTTAAAATGAGAACTACTGTCCTCTGCATAACCTTCTGCAATTTGCTTTTCCTCTCATTGTTGTTTTTGGAATTCATCCTTGTTGACACATGTCCCATCAATTCCTTTGTTTCCGTTTTAAAGATCTTTATTACCTACTCTTACAATGAGTCATCATTACAGTGTTGTAGAGACCTTTATTTCAAAGGAGAGTACATAGCCTTCCTGACTTACACAGAATGTCACATGACTAGGGTACCATTCTAAACATGTGTGGACATTAAAAATGGCTTCATAAGCCAGGTGTGGTGGCGCACGCCTTTAATCCCAGCACTCAGGAGGCAGAGGTTGGAGGATTGCCACGAGTTTGAGGCCACCCTGAGACTACATAGTGAATTCCAGGTCAGCCTGAGCTAGAGTGAGACCCTCCCTCGAAAAATTAAAAAAAAAGGGGGGCTTCATAGCTAGAATGCATACTGATACTTTTGAGGGTTCTAAAGGCCTTTTGATCTAAGTAGTTAGACTTTCTTTTTAGCTTACCTTTTTTTTTGTTTTTTTTTTTTTTCCGAGGTAGGGTCTCACTCTAGACCAGGATGACCTGGAACTCACCCTGGCTTTGAACACATGGCAGTTTTCCTAACTCTGCCTCCCACATGCTGGAATTAAAGGTGTGCCACCATGCCTGGCTTTATTTCACACTTTATAAAACACAAACTCTTACTGGCTGTGGTGATGCATGCTGGTAGGCCAATACTGAAGAGGATAAGACAGGAGGATCACAAGTTGGAGGCCAGCCAACTTTTGTTGGAAGCCTCACAAAACATAAATCTGCAGATATACACCTCCCCAAACATGCTCTCTATCAATAATATGCAAAAGTAAAAAAAAAAAATCCTACAACATTTCAAGCAAACAGACATACAGAACAGTGCCTTCGACCTTGCTATAGCTGTCACTCAGGTTCAACACCAGTATCTAGCCAGTTCCATTTTAATCTACATTCCTATCTAATTCATTTCCCTTCTGTTATCCTGAGGCAAGTGACAGGAAATGTTTGATAGGGTTATCTTTAAGACAGAGACTTGCTAATCTGAGCATACAGCAGTTTAAGATGGATAGAGTAGCTACCTATGATCAAATGGACTGATGATGGTTTGTCATGATCAGGTCATTGGAAGTTATTGGGGCAATGGTGCTTGAGAACTGATATACAATAGTTGGGGACATATGCCCAAAGGACTCTTAATTCAGCGTACCATAGAGGTACTTTCACATCCATGTTGATTGCTGCATTGTTCACAATAGCCCGGAAATGGAATCAGTCTAGTTGTCTATCAACAGGTGACTGGATAAAGAGCAGAGTGGTAGAGGGCTGGGAAGATGGCTTAGTGGATCAAGAATTTGCTGCTCATCATGAAAACAAGTGATCATAAATGTTGGTGGGGATGTGGAAAAAGAGGAACCCTTCTACACTGGTGGTGGGAATGCAATCTGGTCCAGCCATTGTGGAAATCAGTGTGGAGCTTCCTAAAACAGCTAAAGATTGATCTACCATATGACCCAGCTATAGCACTCCTAGGCATATACCTGAAGGAATCATCTCATTTCCTTAGAAGTATGTGCTCAACCATGTTTATTGCTGCTCAATTTATAATAGCTGGGAAATGGAACCAGCCTAGATGTCCTCAACTGATGAGTGGATAATGAAGATGTGGCACATTTATACAATGGAGTTCTACTCAGGTAAAGAAAAATGAAGTTATGAAATTTGCAGAAAAATGGATGGACCTGGAAAGGATTATACTAAGTGAGGTAACTCAGGCCCAGAAAGCCAAGCACCACATGTTCTTTCTCATATGTGGATCCTAGCTACAGATGATTGGGCTTCTGCGTGAGAATGAAAATACTTAATGGCAGAGGCCAGTAAGTTAAAAAGGAGACATAAAGAGAAAAGAAAGGAAGGGAGGAGGGTACTTAATAGGTTGATATTGTATATATGTAAGTACAGTGATTGAGATGGGGAGGTAATATGATGGAGAATGGAATTTCAAAGGGGAAAGTGTGTGGGGGAGGGAATTTCCATGGGATTTTTTTTATAATCATGGAAAATGCTAATAAAAATTTAAAAAAAGAAAAAAAGAAAGATGTTTGTGCACAGCGTGGTGGCTCATACCTTTAATCCCAACAGAGGGAGGCAGAGGTTGGAGGATCTCTGTGAGCTTGAGGCCAATCTGAAACTACACAGTGAATTCAAAGTCAGCCTGGGCTAGAGTAAGACCCTACCTCAGGAAGAAAAAAAAAAAGATGCATGCTCCCCCTTGTGCATCTGGTTAACATGGGTCCTGGAGAATCGGACCTGGGTCCTGTGCCCGCTTCGGCAGCACATATGCTAAAATTGGAACGAACCTGGGTCCTTTGGCTTTGCAGGCAAATGCCTTAACCACTAAACCATCCCTCCAGCTGGAGGCCCTGGCACACCCATTCTCTCTCTCTCCCTCTTTCTCTGTTAAATAAATAAATAAATTTTAAAAAGATGTTTGTGACACCATCATATTTGCACTTAATTTGCATCAGTAATACTGTGAATTTTCAGTTTCTCAATAACAACACTTGGGAATAATAAAAAAAAAAAAAAGAATTTGCTGCTCAAGCCTGAATGCCCAGACCACATGTAAAGGCAGGAAGCAGTGGCAGACTTCTGTAATCCCAGTATGCTGACAGTGAGATGGGAGGCAGAGACAAGAGAATTTTGGTGATGCTAAGAAGCTCATGGACCAGCTAGCCAAGGAAGCACCACAATGAACAACAAAGATGAAATGAGAGAGGAAGAAAAAAAGAGAACGACAAACATATCAAGACCCCCTGCATCCAATGAGGTGGAGGGATTGACACGCAGGAGTTGTCTTCTGACCTCCATACATGCATTGTGACATGTGTGTACCCCTGCACACAAAATGAACACAAATCATATGCATACATCACACACACAAAGAAAATGTACCTAGGGATGGGAAAATGGCTTAGCAGTTAAGGTATTTGCCTGTGAAGCCTAAGGACCCTGGTTTGAGTCCCTAGGACCCATGTAAGCCAGATGCACAAGGGGGCACATGCATCTGGAATTCGTTTTCAGTAGCTAGGGCCATGGGATGCCCATTCTCTCTCTCTATCTGCTTATTTCTCTCCTCTCTCAAATAAATAAATAAAATATTAAAAACGAGATTGTACCTATACACAATGGAATTTTATTTATTTATTTTTAATTTTTTTGTTTATTTTTACTTATTTGAGGGCGACAGAGAGAGAGAAAGAGGCAGATAGACAGAGAGAATGGGTGCGCCAGGGCCTCCAGCTACTGCAAACTGAACTCCAGACACGTGCGCCCCCTTGTGCATCTGGCTAACATGGGTCCTGGAGAATTGAGCCTTGAACTGGTGTCCTCAGGCTTCAGAGGCAAGTGCTTAACCGCTAAGTCATCTCTCCAGCCCTGGAATTTTATTCAGTAAAGAAAAATGTAATCATTGACATTTGCATGAAAATGGATAGAACTGGAAATCATTATGTAAAGCGAAATAAGACAAACTCAGAAAGATGAATACCATGTTTTCTAATGCGGATTTAAATTACCTTTAAATTTTGTGTGTGTGTGTGTGTGTGTGTGTGTGAGAGAGAGAGAGAGAGAGAGAGAGAGAGAGAGAGAGAGAGAGAGAGAGAAAGAATGTTGAAACTAGAAAGGGACCATAAGTGTGGGGAGTGTAATGAAATACAAGTGACATGAAGGCAGAATGACGGACTATTTAGAGCAAAGAAGGGGGACCAGCTAGTGGGGGTAGGGGAGATGGGGAGGGCATTGAGGATTGGGGGTAGGAAATGAATAAGAGCAAAGTATATTGACATATATTCATGAAAATGCCATACCCCATTACTTTGTTCGTTAACTTAAAAAATTTAAAAAAAAATGACAAAAGGAAAAAAAGAATAGTTAGGAGGAAACCAACAGGGAGACTGAAAAGTAACCAACTGAAAACCAGAAATAAAGGACACCTTTGAACATTGTCCTAGTTTCACACTCCTAATTTGGAACTGCCCTGTTTGAAGGATGCAGAAAAGTGGGTTTGAGGAGATCTTGGGTTATATTTAAACTACTCATAACCTTTTGGAGGGTTTGGTTCCTTTCCATGTTTTTCTTAGTTTGGTTCCTGAGGTGGTTTGAATCAGATGTCCACCATGAACTCATGTGTTCTGAATACTTGGTCTCCAGCTGGTGGCAGTTTGGGAGGTGGAGCCTGGCTTAAGGAGTTGTGTTTCTGGGGGGCAGGCTTATTCGTGTTACAGCCCTGCTCCCCCTTGCCAGAGCTCAGCTCACTCTCTTGCTTTTGTTTACCACCTGCTGTGGCAGGAGGTGATTGTCCAGCCTGTGTCTGTGGCATCTTTCCGCCGCTATCATGAAGCTTCCCTTTGAGACTGTAATCTGAAATAAACCCTTTTTTCCCATCTGCTGTTTTTGGTTGGGTATTTTGTCCCAGCAACATGAAGATAACTACAGTTCCTGTATGCAAGCATTTCACATTTTTTCTATTATTGCAGTCTGTTTTTCATGCATGTCTTCTAGAGTTGCTCAGGGCTAAGGGTTTCTTTGGGGAAAAGGACTTTGTTTCTAGGCAGTCCTAGGTAAACTGGGATGACTGTTGTCCCCTCTTTCTTATGCTTTCTAATGCACTTCTACAAGTTCAGCAGCTTCGGACAGCATCGGTTTACCGGTTTACTGGTTTACCGTCTCGGGGCTGAGGGTTGAGTAAGCGCTTGGTTTCCTAAAGCTCCCGTCAGGTGTGAGCAGTGCTTTCTGGAGCTCATGGACCTCTTTTGCTATAGGTGGTTGTGAAGTCCAGTTGCTTGTGATTTTTTGTTTTGTTGTTGTTGTTGCTTCGAGGTAGAGTCTCACAGTAGCCCAGGCTGACCTGGAGTTCACTATGTAGTCTCAGGGTGGCCTCATACTCATGGCCATCTACCTACCTCTGCCTCCCGAGGGCTGGGATTAACCAGTTTCTTGTGATTTTCAAGGTGTGTGTGTGTGTGTGTGTGTGTGTGTGTGTGTGTGTGTGTGTGTGTACAGACATGTGCACACACATATGCGCTGGGAATAGAACTCAGGCCCTCAATGAATGTGAGGCAAGCAGTCTGTCACTGAACAACATCTCCAGCCTGCTTATGATTTTAGCTCTAAGCTTCTCCTGGGCCCCTGCAGTTGCATGCCACATGGCTCTCTCCATAGGCAGTTGACAGAATCGCTGTTTGCTTCTTTGAGGCCAGCAGGCAAGTGTCTCCAGTCAGCTAGGGGAAGTGCCACTCGTCACCTCTGTTGTATTCCTGATTAGAAGCAAGTTACATGGGGGGCAGCGTAATGCTTTTCTGTCTCTCTTCCCTCCCTCCCTCTCTCCCTTCTTTGGAAGGAGGGAGGGAGAGACAATAGGAGAATGGAGAAGAATGGGCGTGCCAGGAACTCCAGACACATGTGCCGCCCTGTGTATCTGGCTTTATATGGGTACTAGGTAATTGAACTCAGGTCCTTAGGTTTTGCAGGCAAATGCCTTAACCACTGGGCAATCTCTTTAGCCCACTGTAAAGCTTTTCTACTGTGCTTGATTTCTGCAGTTTGAATAGAAAATTATTCCTATTATTACTATTTATCAGAATCAAGGCTTTGCTATGCATCCCAGGCTGGCCTCAAATTCATTTTGTACTGCAGTGGGTTCAAATTTATGATCTTCCTACCTCATATTCCCAAGTGCTAGGATTTTAAGCAATGCAATCATGGCTGGTTAGCTTTTTGAGAGAGAGAGAGTGTGTGTGTGTATTGCTTAATTAATTTATAATTTATCTGTTAAATCTTTCCTCCTCCTCTTTGTTTTTGAGACAGGGTGTCATGTAGCCTATGTGGCTTTGAATTCTCTTTGTAGTCATGTGGTACAAGCTGGCCTTGATTCTCCTGGCCCCACCTCCTCCCCACCTCTGGAGTGCTGGGCACATGGTCAGCTTGAAGAAAACATTTTCTTTTCTTTTTGGACTGTCATGTGCTATTTTTAAATATATATTTTCACTTATTTCCAAGGAGATAGAGAAGTGGTGCTTCAAGGCCTCCAGCCACTGCAAATAAAGTTCAGATGCATGCACCACTTTGTGTATCTGGCTTTATGTGGGTACTGGGGACTGGAACCTGGGCTGTCAGGCTTTGCAAGCAAGTACCTTTAACTGCTGAGCCATCTCCCCAGCCCTGAAGGAAACATTTTCATGCATAATGTATTTATTATCCCAAATAGAACTGGCAAAGTATATATCTTTGGGATTTTTCTATTTTTCTCTTAAGGCAATTTGTTTTTCCTCTTTAAAATTTTTAAAGGTAGTGTGGTGGTTTGATACACTTATGTGTTCTGAATGCTAGGGTTCCCAGCTGATGGAGATTTGAGAATTGGAGCCTCCTGGAGGCAGTGTATTGTTGGGGTCGGGCTTATGGGTGTTATAGCCAGTGTCCCCTTGCCAATGTTTGGCACACACTCCTGTTGCTTTTGTTCACCTGATGTTGGACAGGAGGTGATGTCCACCTTCTGCTCATGCCATCATTTCCCCTGCCATCATGGAGCTTCCTCTCAAGTCTATAAGCCAAACTAAACTCTTTGCTTTCATCAGCTGCTTTTGGTTGGGTTCTTTGTGCCAGTAATGTGAAGCTAACTGTAACAGGTAGCCTTGAAATGGGGGCTCAGTGGTTGTATGCGCATCTAGCAGCTAGCTCAAGCCCTGGGTTCAATCCTCAAGGCCCTGGGTTCAGTCCTCAGTACCACAAAAATGTGTGCTGTTTGCCGGACATGGTGGTGCACGCCTTTAATCCCAGCACTTGGGAGGCAGAGGTAGGAGGATTGCCATGAGTTCAAGGCCATCCTGAGACTGTGAATTCCAGGTCAGCCTGAGCTAGAGTGAGACCTTACCTTGAAAAAACCAAAAATAAAAAAAAGTGTACTGTTTGTCTCTGATGGTTTTAAAAGGATTTATTTCATACAGTAATCTTTTTTGTCTCTCTTAGTTTGAGGGCAACCTTGTGGGGGGAAAAAAGATGATACTATACAGGGTTTTGCTCCTGGAAGTGTTTGCTGTGCTCTGCTTTTTTGAGTTTATCTATCCCCTTTAGAATCTCTTTGAAATTATCTAAAAGTATTTTGTTTTGTTGTGGCAAGATTTCATGTAGTTCAGCTTGTCCTCCTCCCTCTGCCTCCCAAGTGCTGGAATGATAGGCACCTATCACCTGGCTTAAAATGTTTAAACTCTCCTCCTGCCTCACATATGCTCTGGTACTTTTATATTTCTGATATTAAGAGATGGATATAAAATGGATGTAAATTTAAGCATGGAGATGTTTTAGCCTCTTTTAGCTTGATCATTGTTTAAGATCAAGGTTTTTCAACCTCAGCATTACAAATGCTTTTGGTCAGAGAAGTTGTGGGAGGTTGAGGGGACTGTCTTGTGCATTGTAGCATGTCCAACATCATCTCTGATCTCTACCCACTTGACATCAGTAGCTGTCCCTCTTCCTGCTGTGATACTCTTTTGGGGGTAAAATTCACTTTGGTTCTGCATGTATGATAATAATTATTGTAAAGCTAGCGTGTATTTACATTTGCCATGTACTTGGCTTTGTCCTTTAACTTGTAGAATGCTCATCTTATTTTAATCCTTACATCCAAGCCATGCCATAGGTATTATCATTCTCATTTTAAAGAAAAGCAAACTGAGGCTCAGAAGTTCATTTCTTTGCCCAGGATCACCTACATAAATGAACCTTTGCAGTACTTTTCACAGTATTATTTGGGTCAAAATTCATTCTTTCCTGAGGAGATGGACTGAAAAAGGATATGACTTAGACGGAGAGGGATGGTTTCCTGACGGTGGCTTGGAAGAGTGGTTATTGCATTCTTAGCAGTTCTGTATAAGTGTTAGATTTCTTGCTTAAAGGCATGATTGCATGGTGTATGTCTGAGTAAAGGACATGGTACTTCCTCTCTCCATTCCCCTTCCATTCTCCCTTTTCTTTCCCTTCCCTTCCATTCTCCCTTCCTTTCCCTTCCATTCTCCCTTCCTTTCCTTTTCCTTCTCCCTTCCCTTCCCTTCTCCCTTCCCTTCCCTACTCCCTTCCCTTCCCTTCTCCCTTCCCTTCCCATCTCCCTTCCCTTCCCTTCTCCCTTCCCTTCTCCCTTCCCTTCTCCTTCTCCTTTCCCTTCTCCTTCTCCTTTCCCTTCTCCCTTCCTTTCCCTTCCCTTCTCCCTTCCCTTCTCCCTCCCCTCCCCTCCCCTCCCCTCCCCTCCCCTCCCCTCCCCTCCCCTCCCCTTCTTTCCCTTCTTTTTTTGATAGTTTCATTCTGTATCCTAGGCTGTCCTGGAATGTTTTATGTAATCAGGCTTTCAACTCTCAGAAATCCTTTTGCTTCATCCTCCTGAGTTCTGGGTTACAGGGGAGAGCTCCCATCTCTGGCTAGACCATCTCCTGTTTGCTTGCTTGCTTGAGACATAGTCTCACTACATAGTTTAGGTTGGCATTGAACTCTCTGTTGTCCAGGCTGGCTCTGAACTTGCTGACTTAGTTTCCTAAATAGCCGAGATTACATGTTTACCTCTATTCCTTAAACTCTTTCAAAAACTGGAAGTAGGAGTAGCCCCAAGCCCATTTTCCAAGGTTAGCATCACCTTGATACCAAAGTTAGAAGGTATCATGAGAAAAGAAAAACAGTAGGTCAATATCTCTGATGTCTACACATGTAGAGGTCTTCAATAAAATACTATTGAACTGAATTCTGTGACACATCAAAAGGACTACACACCATGAACATGTGGGATTTATCCTGAGACACAGGCTTGGTTTAGCATACTCAAAGCAATGGGATGCCTCACATTAACAGAATGAAAGATTAAATGATACCCATAATGATTTGACTACATGTATAAAAAGTATTCAGTACTCTTCGCTATTGGGGAATACCAGCAATTCCACTGAGGAGGCCCCTCAGTGGAATGGTGGCTGGGAGGAGGGAAATGATGGTAGCAACATATGATGTGTCCATAGAATGTATATGCTTAATAAAAAAGAATAATAAATGTTCACTGTCCTTTTGTGATATAATTCTCAACAAAGCAGGTACTGAATGAAATTTCCTCAACATAATGAATGACTTTATGGAAACTCCACAGTCAGTATCGTAATCGATGATGAAAAACAGAGCTTTTCTTTTAACATCCTCTGCAAAGGGAAGAATATCCGTTCTCACCATTTCTAATCACAATACTGCTTGAGGGCCAACCGAGGGCAGTCAGGCAACCCAGGGGTGGTGGTGTATGCCTCAAATCCCAGTCTTTGGGAGTACAATTAGGGAGATCAGGGTTCATGGTGAGCCATAGCTACATAGTGAGTTTGAGGCCAGCCTAGGCTACATGAGATCCTGTCTTCAAAACTATAAAGGGGTACTCAGGGGCAAGAAAATAAACAAAAGAAATGGAGTAAATTATCCCAGTTTGCAGGTGATATACATGGTATTTTTCATGGTAGGTCTCACTCTAGTCCAGGCTGACCTGGAATTCACTATGTAGTCTCTGGCTGGCCTCAAACTCACAGTGATCCTCCTACCTCTTACCTTCCAAGTGCTGGGATTAAAGGTGTGCGCCACCACACACAGGGGTGGGGGTGGAGTGGGGTGTGGGGGCAGTGGGGGGCGGTGTTGAGAAGGAGAGATGAATGGGCGCATCAGGGCCACAAGCTGCTGCAAACGAACTCAAGATGCTACAAAGTGAATTCCAGGCCAGACTAAGACCCTACCTTGAAAAACCAAACAGGAAAATAGCTGCATGTGTATGTGTATACTGAGAGTGCTGGTGGACGTGGCTTAGACTCATTAAGGGCCTGTTGAGCAAACCAAGAAGACATTGTTAAAATCCTCCTCATATATTTTAAAGGCAAATGCAAAAAAAAAAAAAAAAAGCTTTGTTCTCTTTTGCATTCTTCAGAGATTAACATATCTTCTGGAAAACTTGTTACCATGGCAATGGGATATTATCTATCTCTGTAGCATACTGCATAAAAATAGCCCTTTGTGTTGGAGAATGATGTTAGTGACAGGTGGCTGGGTAAATGTATATAGCAGGCTGATTTGTCAGGAGCAGTTTCCCAACATCCCATTGTTTAAAGTTGTGAAATCAAAACGAGTATTGATTTTTTTCTCTCTCTCAAAATTTTATCTAGAAAAGGCAGGCACTGGTACTCTATTTAATTATGAATTTCAAACCTTGTTTGGCAGGTCAGGTCAATATGATGCCTGAAGTCACCATATCCTGGAGCACAGAGTTGGTGGGGGGGCGCGTAGGGACAGGTTTTTTTTTTTTTTTTCCCACTGTAAAACCCAGCTTCTTAAACTGTGACTTGCAGCCTGCTGCATAACTACTGCAAAAGTGGTGAACAATCTGGTGATAGTAAAAGTTTCTGAATGTACAACCTCCAAAATTAATTCAAAATCAAAGGTGCCGTGAACCCAAGGTGTTTCTGGCAGTGCTTGCCTGTATTCATCACGTGCCCCACTGTGGCCTTGGTCCGCACGGACCGCAGGCGCACTTTGAACTGTGTGTGCCGTCACAACACAAACGGACACTGCCAGCTGAGGTTCCATTGTATGTTATGAATTGCAGGGTTTTTTTTTACTGTACATACAAAATGTTCTCTTATCGAAACAATTAATTATGGGGAAGAAAGGCAGGGTTTGCCTGCCATCACTCCTCAACATGTAAGTATCACATTAGTATATATTTGGGTTGTATTTTTAGAATGTTTGTTTTTAAGCCAGGTAGGGTGACTCATGCCTGTGCTTGAGTCCTAGTGCTTGGCAGGTGGAAGCATGATGCTCAGGGGTTCAAGGACATCCTTGGCTACACAATTAAAGGCCAGCTTGAGCTACATGAGACCCTGGTCTCATAAAATGAAATAAAAAGTTTGATTTTTAAAATACTCTTTGGATTACTGACTTGAGTTTCATAAAAAGCCACATTAAATACATTTTGGGGGTCCTGTAGAGATGGCTTAGCAGTTAAGCACTTGCCTGTGAAGCCTAAGGACCCCAGTTTGAGGCTCGATTCCCCAGGACCCTCATGTGGTGGTTTGATTCAAGTGTCCCCCATAAACTTAGGTGTTCTGGATGCTAGGTTCCTTAGCTGATGGCAATTGGAAATTAACGCTTCCTGGAGGCATTGTATTGTTGGTGGCGGGCTTATGGGTGTTAAAACCATTTTCCCCATGCCAGTGTTTGGCACACTCTCCTATTGCTATTGTTTACCTTAAGTTGTCCAGGGGGTGATGTCCACCCTCTGCTCATGCCTTCGTTTTCCCTGCCATCATGGCGCTTCCCCCTCGAGACCGTAAACCAAAATAAACCTCTTTTTCCCACAAGCTGCTCTTGGTTGGGTGATTTCTATCAGCAATGCGAACCTGACTGCAACATCTCGTAAGCCAGATGCAGAAGGTAGCACACGCGTCTGCAGTTTGTTTACAGTGGCTGGAGGCCCTGGTGCGCCCATTCTCTCTTTCTTACTCTATCTCAAATAAATAAATACAATTTTAAAAATTGGCTTTAAATTAGGACAGAATTCTCAACAATTTCTGAGATGTTTCTTAACATATGTCTGCCATCTTGTACAATGTATTTATGGAAGCTGTATTCCCAGCATTGAGGATTATAAAATCATAACATTACTCAACTCTGAAAAATGTTGTTGAAGATGCTATACATCCTAAAGTATCAATTATTCAGCCAAGATTTTATTGATACATAAATAAGCATATCTATCTCCTTAGTATGCAAACTCACTTGTATTTTTTTAAATTTTTTGTTTATTTTTATTTATTTGAGAGCTACGACAGAGAAAGAGACAGACAGACAGACAGACAGACAGAATGGGCTCACCAGGGCCTCTAGCCACTGCAAACGAACTTCAGATGCATGAGCCACGTTGTGCATCTGGCTTATATGTGTACTGGGGAGTCAAACCCTGAACCAGGGTCCCTAGGCTTCACAAGCAAGTACTTAACCGCTAAGCCAACTCTCCAGCCCCCCTGACTTGTATTTTTAATAAATGGTAAAATTACATGCATACCAAATAATTCTCTTTTCTAACATTTTTTTTTATTAGAGAGAGAGAATATGGGTACATCAAAGCCTCCTGCCTCTGCAAATAAACTCCACATGCATGTGCCACTCTGCATGTGGCTTTTACATGGGTAGTGGGGAATCAAACCCGGGTTGTCATGCTTTGCCAGCAGTACCTTTAACTGCTGAGCCATCTCTCCAGCTCCCAAATAACTCTTTTAAGATAAATTTATGTATGATTCATTTATTTATTTTTGGTTTATTGAGGTAGGGTCTCACTCTAGCCCAGGCTGATCTGGAATTCACTATGTAGTCTCAGGGTGGTCTCGAACTCTCGGTGATCTTTCTACCTCTGCCTCCTGAGTGCTGGTGTTAAAGGCATGTGCCACCATGCCTGGATCTTTATTTAAAATTAATTAATTTTTTTGTGCATTAAGTGTGTGTGTACAGAGCTCATGCACATGTGTGGAAGTCAAAGGACAACTTACAGGTAGACCTGTTGCAGCCTTTAACCAGGTTTTGAGTCACGGTGTCTTGCTTACTGCACCATTTGATAGTTGGGAAATTCTTCTGTTTCTGCCTCCTTTCTGGGATACAGAACCTCATCATTGCATCTTCTTTTTTTTTTTTTGAAGTAGGGTCTCACTCTAGCCCAGGCTGACCTGGAATTCATTATTCATTGTGTGGTCTCAGGATGGCCTTGAACTCTCAGTGCTCCTCCTACCTCTGCCTCCTGAGTGCTGGGATTAAAGGGGTGCGCCACCATGCCTGGCTTTATGTATGATTTATTATCAATAAATGTTTTATTTGTATACTGGTTTTGTATCCCTGTATACTTAGGATCATGTGAAGATTTATTGGGAAAAGGTCATGGGTGGCAAAAGTTAAAGAAGCCCTGTGCTAAGAATTCAGCATTTGGCCTAAGCACCATGTACTGAAAAACTGTGAAGTAGGAAGCGGTGATGTGCACCCGGTGAGCTCTGAGCTGTTAATCAAGCAATAACTTCCTGTGGATTCTTAAATGGAGCAGTTCCTTAGTAAAGGTCAGCTTTCCCTGCTGCTTTTTGTATTGGCCTCACACATGTAGCCACTGATAGAATCTGATTCTAATTTTAATGTTTCCTTTAAAATGTCCTTTGGGCAGTTTAAAAATATTTTACTGAGAATTTTAATATATGGACCTATTTTAATTTGATGGTATTCCTCTCCTATTGCCCTCTTTCAACCCCCTTTCCCTACTCCATTGAGTACCCTCTTTTTGCCAAGTAGTCCTGTTACTTATTCATTTATTTATTTTTGGCATTTTATTTATTTATTTATTTGAGACAGAGACAGAGAGGAGGCAGATAGAGAGAGGGAGAGAGAATGGGTGCTCTAGGGCCCCCAGCCACTGCAAACAAACTCTAGATGCATGCACCACCTTGTGCATCTGGCTTATATGGGTCCTGGGGAATCAAGCCTGGGTCCTTTGGCTTTGCAGGCAAGTGCTTTAACAACTAAGCCATCTCTCCAGCCCAGTAGTCCTGTTTTGATGTCTCATTTCTTTTTTGTCTTCCTCCATTCTCTGTGTCAAAATGTTGGGCTCAGAATTGTGCAAGTCTTGTGGGGATAATGACAACCCCTGTTCGGTCATGAATGAACCAGTCAGTTCATGTCTGGATGACAGTGCTCCGAAGTCCTCCTCACCCTCTGGCTCTTCCATTCTTTCCACTCCCTACCCCCGTTTTGTAATACTTCCTGAGCCTTGGAGGGTATCCTTTAGACAGTTGTTTTAGAACAGTATATTGGAAGCATATTGCCATCGTTCACCTTACCTGTCTTTTAGAAATCCGTCTTGTATGTAAATAACAGCTCCCAAAATTTACTCTAGTTTTGAGAATTGTAGAGTTGCTGAGGAAATGCCAAGGCTGTGAATTTCAGACCTAAAAGCAGTAGCTCTTGTTGTCATTTCTGTTGTAGCCAGTATAAAGGCCATTTTGTTGTTAATAATATCAGATGAATATGTTGGGTGGCATATCACATTACCTTTAGGACACTTTAATTACTGTAAACATTCTTAGTTTTTGTCACTGTTTCCAAAAGGAGGCATCCTTACTGCTTCTGCTGAGTATTTTTGTGCAGAATAGGATTTGGTTGCCCCTTTTTGAGCACCAATATAATATATTGGTATGAGTTATAAAGAAAGCATTTAAAAAAATTATTTTATTTGAGAGAGAATGAATATGAATGGGCATGCGAGGGCCTTCAGCCACTACAAATGAACTCCAGATGCATGTGCCACTTTGTGCATCTGGCTTATGTGGATCCTGGGGAATTGAACCTGAGTCCTTTGGCTTTGCAGGCAAATATCTTTTCTTTTCAAATTTTTATTAACAACATCCACGAGTACCCCCCCTCCTCCCACTTTCCCCTTTGAAACTCCATTCTCCATTATCTCCCCTCTCTATCTCAATCAGTCTCTCTTTTATTTTGATGTCATGATATTTTCCTCCTTTATGATGGTCTTGTGCAAGTAATGTCAGGCACTGTGAGGTCATGGATAATCCAGGCCATTTTGTGTCTGGGAGGAGCACGTTGTAAGGAGTCCTACCCTTCCTTTGGCTCTTACATTCTTTCTGCCACCTCTTCCATATTAGATCCTGAACCTTGGAAAGTGTGATAGAGATATTATAGTACTGAGCACTCCGGTCACTTCTTTTCAGCACCATGATGCCTTCTGAGTCATCCCAAGGTCACTGCCTCTGAGAAAAGAGAAGGCTCTCTAACCAAAGGTGAGAGTAGCATTAATATAAGGGTATGAACATTAAGAGAAGTGCTTCCTGGGTAGTTTGATAGCCATAGTATATACATTTAGCCAGAAAGCGGAAGACGTTACACCCCTGGGCTCATGACTGCCCCTGTTTTAAGTTTTCAGTATCAGAGATGTATTTCCTCCTGTGGAGCAGGCCTCCAGTCCAATTAGAGGGCAGTTGGTTTCCACCATGACAGATATGCCACTATTGCACCCATTGACTCATTTGGCCTGGCTGGCCAAATATAAGGCTTGCAGTGTCCACTGTTGAGTATCTTCACTGATGATTTTTTTTTTCTCTGCAGGCAAGTATCTTAACTGCGAAGCCATTTCTCCAGCCCCTGAAATCATTTTTCTGTTAGGAGCTGGAAAAACACTTATGTGGTCTAAATCTATCCTACCCCTCATTTTTATATGGGGTATATATGAGTTAAGAAGGGTGTGATAGTGGCCTATCCTCCCAGCACTTGGGAAGTGGAGGCAGGAGGACCAGAATTTCAAGGTCATCTTTGGTAACATAGTCAGTTCTAGGCTAGCTGGGCTACTTGAGACCCTGTCTCAAAAAAATTAGAGAAAAATGGGGCTGGAAAGATTGCCCAGTAGTTAAGGCATTTGCTTTCAATGCCTGATGGGCTGGATTCAGTTCTCCAGTTTCCTGGTGAAGCCAGATGCACTAGTTGGCACATACATCTGGAGTTTGTTTGCAGTGACATAAGGCCCTGGCATGCCTATTCTCATTCTCTCTCCCTGTTTGAAAATAAATAAATTATATAAAACTGAAAATATTTTTTAAAGGGGCTGGGGTGATAGCTTAGTGTTTAAAGGTACTTAATTGCAAAGCCTGATGACCAGAGTACAATTCCCCAGCCACCCATGTAAAGGTGGCCAGGCATCATTTGCAGCAAGAGACCTTGGCATGCATACCCACCCATCCATCCATCCATCCATCCATCCATCCATCCATCCATCCACCCACCCACCCACCCACCCACCCACACACACACACACACATACACAAATTAATAAATAAAACAAAGCAAAACAATATAGGATGTGATGGCACACACCTTTAATCCCAGTACTCGGAAGGCCATGGTAGGAGGGTTTTCATGAGTTCGAGGCTGGCCTGAGATGCAAAATGAATTCTATCTAGGTCAACTTGGGCTAGAGTGAGGACCTGCTGCAAAAAGCCAGAAAAAACTCCTCCCAGACAAACAAACAAACAGAGGTTTTTAAATGGTCCTTACTTTTTGTAAGAAAATAATTTATGGCACATGGAAATTACATGAAATTCAGGTTTTCAGTTTCCATAAACAAAGTGTTATTGGAGCACAGACACAGTCATTTGTTTCCGTATTGCTTATGGCTGCTTTTGTAGTAGAGTATCAGAGTTAAGTAGTTGTAGCAGAGATCATAAGCCATAAGGGCCTAAAGTATTTCTAGAAAAAGTTTGCTACCCTGACCGGTAACCTTCTGCATCTAGAATGTGAGACTGGACTGAAGAATCAAAGCAGATCATATGCAGCTTCACATGTACATGAGTTCTCTTTTGATCTCAGTTACATTTTCCTTTCTTCCTCTGAATGTTTCTATTTTCACGAGCTTAGCTACATGCACTATGTTGTATCTCAAGTATACTTGCTTTCAGTTTTCATTATATACCTCTACTAGTGTTTTGTTTAGCTATTTAAATTTATAAATAAATATTCATAAGCCTTCCCAATGAGGGAGAGTAGGGAATTTTATTATCTTGATACTTGATGTGTTTCCTTTGCTAGATTAGTAATTGTAATCTCCTTAGCTCTTTTTTTTATTTCTAACCATATTGCTTTCTACTTTTGGGCTTTCAGCCAACATATAAACATTGACAATTTAATAATCTGAACCAAACCACCTGGACCAATTGTATGTTTTTAATTTAATAAATCCTGCATATGATTAAGATAACATGCTCTCTATTCACCAGATTGTTTTTAATATACTGGATATAATCAACTTTGGAACATTCATGCAATTTAAAAATATTTGTGAAGTATATTATTAAAATAATGTTTTGTTTTTATTTTATTAGACAGGATTATGTAAGGCCTTTTTTTTTTAAGGTAGGGTCTCTCTCTAGTCAAGGCTGATCTGGAACTCACTGTGTAGTCTCAGAGTGGCCTCAAACTCAAGGTGATCCTCCTACCTCTGCCTCCCAAGTGCTGGGATTAAAGGCATGTGTCACCACACCTGGCACTGGTAAGGCCTTTTTTATGCAAGTGTATAATATACTTTGAGCCTATTCCCCCCACATGCTACTACACTCTTTTCTTCTCCCCCCCAGTAGCCTCTTTTGTTCTCCTAGGCAGTTTTCTAAAAATTTTATTTTTATTATTTATTAGAGAGAGAGAATGAATATGAGTAGATGTGCACACCAGGGCCTCCAGCTGCTGCAAATGAACTCCAGATGCATGCACCACCTTGCGCATCTGCCTTATGTGGGGCCTAGGAATTGAACTTGGGTTCTTAGGCTTTGCAGGCCAGTGCCTTAACTGCTGAGACGTCTTTCCAGCCTTCCTAGACAGTTTTGCTTCTATTTTTATTACATGCATGATTTTCTGTATCTGTATAGACTAGAACTCACAGGTGAGAGAAAACATGAGCTATTTGTCTTTCTGAGACTGATGTAATTTGGTTCCTATGATTGTCTCCACTTGCATCTATTTTGCTGAAAATGATATAACTTTGTTCTTTTAAGGTTGAAAAAAGTAATTGTGCATATATTTCTTTACCCACTCCTGTGTTGTTGGACTCCTAGGTTAGTTCCATAACTCAGGTATTGTGAATAGTGATGCAGTAAACATGGATGTACAAATATCTCTGTGAGATGTTTACGTGGAGTCTTATAACTGGAGGTGTTTAGATTCATTTACATTCCTACCAGCAGTGTATATTTCCTGTTGTCCACATCCTTACCAACTTTTGTTGTTACTTATTTAAGTAGGTAGTGTGTGTAGATTATATCTTAATAGTGCTATTATTTCATTCATTTATTATTATTTTTTTCTTGGTTTTACGAGGTTGGGTTTCACTCTAGCTCAGGCTGACCTGGAATTCACTCTATAGTCTCAGGGTGGCCTCGAACTCATGGTGATCCTCCTACCTCTGTCTCCCGAGTGCTGGGATTAAAGGCCTGTGCCACCACACCTGGTGGGTGCCTCTATTTTTAATTCAATCTGCCCCCTAAAATGAGGATGTTTCACAATTGGTAGTATGTATTTGGCATCAGAGCTTTCAGACTAGGTGTTAGTGATTTGAAAAAAGATAGAAACCAAATGGCTGGGAGCAGGAATTAGATGCTCTGATCATTTAGCAACCATCTCAAAACTCAAGTCAAAAACAGACTAACTTGACATGACGATTCTACTTTCTTTCTTTCTTTTTTTTTTTTTTTTGTTTTTTTGAGGTAGGGTCTCACTGTAGCCCAGGCTGACCTGGAATTCACTATGTAGCCTCAGGGTGGCCTCAAACTCATGACAAACCTCCTACCTCTGCCTCCCGAGTGTGGGATTAAAGGTGTGCACCACCATGTCCGGCTCCAGTTTCTTTTTATGAAGTCTTTTTAGAAATGTCCTATCATTAAATGAGGTGCATGACACGGAGGATAGTCTTATAGAAAACTTTGGAAAGATGTTGACCACTCTGAGTCAGCAAGGTGGAAAAACGTCTATTACTAAAAGGGAAGCATTTGTAGGGATACTTCGAACCATTGGTTTTGTTTAATCCCTTTAAAAAAATTTTTTTTTGGTTTATTTTTATTTATTTATTTGAGAGCGACATAGAGAAAAAGAGAGAGAGAGATAAAGTGAGAGGATTGGTGTGCCAGGGCCTCCAGCCATTGCAAACGAACTCCAGACGCGTGTGCCCCCTTGTGCATCTGGCTAACGTGGGTCCTGGGGAATTGAGCCTTGAATCAGGGTCCTTAGGCTTCACAGGCAAGCGCTTAACCGCTAAGCCAACTCTCTAGCCCTTAATCCCTTTTTATGTGTATGTGAGTGATAAGTGAAGTCTAAGTCTAAAACAGCTCCTGTAAAGAGCCGCCTCTGAGAAAGGCTAATGGGGAGAGTCATGTGTAATCTTATTTGGTAGTATTTCCTTAATGTTACCAAAAATACTGGTAGCTTAGGTTTTCAATGCTTTTATCTTTCTGCTTCCAGCTCTAGCCACATGTCATAGGGATCTGGGTACTTCCTCAGAGTGTGTTGTCTGAATTAGCTTTCTTTTTGTCATGACTTTTTGTTCATATGTTTTCCATCCACCATAATTTGTTCTCTGTTTCCTTTCTCTTGAACTTGTAGGCATAAGCCATTTTTTAAAATTTTTTTGTTCACTTATTTATTTATTTTTTTATTTGAGAGCGACAGACACAGTGAGACAGATAGAAGGAGAGAAAGAGAATGGGCGCGCCAGGGCCTCCAGCCACTGCAAACGAACTCCAGACGCGTGCGCCCCCTTGTGCATCTGATAAGCCATTTTTTAAATGTAACTTTTTAAAACTTATTTTTAAACTTTTTTATAGTTTTATTGTTATTTCTTTATTTGCTAGAAAGAGGTAGAGAGGGAGGGAGAGAGAATGGGGGCACCATGGCCTCCAGCCACTGCAATCGTACTCCAGACACAGGTGCCTCCTTGTGCATCTGGCTTACATGGGTTCTGGGGAATTGAGCCAAGGGTCCTTTGGCTTTGTAGGCAAACGCCTTAACTGCTAAGCCATCTTTCCATCTCGGCTTAAGCCTTAAAAAAAAAAAAAACTATTTATTGGGCTGGAAAGATGGCTTAAGTCATTTGCCTGCAAAGCCAAAGGATCCCGGTTCAACTCTCTAGGACCCACATAAGCCAGATGCACAAGGGGGCACATGCATCTGGAGTTTGTTTGCAGTGACTGGAGACCCTGGAACACCCATTCTCTCTCTCTCTCTCCCTCTTCCATACACAGACACACACACACACAGATACACACACTCTCTATTTATTGAGCCTGGAGAGATTGCTAAGTGGTTATGCAAAACCTAGCGACCCAGATTCACGTCCCCAGTACCCACATAAAGCCAGACACACAAGGTGGCATATGTATCTGGAGTTTGCAGCAGCCCTGACATTCCCATTCTCTCTTTCTTTCCCCTCTGTTCTTGCATATAAAAAAAAACCAACAAACTGTTGACAGCTTCCATAAATATAGACAATATGCCATGATCATAATCTCTTCACCACCCTCTCTTTTCCCTCTCACCCCTCCACTGAATTCTTTCTTCCCAATTAGTCTTTCTCTCTCTCCTATCTCAATGCCATCATTTCTCCTCCTCCTATTATGCAGGAGTTGTGTAAGTAGTGTCAGCTACTGTGAGGTCATGAATATCAAGGCCACTTTGTATGTGGATGACAGCATTGTAAGCAGCTGTCCTTTCCTTTGACTCTTACATTCTTTTTGGCACCTCTCCTGCAATGGTCCCTGAACCTTGGAGGGCATGTTAGAGATGTCTCATTTAGTGCTAAACACACCACTGTCACTTCTCCTCAGCACTACGGTGACTTTTGAATTACCTCAGTAGTCACATACACCTTAAAAGAGAAGCTTCTCTAACCAAAAGTGAGAGTAGCATTAATATATGGACATAAACATAAGTATTTAGAGGGCAGTTTGGTGGCCACAATATATGCATTTAGCCAGACAACAATAGTTGTTACTTCCCTAGGACTTATAACCTCCTTAGCTGTACAAGCCTTTTTAAATTTTTTGGTTTATTTTTATTTATTTATTTGAAAGTGACAGAGAGAAAGAGGCAGAGAGAGAGAGAGAGAGAGAGAGAGAGAGAGAATGGGCACGCCAGGGCTTCCAGCCACTGCAAACAAACTCCAGACACATGCGCCCCCTTGTGCATCTGGCTAACGTGGGTCCTGGGGAATGGAGCCTCGAACCGGGGTCCTTAGGCATCACAGGCAAGCGCTTAACCCCTAAGCCATCTCTCCAGCCCCAAGCCTTTTTAAAAGAGCCCTTTCTAGTGGTGTTTTGAATGAGAGTGGAGATGCACATGGTTGTCCAATTCAGTCAGAATATTCATTCAGTCACTTGGAATGGGTTTACAGAAGATGACTTATGGAACACTTGTGAAAATAGTATTTTGCTTACCTTGCTCCCACAATGGTAGCCCTTTAAAAATGTTAACTTTTATGTAACTGTAGTACCATTATCCAAAATAGTAGATTGTGCCAGGCTTGGTGGTGCACACCTGTAATCTCAGCAGTTGGGAGGCAGAGGCAGGAGGATTACCATAAATCTTCTGTTTCATAGAATATAATGAGTTCTCAGCCATCCAGAGCTACATAGTGAGACCCTGTTTCAAAACAAAACAAAACACCTCCAAAAACAGAAAAAGAATAGGAGATTAACATTGGTGCAGTACCATTAAGTACACTGTAGACCTCATTTGAATTACATCAATTTTTCCACTGGTGTATTATTTCTGTACTAGGATTCTGTCAAGAATCCCACTTTGTATTTTGTTTATTTCTCCATAGATTTGTCTGTAAAAGTTTCTTACCCTTGTCTTTATGATGGTTTTGAAAAGCGTGAACTAATTATTTTGTCGTATGTTCCTCAATTTGGGTTTGTCTGATCAGTTCTTTTCCTTTTGAGATGATGTCTGTTTCACATAGCCCAGGTTGGCCTCACACTCTCTATGTAACTGAAACTGGCTTTGAACTTCTAATCATTCTGCCTCTACCTCCAAAGTTCTGGGATTATGATCATGTGCTAGCCTATCTGGCTTCATCTGATGTCTTATAATTTGAATAAAGTTTTGCATTTTTTGGCAAGAATGATAAAATGATGAAGTACCTTTTTCAGTGCATCTTATCATTGAGTACTTGCTTTTGATATAGTTTGGTACTGCAGTTACCTTGGTTCCTTGCTTAACTTTGGGTTCACAGAGTTTCTTTACTATAAAGTCATTACTTTGCCCTTTATAGTTAAAAGTATATTGCTTTGACCTTATGCAATATCCCATTTCTTTTCAAACTTGCTTAATTTTAGTGTTCATTGGTTGGTCATTTTATGTCATTTCATAGAGCAGTTGTAATAAATATTTGATTATGGAAAATAGAGGTGTGCCTTACAAGAAACACATTTCAATTATGTTGAAATCCTATTGTATCAGCATGACATTAGCAAATGTGTTCCCCAACTTTGAGGACTCAATGCAACAGACTCCCTTACTTCCTAATATGGGTGTTTCTTGTTATGTACGTGGTTTTCTGCTATGTGGTGACTCAAGGATCTAGGCTAACTTGTTTATTTTGAAGTAATTTTAAACTGACAGGAAATTTCAGTAGTACCAAGAAATCTTTTTTAAACTTATTTTTATTTACTTATTAGAGAGAAGGAGAAAGAGAGAGAGAGAGAGAAAGAGAATGGGTGTGCCAGAACCTCTGGCCACTGCAAACGAACTCCAGATGCACATGCCATCATGTGCATCTGGCTTATGTGGGACCTGGAGAATCGAAGCTGGATCCTTAGGCTTTGCAGTCAAGTGCCTTGACCACTAAGCCATCCCATCAGCTAAATATTATATGTCTTTTGACCTAGATTTACTTAGCATTTATTACATTGACCTTGTTTTATCTCTTCCTCCCTCTAGTAAATATGTATGTATGTGAATGCATTTTATATATTGGTATTTATATGTTTGTTGCTATCCATAAAACCATTTGTATTATGTATATTTTAGGTTGCATTCACCATCCTCTCTTATGCCTTAATAGTTCAAACTTACTACTTAAAGTACTTATTGTTTGGTTCTGGCATATACTTAAGGTAGTTTCAGAATTGCCAACTTACACTTGCGAAAGAAATACATTTTTTTCGGGGGGGGGGGGTTCAAGGTAGGGTCTCCTCTAGCCCAGGCTGACCTGGAATTCATTCACTATGTAGTCTCAGGGTGGCCTTGAACTCAGCGATCCTCCTTCCTCTGTCTCCCAAGTGCTGGGATTAAAGGTGTGTGCCACCACACCTGGCAGAAACCCATTTCTTTACTGGACTGAAGCATTTTTATGTAACTCTTTTTAATTTTTATTATTATTTATTTATTTATTTGAGAGCGAGAAAGAAGCACAGAGAAGGGAGAGAGAGAGAGGAAGGGAGGGAGGAAGAGAGGGAGGGAGAGAATGGGTGCACCAGGGCCTGCAGCCACTGAAAACAAACTCCAGATGCATGTGGCCCCTTGTGCATCTGGCTTACGTGGGTTCTGGAGAATTGAACTGGGATCCTTTGGCTTTGCATGCAAAGCCATAACCATTAATCCATCTCTCCAGCACCTATACCTCTTTTTTAGTCTTGAGCTTACAATATCTATTCAAGATACTGTTTTCCACTGAAACATTAAGTTTGACATCTATACACATGCACATACTGTTCAAATATAGGAAACTGGGGCTGGGGATATATAGGCCAGGGGTAGAGTACTTGCTCAGTATTCATGAGGCCCTAGATTTAATCATTACTTAGTACCACAAAAGAAAATAAAGCAAGCATTTAATATTTTTCATCTCTAAGTCTATATTTCAATTTCATCAATGATACCTAAAATGTTCTTTTTTGGAATTTTTTTTATGTTGATGTAGGTTCTAGCCCAGATCATATATTGACTTTATTTGTCAGAGTTCTTTGTTTCCTTTGATCTGGTATTGTCCCTATAGCTTTTCTCTCTCTATATATATGTATGTGTGTTAAATGAATGCCCATCTTTAAGCTTCTTCTATGTGGGTCCTGGGGAATTGAACCTGAGCCCTTTGGCTTTGTAGGCAAGTGACTTAACCACTAAGCCATCTCTCTAGCCCTGTCTTTATATTTTTAAACATTTATGTGTGTGTTTGGGTGCACCAGGGTCTCTTGTTAATACCAGGCACATGCACTATTTTTTTGTATCTGGCTCTATGTAGCTGGCTGGGAAATTCACCCTGAACCAGTAGGTTTTGCAAGCAAACACCTTTAACTACTAAATCATCTACCTAGTCCTGATATTTTTTTGTTGTTGTTTTTTTCGAGGTAGGATCTCACTGTAGCTT
Source organism: Jaculus jaculus (assembly GCF_020740685.1). NCBI lineage: Eukaryota > Metazoa > Chordata > Mammalia > Rodentia > Dipodidae > Jaculus > Jaculus jaculus. The sequence continues at coordinate 6,112,320 of NC_059125.1, read as the reverse complement.
AGGCTGACCTGGAATTCTCTATGTATTCTCAGGGTGGCCTCAAAGTCAACAGTGATCCTCTTACCTCTGCCTCCCGAGTGCTGGGATTAAAGGCATGTGCTACCATACTTGGCTCCAATTTTTTTTTTTTTTGATACAGGCTCTTACTATGTACCACTGACTGGCCTGGAACTTGCTATGTAAACTAGACTGGTCTTGAATTTGCAGCAATATTCCTGCTTCTGCCTTCCATTACTGGGATTACAGGCATATACTACATGGATGCCCTTTGTTTGTCCTTTTTTAAAAAAGATTTATTTTTATTTATTTATTTATTAGAGACAGAGAAAGGGAGAGAGAGATAGTGAGTGAGAATGGGTGTGCCAGGGCCTCTGGCCACTGCAAATGAACTCCAGATGCATGCACTACCATGTGCATCTGCCTTACATGGGACCTGGAGAATCGAACCTGGGTCCTTAGGCTTCGCAGGCATGCACCTTAACCTCTAAGCCATCTCTCCTGTTTGTCCTTTTTGTAAATGGCATTTTGAGGGACATGTCATAATTTTATTTTGTATATTGTAACAAATTATCATGTAACAAATTAGGGCTTGGTTGATTTCTCCTCTTGTTTAGATTGAGATTAAGCATTTCTCTCTGGAGTAGTGTAGAAGTGACATGTCTCATTACTTCTCCTTGATGATTGTAATTTTGATCGTTTGCAAAAGTATTATTTCAGTCTGAAGTATGTTTAGATATGACATTAGAGTGATCAGTACCAGGAAGCCTTTTATATTAGTATTTTAGATTGAACATTTATGATTAAAAAGGTTTTCAGCTGGGCATGGTAGTGCACGCCTTTAATCCCAGCCTGGGCCACAGTGAGACTACCAAGAAAAAACAAAACAAAAAGGTTCTTAAAACAGTTTTGATTAAAAGCTAGGCCTTTTAAAGTATTTATTGATTTTTTTTTAAAATAAAAAGGTTGTATCTTGCTGGGTGTTACCTTTAATCCCAGGGAGGCAGTGGTGGGTGATATTAGCCTGAGGCATCTCCCCCCACCACAGAGACTGACTGAGGCTTTCAGGACCCCACAATGAATACCAATAACCCCACCCACCAAGTAGGACCCTCAGTAGAATGGAGGTAGGGGAAAGGGGATATAAGAGTACAACCTTTTATTTATAGTTTTTAGTTTATCAAAGTAGGGTCTTGCACTGGCTCAGACTGACATGGAATTCACTATGTAGTCTCAGGGTGGCCTCCAATTCTACCTCTGCCTCTTGAGTGCTGGAATAAAGATATGTGCCACCACATCTGGCTTCTTTTCTTCCTTAAGATCTACATTCTTGCCTGCAAAGTCAAAGGACCCAGGTTCAACTCCCCAGGACCCATATAAGCCAGATGCACAAGGGGGCACATACATCTGGAGTTCATTTGCAGTAGCTGGATGCCCAGGTACACCCATTCTCTCTCTCTCTCTCTACCTGCCTATTTCTGTATCTTGCTCTCTTTCAAATAAACTATAGAAATAAAATATTTTAAAATATTTACATTCTGGTTCTTTTTCTGTTTTGGATACGTGGAACTAATAATGCAGCAACTCTAAGTGAACATCAAAAGAGACATTTATTGGATTTTCTTTTGCACTACTGAGAATTGAACTCAGGACCTCACAGATGTTATGCAAGTGTTTGATCACTGAGCTATATCCTTAGTCTTGTGTGTGTGTATATATATTTGATTTTTGAGGTAGGGTTTTGCTCTAGCCCAGGCTGTTCTGGAATTCATTATGTAGTCTCAGGATGACCTCACACTCATGGTGATCCTCCTACTTCTACTTCCTGAGTGCTGGTTGTTTTTCATATTTTAAACTTAAAAGAATATTTCTTATTTATTTATTTGCAAGGAGAGAGAGAAAGAGAGAGAGAGAGAGAGAGAGAGACAGAGGACAGGGAGAAGGAGAGAGAGAGTTAGAGAGACAAGGGTGTGTCAGGGCCTTCAGCCTCTGCAAACGAACTCCAGATGCGTGCAGTACATTGTGCATCTAGCTTACATGGGCACTGGGGAATTGAAACTGGGTCCATTGGCTTTTTTGGCAAGTGCCTTAATGCCTAAGCCATATCTCCGACCCTTTTTTCCTAAACATTTAAAAGATATTTTTATTGATTTATTTGTTGTTCATATTCTATATTGAGATAATCAGGCTGGCATTGAACTTGTAGCCCAGTCAGGCTTTGAACTTGGCATCCTCCTGCCTCAGCATCCTCAATAGCTGAGATTACAAGCCTGCACCACCAGATCCTATAGAGACTATTTTTCAATTCTTGGGCAAGAATAGGAGTGTGTGAGGTAAACTGTCAACTCAACTTCTCCACCTCTGGGGAGGTGCAGATTATTGTTTTTTTTTTTTTTTTTTTTTTTTTTTGTTGAGGTAGGGTCTCACTCTGGCCCAGGCTGACCTGGAACTCACTATGTGGTCTCAGTGTGGTCTAAAACTCACAGTGATCCTTCTACCTCTGCCTCCCGAGTGCTGGGATTAAAGGCGTGTGCCACCATGCCTGGTTGAACTGCATATTATTGATACAGAGTCAAAGGAGGAAGGGAAGGACAGGGTAATAATGGCAATAATATGTGTATCTTTTCTGAGGCTGGGTAGCCATTTTCCTGGAATTTACATTCAACCTCTCCCCCCATCCCTTTGTTTATGGTTCTTTCCAGTGGTTGTAAGACATTTGTCATCTGTCATGGCCCTGGTTGGTTATGCCATTTAGAAGGCAGATGGGAGAATAATGAAGTTAAGAGGTGGTCTGTCACTTGGACAGCCATGTCAGATCTGACTAGTTTAGGCTAGCCTAGCTGAAGAGCAACTTCTGCCCTAAAGGTGTCCTGTCTGCAAAGATAAACTAGATTAAATAAAATAGCATGGCCCATATACCACAACAAGGAGGGTCCAGGTGGAGGGGGAAGGACAGGGAGGAGGCTAACAATGGTACCAACTTGACTGTATTCACTGAGTACAAAACTAATAAAAAATAGTCCACCTAGACAGGTATTCATGTAACACTACAGGTGCTATAATTCCCATTGGCAAGAGTTGGCCTGAAGTAAGTTTCTCCCCCTGTTGAAATGAACTTCTGCCTATAGATTAAGGATGATTACATATGTTTTGAGCCATCTGGAAGGACTTTTCCTCTTATCTCTTTTTTTTTGAGACAGGGTTTCACTACATATGCCATCTTGGCCTTGAACTCATGATGTACCTTGGGGTGGCCTTGAATATGACACGATCCTTTTACCTCACCCAGTCAAATGGTGAGATTATTGGTATGTGCCACCATGCCTGGCTTGATCCTCATTCTTTTAAAAAATTTATTTATGAGGTGGGCGTGGTAGCATACACCTTTAATCTCAGCACTTGTGAGGCAGAGGTAGGAGGATTGCTGTGAGTTCAAGGCCACCCTGAGACTACAGAGTGAATTGCAGGTCAGCCTGGGCTAGAGTGAGACCCTACCTCAAAAAACTAAAAAAAAAATATTTTATTTATTTGAGAGAGAGGGAAAAAGAGAAAGAGAAAGGAAGAGGCAGTTAGAGGGAGAATGGACACACCAGGGCCTTCAGCCACTGCCAAGGAACTCCAGATGCATGTGCCACCTTGTGCATCTGGCTTACATGTGTCTTGGGGAATTGAACCTGGGTCATTTGGCTTTGTAGACAAGTGCCTTAACCTCCAAGCCATCCCTCTAGCCCATGACCCTCATTCTTGTTTTTACTTGTCTGAAGACTCAGGCTGCTTTTACTTTACTTCCAAGCCAGTCTAAAACCCATGTAAAATGTGATGACTATTATGGTTATATGCTGTTGCCTAAAAGCCCATCCTAGAATTTAGCAGCTTGTAATAACCAGTCTCACGGAAAAGCTGTTCAGTGATAGGGGTAAGAATAGGCTGGGCTCTTTATCTCTGTTCTAGATGGCACTGGTTAGTGGCCATGACCAGAGGTTCTGTGTACAGGATGACCTCTTCACCATAATGAGTGGTTTCTCATAATCTGTGGTGAGCCTTTCTCCATGCGGTGTCATGGCTTCTAGGGCATTGCAAGTGGCTTATACTGTGGTGGTCCCTAGGTGGTTGCACTTTTTGAACCAGGGCATTTATGGCATGAAAAATCTTTATTTCAGATTCAGCTCCATATTGGTAAAGAATTTAATACTGGGATTGTGATATTTCTCTCTCTTGTCAGAACCCAGTCAGGATAAACACCAGAAAGGAGGAAGGAATGCTTCATTTTCTTTGCTCTTTGTGTGCGTGGTGGGTTGATCAAATAGCAGGGGTTCACTTTTTGGCTTGTTTTGGATTACTGAGCACCGTCCTTCAGAAATGATTTCCTAATGCTCTTCTTGGCCATCTGGCATGAACACAGAAGACCTTTTACTCAATAAAACTAAGCTAATAATAATAACAAGCTGAAACGTCTTTATAATAAATATATTTGTACAGCTTTTCAAATCCTAGGTTATTGAAATTCTGTCAGCCTTGGCTAGTTTCCATATTCCTTCTGTGCCCTTGTGTTTTCTTTTCTTTTTTTTTTTTCCTGGAGCCACTCCTGCTGACATCAAAAGGATGCTCTGAGCTCTAACAGGCAGAGTGGCATTGCTAGGATGCAGAAGTGGTGAGGGTAAGGTTGGATTCAATTACAGTAGTCCTCACAAGGTTTTGATAAGGAGGGCCAGGCCATACAGGTAAGGAAAAAGAATCATAAGAAGATGAAAATGGCTTTTAAAAATGTCCCTATCTGATTCTCTGACTTCTATATCCTGGTATCAATTGATAATACAAAACAGATGTTCCTCAACAAGAGCAAAATAGTAGAGTTAAATCTTTTATGATCCTGTATTTATTGTTTGTGGCATTGGGACTTTCAGATAGGAAAAGTGATGCTGATCCTAACCAAAATTTTTGACACATTCAGTAATATGGGAGGCAAAACTGTGAGGAAAGGTGACAAACTTAAGTGATTTCTGGCTTCCAATACCTTGCCTTCTATGGTGGAAGTTACAGAAATAATTAGATTTAGTGAAATAACAAGGCAAATTTCTGATAGACTTTGCCTAACTACAGAGTGTTGTTTATATGACAGAAAAAAATGCTCAATTTACCAAGTATTATAAACGTATCCTAGGACACAGTATTGAGTGTCTGTAAGCAATTCCCTAGAATTATTTTGAATGCTCAGATTAGAGGGTTTTTTTTTTGCCATAACATATATTGTATTACCTCGTGTTGCAAAATTCTTTATAGGGTGTCAAATATGTGGGAGGGTTTAAATAAATTTCTTCAGTGTTTCATGGGATAAGATGATCCAATGAGAACTGAATGTTTTCAATTAGTATGTTTCTATGGATACCATTAAGCATGCCAAAATTCATAACCACAGGAGACTTTTACTTGCTTCAATATTGATTAAGAAATCTGAGACCAATCTCAAGAAGTGTGGGATGTAGCAGAGGATAAATTCTGAGGATAGTACAAAATTTACTCTCTCTCTCCTGGTTAAGGGCTAGTCCAGAAAACCTGTAGGCAGTCAGCCAAGTCTAATAACAGGATTTACATCAGGAGACTGTCTAGAATAAAAGTGAACATGAGTTATTTCTTTTATCTCCGGATTGTTCATTTATTCACTAATATTTATTTAATGCTATTTATTACTTATGTATTAGCATTAGCTTTTCTATGTGCCGGCATGAGGCACTGACAGCATTACAATAAGACTTCCACCTCTTTATATCTCTGTCACATATGAAGGAAACACCTTTAGTAGTGCTTATGGACATCTTAATTTTGCATCCTTCTGTGAAAGATTACTGTCTTAAATGCTATTCTTTTTTTTTTCTCCTATTCTCTTTTTAAGTACAAGTATTCTTTTTTTTTTTCGAGGTAGGGTCTCACTCTGGTCCAGGCTGACCTGGAATTAACTCTGTCATCTTAGGGTGGCCTTGAACTCATGGCAATCCTCCTACCTCTGCCTCCCGAGTGCTGGGATTAAAGGCGTGCGCCACCACGCCCGGCACAAGTCACTTTTTTATTTGTTTGTTTTTGAGGTAGGGTCTCACTCTAGCCCAGGCTGACCTAGAATAAACTATGGAGTCTCAGGGTGGCCTCGAACTCTCAGCTATCCTCTTACCTCCACCTCTCGAGTGCTGGGATTAAAGGCGTGCGCCACCACGCCCAATAGTACAAGTATTCTTTACCTGAATTTTCAGATCTTGAAGGATCTGTGAAAAGAAATTCAAGGGGACCCTGACCTTGAATGTAAAAAAAAGTACATCTTTGTTTTGATTAACTGGGGCTATTTATCATTTTCAATTAGTGAATGTAGGCAACAATTAACAGTACTAATAGCTTCAACTTTGATTTTGCCCTCCCTGAATCACAGTTGTTTTCATATTGTTACAGATTTTTTTTTTTTTTCTTGAGACGGACGGGATTTAGCTATGTAACCCAAGCTGGCTTGGACCTCAGCCTTCTCAGTGCATATATTACAGGTGTGTGCCACCACATCTGGCTTCATTGCAGATGTTGTCAAGCGTCATTTATGTTAATCATTTCCCACACTTGTCAATTAGTTATTGCTAGTTCTTGATTCTTTGTATTTATTTCTTGCTTATTGTTGTGTCCTGAGTCAGGGTCTTGCTTTGCAGCTCTGGCTGGCCTGAGACTCATAGTGATCCTTCTGCTACTGCTTTCCATAGTTCTTAATTATTTTCTTCTTTTTGAGTATATGTATGTATGTATGCATGCATATTCATGCATGTTTTAGTACACATGTGTCTACATGAAGTGGAGGCCAGAGGAAAGCCTCAGGTGTTGTTCCTTAGAAATGCCGGCCTCCTTTTGAGACAAGGTCTTTTACTGGACTGCTGCTCACTGATTAGGGTAGACTGACTGACCAGTGAGCTCCAGGGATTCCTCTCACTGTGCCTCCCCAGTGCTGGGATTACAGGAGTACACCACTGCGTCTGGCTTTTATGTGGGTACTGGGTGCTGAACTCACGCCCTCTTGCTTGTGAGGCAAGCACTTTACCCCGTAGTTCTTTTCATTCTTGGTGCTATAATAAATTACCAATATTACTATATCATCAATTAGTACATTCTAATATTTTACTATCTATTTTAATATAATTGGCTTCCATTGGAATAATGTTTTATTTTTGTATTTTACAAACAACATTCCTAGGGTCAGTGACATGGCTTAGCAGTTAAAGGCACTTACTTGCTTGCAAAGCCTGCCAGCCCTGGCTCAATTCCCAAGCCACCTATGTAAAGCTGGATAAGTATTTGTAATGACAAGACACCTGGGCACACATGTGCATGCATGCTCACACACATGCAAATAAATAAATTAAAAAAGTTTAAAAATGACAATACTCCTAAAAGGGATTCCCAAGGCTTCAATAGGCTACCAAAGAGTCCATGGCAGAAAAAATCAAGAAACCCTCTCTTAAGGGAATGCAGAATATAAATGGTCATATCTTAATTTCTGGCCACAGTTTAGAAAGAAGTTTCCTGCTTGAGCATTGTCACAGAAAATCTTTACAAATAACTCTAAAGACCTAAGAGAATTCTTTTCTTCTGGCCCATGTGTGGGTCCTATCAAGAAGTCCTTTGTAGTCCTTTCTGACTTAATGTGAGAATTTGTGTTCAGGTGAATGCTGTTACCCTGAATAGGAGTTTAAGGACATTTGAACCTGTAATGGTCTGCATTCAGGAGAATGCTGTTAAGTGCACGAGAGGGAAGAAAGCTCAATTCAGTTTCCTGTAGCAGGGATCTGCCACTTTCACAGTTTCCTCAGGCATTGTCACTTAACCCTTCCCACCTTTCCTGTGCTACACTACTCCATGGAGCAGATGTAGGCACTTGGCTGTCCCATGGGCATTGGAACTGTGATCCTTTCTCGTACTGTAGTTCTTTGGCATAGTCTTGTGGGACTGATCTGACGTTTACTGTGACAGTTCATGGCAGGGAATGGAAATGCAGAAAGAAGGAAAAATGATCAGAGAAATTGAAAAAAATAAAACCTGTCCTGCCTGGCTTTCTCCCCATATGGTATTTTTGCAAAAGGTGCCCAGTGAATGACAATGGCCTATTACTTGATGATGGGGTTGGTGGGAGGGCATGTCGTCTCTAAAGCAGTTTTAGGAGCCCATTAATGATCTCTAGCACAATGCTAGAGGAGCACATGAGAGTATTTAGTTGGCATTCGGTTCTGTGATAGGTGCTATTGTGTGATCCAAGGTTGTGAATCTGTATATTCGTTTTTTTTTTGGTTTTGAATTCTTTTTTTTTTTTTTTATCCCTGCTGTGGAGTGTGAATAAGCACTGTGCCTGAGAGTACAGATCATCCCTACCTTCCAGTGATCTACAAAAGGGCTGGCAGTATAATAAACGCAAGTTAATTCTCTGACAAGTTTCCTGTTAGCTATTTGATTACAAGTCATGTGCTATATAAGTTAATTGTTTAAAAATATTTTTAAAAAAATTTTTATTCATTTATTTGACAGCGACAGACACAGAGAGAAAGACAGATAGAGGGAGGGAGAGAATGGGCGTACCAGGGCTTCCAGCCTTTGCAAACAAACTCCAGATGCGTGCACCCCCTTGTGCATCTGGCTAACGTGGGACCTGGGGAACCGAGCCTTGAACCGGGGTCCTTAGGCTTCACAGGCAGGCGCTTAACCACTAAGCCATCTCTCCAGCCCAAAAATATTTTAATTTATTATTTGCAAGGGCGGGGGGCAAGTGAACATGCACGTGTGTGCCAGGGTCTTTCCAGCCCTAAGTCAGTTCTTTAAAGGTTAAAATTTAGTGGTTTTTAGTCTAGTTACAGAATTGTGCTGCCATTACATTCCTATGTAGAACATTTTCCTTATCTGTTACAACAAGAAGTGCCATCACTTCTTCATGGCCATCTATCAGCTGCTCCCCTTCCCCAGTTCCCATAACCCAAATTCTGCCAACCACTACTCTGCTCTCTGTATATAGGGATTTGTTTATTCTGACCATTTCATACTGATGGAAACACACACTATGTAAAAGGTTGTGATTAGTTCCTGTCATTTAGCATTTGTTTTGCAATACTGAGATTAAAACGCAGGGCCTTGGGCTAGAGAGATGGCTCCATGGTTAAGGTGCTTATCTACAAAGCCTAATGGCCTGGGTTGGATTCTCTAGTACCTATGTAAAGCCAGATGCACAAAGTGGCACATGCACTTAGAGTTCGTTTTCAGTGGCTGGGGGCCATGGCATGCCCATTCTCTTTTTCTGTCTCTATTCTATTTCTCTCTGCTTGCAAATAAATAAATAAAATATTAAACAAAAACACACAGAATCTTGCTCATGTTGGCAAGTACTTTCTCTGCCATTGAGCTATGACTGTAGTCTCAACTTAATATTTTTAAAGTCCATTCGTATATATCAGTCTTTCATTCCTTTTGATGGCCACGTAATAGTCTTCTTTATTGGCATATCACATTTTGTTCCATTTGGGTTGTTTTCACATTGGGCTATTATGAATAACACTACTATGGATATATTATGTGGATATATATTTTCTATTACTTGAGCATATGCCTACAGTGATAAATATGTTTTAAAATTTGAAATATAGTTTGAATTAAGTGTTTCAGAATCCCTGAAGCACTTCTATAGAAAGTTTTCAAACTAATATTAAAATGGATAGAGTATTGATTTTGTGCACATTGGGTAAATAAGGATTGAATTCTTGGTTTTGTAAGATGTGATGTGAATGAATTTTGTTAGTTACTTGTGAACATCTTTTGTCATGTATAAAATATTCATATCTCTGGATGTTTCAGGTATGGATAAACTATACTGCTATTTAAAGATTTCCTTGTCTCTTTCTTGTTGTTGACTTTGGCTATGAATTTTCTTTAGCTCATGGCCTGTGAGAAGAAAGGATGTGTGTCGTCTTTTATGTAGAAAATTTTCTTTGCATGTTGGGTATGGAACTTGGGGCATCATGCTTAGTAGACAGATATTCTACCAGTGGGACATTTTTCCAGCTCCAGGCAAAAGCTTTAAGAGATATCATGTGGTGTGCCTTGTCTTTTACTTTCTGGCATGACTATTGATGTTGTTGCAGATGGACACAGATCTATCTACTCGGGTATCAGAATGAAAGTGATATTGGACAGAACCTTAGTAAATTTTTAGTTTGAAAATGACAAAAATGGTATTTTAAGTCATCAACATTTGGTGACACATTTTCTGTATCAGTTACTTTCTCATTGCTGGGACAGAGTACCTGACCAGGAGCAACTTAGTGAAAGTAAAGGGTGAATTTGGCTTACAGTCCTCAGGGTAGAGTCCATCATGGCAGGGAAAGCATGGCAGGAGCAGGAAGCTGGTATCCCATCAACATGAAGGAAGTAGAGAGAGGGAATAGCAAGTAGGGCTATACTATAAAACCTCAAGGCCTGACCCCCAGTGACACACTTTCTCCATCAAATCTGTACCTCTTAAAGGCTCCATAACCTTCCCAAACAGTGCCACCAACCAGGGATTCAGCATTCAAGCACATGAGTCTATGGGGGTCATTTTACATTCAAACCACTACAGTGGCTACTGGTACTTTAGCATAATAGTCCTGGAAGTGAGGCAATTTAGCATCCTACATCCTGTGACAGCTGAAAGTGTCTAGAGACATTTTTGATTATCACAATTAGGGAAGTGCTACTAGTATCTAGTCACAATTAGGGAAGTACTATTAGTATCTAATGGAACAGGACCCAGGATAATCAGCTTCCCCCCTGCAAGAAAAAAAAAAATTGGCTCCAAAAGTTAATAGTGCTAAGATTGAGGAACCCTTTATTCATGTACCCTAGCTTGTCCTGATTAATGCAGGGTGTTGAAAACATTAGATTGAATGAATTATGTAAAACTGTTTAGCATACGGGGTGGCTTTTTATTTTGTAACTATGTGGCAGAGCCTATCAATCGTCTTGAGGTCTTCTCTTGTATCTGTGGGAAAAAGAATTACTTTCAAACTTCCCTAGACTTCACTATTTAATTGTTGCTATATCATAAATCAAGGCTTGTTTTTAGCAGATTCATTTGCCCATCTTAAAAACAAAGGGGATTGGCTGGGTACGGTGATGCTTGCTTGTAATTCCAGGAGCTGAAAGGCAGGAGGATCATAGTAGTTTGAGGCCACTCTGGGCTACATAGAGAAATCAAACCAGCCTAGGCTAAGGAGGGTTGGGTAGAGAAGTGGAAGAGAGAGAGCATAAAAGGGAAACTGAGGGATAAGTAATGTAAAAAGTTTTGCACCAGGTTCTTTATGCATATTTTGCATTTTTCTGGGGGGTGTTTCAGAGGTAGGGTCTCACTCTAGCTCAAGCTGACCTGGAATTCACTATCATATTTTGCATTTAAAAAAAATATATTTTATTTAATTTTTTTTATTTTAGAGAGAGTGAGAGAGCGAGAGAGCAAGAGAAAGACAGAGAGAGAATTGGCATGCCAGAGCCTCAGCCATTGCATTGAACTCCAGACGCTTTTGCCACTTAGTGGGCATGTGTGACATTGTGCTTGCCTTACCTTTGTACATCTGGCTTACGTGGGATCTGGAGAGTTGAACCTGGGTCCTTAGGCTTTGCAGGCAGGCACCCTAACCACTAAGCCATCTCTCCAACCCACATTTTGCATTTTTAAACAAATATCCTTTCAAATTTGAAATTCTTATCTCCATCTTCCCTCTCTTAAAGAAATGGAAGCTGAAGATAGTTTGAACAAGACTGCAGAATTTATGGGTGGTAGGCAGGTTAAAATAAGAGTGACTGTCTCACATGGTTTCTGTGAGTCTGGAGGAAAAGAGAAGGTAAGCTAGGGGTTGTGGTTAAGGCAGATTCCTGAGCTGCAGCTATCTGAAGGTCTGATTGGAGCTGAAGGGTTGATCCACTTCCTCAGTGACTCACTCATATGGTAGTTGGCTAGGGGCCTCAGTTCCTCATCACATGAACCTTTTTAGGGCTTTTTGAGTACCTTTCATCTTCATGCTGTGGTAGCTGGCCTCTCAGAGTAAGGGATCAGAAAGAGGCAGCATGGCAGAAGCAACAGTGTAATTGATGATGTAATCTTACATACTAGGGCTGGAGAGATGGTATAGCAGTTTAAGGCTCTTGCCTACTAAGCCTAGGGACCCAGGTTTGATTCCCCAGGACCCACATAAGCCAGATACACAAGGTGGCACATGCATTTGGAGTTAGTTTGCAGTGGTTGGAGGCCCTGGTGTGACTATTCACTCTCTGTCTCTCTCTTCCTCTCTCTGTCCCCTTCTGTGGTGGTTTGATTCAGGTATCCCCCATAAACATAAAAATGCTAGGTTCCCAGCTGATGGAGATTTGGAAATTAACACCTCCTGAAGGCAGTGTATTGTTGGGGGCAGGCTTATGGGTATGATAGCCAGTTTCCCCTTGCCAGTGTTTGGCACACTCCCCTGTTGCTGTTGTCCATTTTATGTTGGTGAGGGGGTAATGTCCACCCTCTGCTCATGTCACTGTTTTCCCTTGACATCATGGAGCTTCCCCTCGAGTCTATAAGCTAAAATAAACCTTTTTTTTCCCCAAAAGCTGCTCTTGGTTGGGTGATTTCCATCAACAATGTGAACTTGACTGCAACAATGTGGCTCTCAAATAAATAAATAAAATAAATAAGAAGTCCCATACCATTACTTCTGCCATATTCTGTTAATCACAGGGACAATTCTGATATAATATTGGTCAGGAAGGTACAAAGGCATTGTGAATACTTGGTGGTAGAGATCATGGGGATCCATGTTAAAAGATTGGCTACCACATGTACATGATTCCTTTTCCCCATAATTTTCAAGCCACAAGTTATATTTTCTTTCAAGCTGTAGCCTTTTGATTCAGTACCAGGCAAAAATTGTCTCCCATGAAGTGGGTCTAAAATTTCAATCAAAGAGCAGTTTGTTACCCCTATAAATTATGTGCCACTATTGCACCAATGGGCACATCTTGCTTAGCGGTTGGTTGTATGGCATGGAGGACACACTGCTGGTTAAGATTGTTGATGACTTTGCTCCCCCAGCAGCCATCATAGCACTTTCCAGCCCTATAGCAGCTAGCCAGCTGGGAGGTGGCTTCCAGCTAAGTTCCACCTTAATTTCTCAACGTTCTTTGACTGCAGCATGTAGTGTCTTCAGCAAAAGGGTCTTATCATCTCGTTCTGGTGGGTAACCAAGAGCATTAGCAATAGCCTTTATTGTTTTGAGGGCCTCATGGGCCTCTTTGACCAATAATTCATTGGGAGGTGGCCCACCCTGGCACTAGAATTTTCCTGTAACAACCTGTGGCTTTTGGGCAGAGCATTCTCCACCCCAGCAAACTACTTTCTCCCCACCCCTCTCCATACTCACTATCTCCCTCCTTCTTTCTTTTTCAATAAATTACATACTTTAATCAGCTGATGAAGAAGTATGTTTCCATATGGAAGATCCTAGCTTTGAATTTTAGATAAATATGTAAGTTGGAGCAAGAGTAGAATAGAGGACAGGGGTAGAGGGCAGGAAGCTAGAAAGAGGCCAGAGGTGAGGAGGAGGGATAGAGCTTAAAGAAAGAGATAGTAGATATACTAGTAGGACAGAATACAGGGGGTGGAAAGGTCCAAAGGGGATCAGGGGAGGGGAAGAGAGGACATGGTTGGCGGGGAGGGTTCTACAAAGATGTTGACATTATGAACAAACCATATGGAAACCTACTTCTTCCTCAAACTGTAGCGGAGAATGTAGTTTGAACTTCTGATCTTCCCGACTTTACTCCCTGAGTGCTAGGATAGAGGAGTGTACCACCATATCTCGTTTATGCTGGGGACAGAACTCAGGGCTTTGTGCATGCTGGGCAAGCACTCCACCAACTGACCTGCCATTTTTTTTTCCTCCTGATTGGATTACTTTAATGTCAGTAAAAATGTAAGGGGGATGATAGATGCAAGCATTGAATGGTTTCTATGGAGTCTTCTTACAAGAACCCCTTCTTTTTCATTCAGAACCTTGCTGGGGGTATCTTCTTGCAGGTAACTAAGGGGCTTTGTTTGAACAAGTCAGACCTGAGCTTTTCTACATGTGTTGGAAATTCAAGTAAGTTTTCTTGAAAATTGAGGATTTCAACTGCTTTTCCTGATTCAGTTTAGCTAACCTTTTGCTTAGTACATCTGGAGTTGAGTTTTCAGGAATAGTAGAGCTCTAAAAGAGTACAGAGGTATATGGATTTACTGTGTCCAGTCATGCACCCATGAAATAATGAAGTTTCCACTTCAGGAATCAACTCATCACTTTCCATCACTGTTGATTGCTTTGGCTCAGAACTTTTACTTCCTTCAAGTATTTTCTTTTTAAATTTTCAAACTGTGTTCAGTTTCATGGAGGCTGATTCACTCACTCACCTTCTTGAATCCTGCTGTCCCAATGTTTTGCTTTATTTACACAGCGGTAACCCTTCTTTACTTTTATTTGTTGGCTTGGCACCCCATGCATCATATTTCCTTTTTTGGACATAGGGAGATTGGAAAAAAGCCCATGATTTGAAGAACACTTACAAAAGTGAAAAGAATTGTGAAGGAGACAGTTTTGATTTTAATTTTCACTTAACTTGAATAGATGGGCACCCAGTGGGAAGACCTGCTTTCTCATTTCTCACTGTCCAGTGTAGATCGGCCAGGCAATCAGGCTCAAGCTGGCTGCCAGTACCACTTTTGCTTTCATATGTAGATGGGCCCAGGGGTTCTTACAATCAAAAGAGTTTATACCAAAAACAAAGTACAGGCACATAGTTGGGTGTATGGGTTAGTGGCACAGGAGTGAAACTGATGCCTAATATTTGAGAATTGGTAAACTGGTTATTGTAAATTTTGTTACCAATTTTAAGAACTTTGGGGGGCTGGAGAGATGGCTCAGCAGTTAAGGCGCTTGCCAGCAGTGGTTAATGACCTAGCTTTGATTCCCCAGTACACACATAAAGCCAGATGCTCAAAGTGGGGCATGCATCTGCAGTTTGTTTGCAGTGGCTAGAGGCCCTGGCATGCCCATTCTCTCTCTCCCGTTCTCTCTCTTTCTCTCTGTCTGAGTCTCTGCTTGCAGATAAATAAATAAATAATTAAAAACATAATATTTGTTATTATAAGCATGTCACCATTTCTCTTTTTGGTCTTGAGGTTTTATGGGCAGTGTATTTTTTTGCATGTGTAAGTTTGAGTGCATGTGTATGTGTGTTCATATGTATGTAGATAGCTGTATATGCATGTGTGTGTATGTGTGTGTGTGTGAAGGCTAGAGGTCGATGTTGGGTGTCTTTCTCATTCTTCACTTTAGTTTGAGAGGTTATTGATTCAGCTAGTCTAGAGAGCTAGTTTTCCCAGGGGATTTGCCTGTCTCTGTTTCCAGAACACTGGGATTATAGGTGTTGTGCCCCCACATATAGCTGCGTGTCCTCATGCTTGTGGGGCAAATGTTTTACTGACTGAGCCACTCCTGAGCCTCAAGGACAATCTTTTCAAAAGTGGGCCAGCATGAGAACAAAAATTAATTTTGAATATTTGAAAATTGTCAAGAAAAATTAATTATGAAAATGTTTCAAAGGCTGCCATAGAACTTTTAATGGAATTTATACATTGGAGTTTTACTTCAGAGACTAGCATTCTTAAGAACTGACGTTTACTTTGGACTTGCTTGTGTGTGTCAGCTGTATCAGCTCATGAGCATGTTTTCATGTGTGGATCATGTCATACTGGGACCTGGATGGAATGTAAATCTTTTATTGGCCTAAATCTGAGTCTAATCCTTTGCATGGCTTTAGGAGAAAATCAATTTCCTCTGCTCCGTCAAGACTTTTCAGGTCAGTGCTCTTTGGAAGTTTCCCAATTCTCTTAGATTAAAATAAATTTTGTTTCTGTGCTACATACTGGTATCAGTTTGTAGGACGTAGGGATGTAGAAAGTGCGAACACAGAGACTGACAAGGTACCCATGGATCCTTCTCTGTCAGCTAACATTTTCACATACTGGAATATATATGCTTTCAAAGGCATCATTTGTGAAAGAATTGTCAGTGACACCTGTAGGTGAGGCTTTGCTCTGAAATTTAATGAGTTCTATTTGGTGACCTGCTCACCAAAAGTGAATGCAAAGAAGTGCCTATGTCCCCACTTCCCCTCTTCACTGGCATGGCCTATTGACAGGAAGATGACCAACTTGAACTTTGCAGCCCCACAAAATAATGTACTCTTATGTTCCTTTTTCCCAACTTCCATTCCACTGAGGGCCTGGGTGGCCAAAGGCTTGTGTTGTCCACTGTTGAGTATTTTCACTGGTGATTTCTCTCTTTCCCATTGAACTGCATGCAGCATGGCCTTTTCTAGCTTTCTGTCAGTCAGCTGGTCTACATGGGGGAGGTTTTTAGCTCAGCTCCAGCAGGATTTCTCAGTGACCTTGTAGCCCAAGTATGTGGAGTCTTCAAAAATAGTATCTTACCATCTACTCCTGATGAGAAACCAAGGGCCTCAGCAATGGCCTGTAATGAAAAAACAGATGCTCTAACCAAGAGTGAGAGTACTGTGGATCAAAAGAGAGAAACGTGGATATTTAGAAGACGTTTTGATTGTTATAACCTGTCTATTTAGCCTAAGAACAGTGGAATCTTCCCTCCAACTCGTAGGTTTCTGACTTGGTTCTTATATCAGGTATGAATTCCCTCCCACTGAACAGGCCTTATATCCAGTCAGAGAGCAATTGATTACCATGTACTTATGTGCTTCTAAGTACTGGTAAGTTCATCTTTCCTGGCTTTGTAGCTTGCAGGATCCATTGCTTGTTCATGCTGTTGGTGACTTTACCCTTCAGCAGCTGACATAGCACTTTATAGCACCATGACAGCTAGCTAGAAGGGAGCTGGCTTCGATCTCAGTTCCTGCATGATCTCAAAATGTCCTGCAACTTTAGCCTGTGGGGTCTTCAGCAATAGTACCTTAGCATTTAGTTCTGGTGGGTAATTAAGTGTTTTGTCACTGGCCGACATTGTTTTGATGGGCTTCATGGTCCCGTCTTACTAATAATTCACTGAAGGGGGTAGCCCAATTCTGGCACTGGGATTTACCAGCAAAAGACTAGGTAGAGATTTCTTTACTCTTGCAGGATACTTCTGCCCAAACTACCCTTCTCTTTCTCTGTGTTTCTTTCTCTTTAAGAGTTCATTTCTTTTTTTTTTTTAAATTTTTTTTTATTTATTTATTTGAGAGTGACAGACACAGAGAGAAAGACAGATAGAGGGAAAGAGAGAGAATGGGCGCGCCAGGGCTTCCAGCCTCTGCAAACGAACTCCAGACGTGTGCGCCCCCTTGTGCATCTGGCTAACGTGGGACCTGGGGAACCGAGCCTCGAACCGGGGTCCTTAGGCTTCACAGGCAAGCGCTTAACCGCTAAGCCATCTCTCCAGCCCAAGAGTTCATTTCTTTTAATTAGATAACAAAGATATAGGTATCTATGATACTGACTCATGCCATCATTAGTTTTGTGTATCACCTCTCCCTTTCCCCTGTCCCCTCCGACCCTTCCTTACCCTGCATTCTGTCCCTCAACTTGCGCATTTACTACCTCCTCCTCTAATTCCTTCCTGCTTCTCCTCACTCCAAGCCCCATTCTAGCTTTATAACCAGTACTACTGGGGCTTACTATAACTGACAAACAAATCTAAATGTTCCATATTAGATACACATATGACAGAGAACATGTAACAGTTATCTTTCTGAGCCTGGGTAACCTCACTTGGTATAATTTTTTTCTAGGTCCATCAATTTTCCTACAACTTTCATAATTTCAGTTCCCCTTGCCACTGAATAGAATTCTATTGTGTATATGTAGTACATGTTCATTATTTATCCATCATCAATTGGGCTGATTCCATTTCCTAGTTATTGTGAATAAAGCAGCAACAAACATGGTAGAGCAAATATCCCTATAGTAAAGCACAGAGTCTTTTGGTATATGCCCAGGAGTAGTATATCTGAATCAAGTGGTAGATGTATTTTTTTCTTTTTTTTAAATTAATAACTTCCATGATTGTAAACAATATCCCATAGTAATGCCCCCCTTCCCCCACTTTCTCCTTTGAAACTCCATTCTCCATCATATCCTCTCCCCCTCTCAATCAGTCTCTCTTTTATTTTGATGTCATGATATTTTCGTCCTATTATGATGATCTTGTGTAGGTAGTGTCAGGCACTGTGAGGTCATGGATATTCAGGGCATTTTGTGTCTGGGGGGAGCACGTTGTAAGGAGTCCTACCCTTCCTTTGGCTCTTATATTCTTTCTGCCACCTCTTCCGCAATAGATCCTGAGCCTTGGAAGTTGTGATAGCAATGTTTCAGTGCTGAGCACTCCTCTGTCACTTCTCAGCACCATGGTGCCTTCAGAGACATCCCTAGGTCACTGACATCTGAAAAAAGATGTTTCTCTACCCAGAGTGAGAGTAGCATTAATATATGGGTATGAATATTAAGAGAAGTACTTACTGGGCAGTTTGATGAGCATAGTACATCCATTTAGCCAGGCAGCAGCAGTTACACCCCTAGGGCTCATGACTACCTCTGTTGTAGGTTTTAAGTATCAAGGATGTATTCCCTTCCATGGAATGGGCCTCCAGTCCAATTAGAGGGCGGTTGGTTTCCCCCATAACAGACATGCCACTATTGTACCCGTTGGCTCATTTGGCCTGGCTGGCCAAATACAAGGCTTGCACTGTCCACTGTGTCTTTACTGGTGATTTATCTTTTTCCCATTGAACCGCATGCAGTGCATCTTTTTCCGGCTTTCTGTTAGCTGGTCTACAGGGAAGAGGTTTTCAGCTCAGCTCCAGCAGGATTTCTTAGTGACCTTGCAGCTCAATGGCATCAGGGACCTCCCTGCCCAACAACTCACTGTAAGGTGTCCCATCCCTGGCCCTGAAAATTTTATAGTAACAATCTATGGCTTCTGAGTGTTCTATTGTCCAAAAGAGTGGGTTTCCATATGACTTATTTATATCCTCTTAGATTTTGATTAGCTCTCCCTCCACCTTTCCTTTACTCAGTCTCTTCCCCTGACCTCACTTAGGCCTTTTCACCCCCATTCATCTATTCTTCTAGTTATATATGTACAGTACTATCCTATTAAGTCCCCCTCCCTCCTTTTCTATTCCCTTTAAGATGTATTTTTTAGATTTTTGAGGAACCACCACAATGCTTTCCATAGTAGCTGTAAAAGTTTGTACTCCCATCAACAGTAAATGAACGTTCCTCCTGCCCCATATCCTCACCAGCATTTGTTGTCATTTGATATTTTTTATTTTACCTCTTTTTAAAACTTTTTATTGACAATCTCCATACATATGTACAATGTATCATGAGCATAATATTCTCTGATCTCTCTCCTTTTTCCTCCCCCAGAATCCTCCCTCCACTGAATCCCCTATTCTTTCCAACTAGTCTTTATGATGTTATTATTTCCCCCCTCCTATTATGTAGGTCTAGTGTAGGCAGCATCAGCCACTGTGTAGTCATGAATACCATGGTCATTTTGTTTCTGGGTGACAGTATTGAAAAGGACTCCTTCCCTTCCTTTGGCTCTTACATTCTTTCTACCACTTCTGCAGTGATCTCTGCACCTTGGAGGGTGTGATAGGGATGTCTCATTTAGTACTGAGTATACCATTGTCATTTGTTCTCAGCACTTTCATGAGATTTGAGTCTTCCCAGTTGTCACTGCCATCTGAAAAGAGAAGCTTCTCTGGCCAAAAGTGAGAGTAGCATCAATATATGGGCATAAACATAAATACTTAGAGGGCAGTTTGGTGGGCATAGTAATAACCATTTAGCTAGTCACCAGTAGTAGTCTTCCCCTACCTCTGTCTTGTGACCTCCCTGTGGTGGTTTGAATCAGGTGTCCTCACCATAGATTCATATGTTCTGAATGCTTGGAACCTAACTAGTGGTAATTTTGTAGGTGGAGCCTGCCTTGCTACAGAAGGTTTAGTGGGGATGGCCCTTGGGTTTTATTAGCCCTAGCTTTCCATTAGTAGTTTGACTCACTGTTCTGTTGCTGTTGTCCATCTGGTATTGACAAGGAGGTTGAAGTCCATACCTCTGCTTTCTAATTGTTTCCCTGCCATCATGAAACTCCCCCCTTGAGACTATAAAACAGAATAATCCATCAGCTGCTTTGGCAAGGTGCTTTGTCCCAGCAATAAGAGGGTAACTGCAACAGAAAATTGTTACCAATGGGGTGGGATTATTTTGTTAGAAACCTGATTGTGTAGCTTTTGTCATTTTAGAATTGATTTGGAGAGTTATGTGGGAGGATTTGAAACTTTGACCTAAAAGACACCTTATAGTACTTCAAATAGAGTTTGAGAGACCTAAATGAATAAAGGACTATGGAATGTACGTGTTTGGATTATGAGTGGAAGAAAGATATTTGCCTAGACTGGTCTAGAGGCAGTTTGTATGAGAGGCTTGCTGCATTCTGCCTGTGTCATGACAACTTGAGCAGGGTTGAGCTTAGAAGAAATGGACTTGTATAACTATAAGGATATGGCTCAGAAAGAAACAAAATTTTAAATTAAAACTGCTGTCTGTTCAGCTGCAATTATTTGAGAGATTACTTCCATTGAGATTGGGCCAGCTGTTCTGCATTGGGACAGTAGGAAGAATAGAGAACGTTGTAAAAGTAGGGTGCCTGAATGCAGAGAGAGAGTCCTGCCCTTAAGGTTTTTTTGTTTTTTTTTTTTTCTTCCTGGATTGACAAAATTGGTAGACCACTTGGTATTATGGGAGTATAACAAATGCAGGAAAGAAAGGGTCATTGGATTTGCCACATGGTTTTGTTTTTTGAAAATAGCTATGGGCATTGTGAGGCAGGGTTTTTGGAAGTCCCTGTGTGGACCTGATGTAGCCATGAGGATGACTGCCAAGGAGACTTGCTGGTTTGGGAAGAATTGTTCCTGGGCTATGGGCAGCCTAGCTGGAGAGGTAGAGTTGGAGTCTCAGAGAATTTGTTGTGGGTCTCAGGTGAACATGTAACTGCAGGATTTGATGTTTACTCTGTTTGTTTTAGATTTTGCATTGGTTCAATCTTTCATTGCAATGTCATCTTGTCCAGTGAGAATATTTATTCTGTGCCATTATGTCTTTTTGGTTTTCAGATTCACAGTTAAGAGACCTTGGACTATGGAGATATTTGAACAGCATTGCAATTTAAAAACTATGGGAACTTTTAAAGTTGGATTGAATGCATAACATTTTACACCATGGATGGTCATCTTTTTATGGGACCACTGGCAAAATGTGGTAGTTTGAATTAGATGTCCTCCATAAACTCATGTGTTCTGAATGTTTGATCCCCCATTTATAGCAACTTGGGAGGTTGGAAGCTTCCTGGAGGAGGTGTGTTGCTGGGGGTGGACCTGGATGGTTTATTACCCCAGCTTTCCAGTGTTAGTTTGGCTCATTGTCTTGCTGCTGTTTCTACCTTCTGTGGCAAAGATTATGTCCAGCCTTAGTTCATACTATGTTTTCACCTGCTTCATGAAGCTTTCACTCATGACTGTAAGCAAAAATAAAAACTTTTCTCTTATCAACTGCTTTTGGTTAGATGTTTTGTGCCAGCAACAAGAAGGTAACTACTACATCCCCAGAAGAGATATGACACCATAGCAGCAGTTGGCATATTTGGCCTGGCTGTCCAGCTGTAAAACTTGCAGGGTCTACTGCTGATTAACACTGTTGATGACCTTTCTACCCCAACAGCCCTTTCATTTTATTTTTAATATTGGGGCCAGGTATGGTGGCATGTGCCTTTAATCCCAGCACTTGGGAGGCAGAGGTAGGGGGATTGCTGTTAGTTTGACAGTAGCCTTGGACTACAGAGTGTGTTCCAGGCCAGCTTGAGCTAGAGTGAGACCCTACCTTGAAAAAAACAGAGAAAGAAAAAGAAAACAAAAATATGTTGATTTGTTTATTTGAGAGAGAGGGAGGAAGGGAAAGAGAGAGAGAAAATGGGTATGCCAGGCCTCTTTCCACTGCAAATAACCTCCAGATACATGCACCACTTTGTGTGTCTGGCTTTATGTGGGTACTGGGAAATTGAACCCAGGCCATCATGCTTTGCAGGCAAGCAGCTTTAACTACTGAACCATCTCTCCAGGCCTTCATTTTATTTTATTAATTTATTTCTTTTTTAAAAATCATTTTTATTTATTTGAGAGAACAAGGGAAAGAGTCAGATAGAGAGAAAGAGAATGAGCACACCAGGGCCTCCAGCTACCACAAATGAACTCCAGTCGCTTGTACCACCTTGTGCATCTGGCTTATGTGGAATTGAACATTGGTCCTTTGGCTTTGCTGGCAAGTGCCTTAACCACTAAACAATCTTTTTAGTCCATATTGCTTAGTTTTTGAGGTCTTTGACTATTCTAGACATTAAAACTCTGTCAGATGTATAGCTGGTGAAGATTTTCTCCAATTTTGTAATTGTCTCTTGAGTCTGTTGATGGTTTGCTTAGTTGTACAATAGCTTTTTAGTTTGATGAGGCCCCAGTGGCTGAGTGTTTGTTTTATTCCCCAGGCTACTTGGGTTTTACTCATACCTTTTAAAAGTTTTTTTTTTTTTTTTTTTTTTTTTTCAGTCTCAGCTCTTATATTGAGGTCTGATTCATTTGGGGTTCTTTTTTTTTTTTTTTTTTTTTTTTTGGTTTTCTGAGGTACAGTCTCACTGTAACCCAGGCTGACCTGGACTTCACTATGGAGTCTCAGGGTGGCCTCAAACTCACAGAAATCCTCCTACCTCTGCCTCCCGAGTGCTGGGATTAAAGGCGTGCACCACCACGCCCGGCTTGGAGTTCATTTCTTATGTGGGTTGAGAAGAGGATCTTAGATACAGTCTTCAACATTTTGTTATCCAGTTTCTCAATCACCACTTGTTGAAAATGCTGTCTTTTCTGTGGCGTGCCTTTTCTGCCTTTTTGTCAAAGATCAGGTGGCCATACTTACTATAAGTTATAGTTAGATCTTCTATTTTATCGCATTGATGTACATGTTTGTTTTTTGTGCTTGTACCATGCTGTTTTTATTGCTATGGGATTATAGTATAATGTGAAATCAGGTATGGTGATACAACCAGTATTATTATTTTTGCTGAAGATTTTACACACACACACACACACACACACACACACACACACACACACAGTTTTTTTGAGGTGGGGTCTCACTCTGGCTCAGGCTGACCTGGAATTCACTATGTAATGTCAGGGTGGCCTCAAACTCTCAGTGATCCTCCTACCTCTGCCTCCCGAGTGCTGGGATTAAAGGCGTGCGCCACCATGCCCGGCTCTGCTGAAGATATTTTTGACTATCTCTCGCCTTTTGTATCTCCATATGAATTTTGAGACTATTTTTTCTATTTCTATGAAGAATGGTCATGGAATTTTGATTGGAACCATCCCAGTAACCCTGGGATATTTAATTTTGTGGCTATTATAAATGGGACCAATTCCCTGTTTTCTTTCTCCATGTGTTTGTCATTGGTATATACGAAGGCTACTGATTTTGTGTGTGTGTGTTGATTTTATATCCTGTCACTTTTCTGAAAGGTTTATCACTGTAGAGTTTTGATGAATCTTTGGGTTTCTTATATATTGAATCATATCATTTGTAAGTAACACTAGTCTGACTTCTTCATTTCCAATTTGTATCTCTTGTCTTATTGCTTGAGCTAAGTCTTCAAATTTTACTATGTTAAATAGTAGTGGGGAACAGCTCCACATCTTGTTCAAGACCTTAGTGAGAATGCTTCATGTTTTTCCCCATTTAGTTTGATATGAGCTTTAGGTTTGTTGTATATAGTTTTTATTATCTTGAGAAATGATCTCTTTATCTTTCTATCCCTCATTTCTCCAGTGTTTTTAAAAGGTTTTTTTTTTTTTTTGGTTAGGGCTAGAGAGATGACTTAGGGGTTGAGGTGCTTGCCTGCAAAGCCCAAGGACCCAAGTTTGACTCTCCAGATCCCAGCTAAGCCAGATGCACAAAGGTGAGACAAGCACAAGGACATACATTCCCACTAGGTGGTAAAAACATCTGGAGTTTGATTGCAGTTGCTGAGGCCCTGGCTCACAATTTCTCTTTCTCTCTCTCTCTTTCTCCCTAAAATTAAAGAAAAAAGTTACATTTATTTGTTTATGAGAGAGACAAAGGGGAGTGAGAGAGGAAGGGTAGGCTTGGCCCTGGCTCACAATTTCTCTCTCTCTCTCTCTTTCTCCCTAAAATTAAAGAAAAAAAGTTACATTTATTTGTTTATGAGAGAGACAAAGGGGAGTGAGAGAGGAAGGGTAGGCTTGCCAGGGCCTGCTGCTACTGTAAACAAACTCCAAATGCATGTGCCATTTTATGCATCTGGTTTTAGGTGGGTTCTTAGGTATTAAACCTGGGCTATCTGATATTACAGGAAGTATCTTTAACTACTGAGCCTTATCCAATATTTTAAACATGAAGGAATGTTATATTTTGTTGAAGGTATTTTCTGTAAGTATTGAAGTGATCATGTGATTCCTGTCTTAAGTCTACTTATGTGATATTTTATGGATTTATGTACATTGAACCATCCCAGTAACCCTGGGATGAAACCTTCTTGATTGAGGTGGGTGATAATTTTGATGTGTTCTTGGATGTTATTTGCAAGAAATTGAGAATTTTTGTGTCTAACTTCATCAGGGATATTGGTCTATAACTTCCTTTTCTTGTGTTTCTGTCAGGTTTACTACTATTATAATTCTGGCTTCATAGAAGGAGTCAGGAAGTGTTCTCTCCCTATCAATTTTGTGAAATAACTTGAGAAGCAGTGGTTTTAGTTCTTCTATAAAGGTTTGGTAGATTTTGACAGTGAATCCATCTAGTCCTGGATGATTTTTTTTGGTTGGGAGGGTTTTTAAAAAAAGTATATTATTTTAGGGCTGGAGAGATGGCGTAGTGGTTAAGGTGCATGCCTAGTGCCCATGTAAGCCTGATGTACAAGGTGGCACATGTATCTGGAGTTAGTTTGCAGTGGCTTGAGGTCTTGGTGCACCCATTTTCTTTCTCTTTCTGTCTGCCTCTCTCTAATAAATAAATAAATAAAATATTTTAAAAATACTATTATACAGCAATTTATTTTATTTTAGTATTTTAGAGAAAGAGAGAATGAGAGTGCGAACTCCGGGCCTCAAGCTATCGCAAATGGATTCTAGATAAATGTGCGACCATGTGTATCATCTGGCTTACATGGGTACTGGGGAATTGAACTTGAGTCTTTAGGCTTCACAAGCAAGCACTTTAACCATTAAGCCACCTCTCTAGCCCAGTTGAGAGGCTATTGCTTACTCCTTCAATCTTGTTATATGTTATAGCTCTATTAAGATAGCTTATTTATTCTGGACTTAGTTTTCATTAGTAATATCAAGCAAGAAATATACCCATTTCTTCCAGATTTTCAAATTCTGCGGAATATAGGTTTTAGATATATGTCATAAAGATCCTCTAAATTTTGTTGTTATCTGTTATAACATTCCCTTTTTTATCTCTAATCTTGTTGATTAGAGTCTTCTCTCTCCCTCTTTTGGTCAATTTGGCCAGGGGTTTATCAGTGTTACTTTTTTGAAGAACTAACTCTGCGTTTCATCAATTTTTAAAATTATGTTTTTTTGTTTCTAATTAATTGATTTATGCTCTGATATTATTTATTTCCATCTGGTTCTTTTTTTTCCCAAGGTAGGGTCTTGCTCTAGCTCAGGATGACCTGGAATTCACTATGCAGTCTCAGGCTGCACTCAAACTCACAGTGATCTCCTACCTCTGCCTCTGGAGTGCTGAGATTAAAGGCGTGTGCCGCCATGCCCAGCTTTCCATCTGGTTCTTTTGGGTTTCGGTTGTTTTTGTTTTTCCAAAGCCATCAGATGAAGTTTATTTATTTGAAATCTCTCTGTTTTGTTATGTAGGCATTTGATTTCTTCAACAACTCATTCATTATTATTATTATTATTATTATTATTATTATTATTATTAGTCTTTAGAGGTAGGGTCTCATTCTAGCTCAGGCTAACCTGGAATTCACTATGCCATTCATTATTTAATAGTGAGGTTTTCAGTCTCCAGGAGTTGGTGTATTTTCTGTTAGTTCTCTTGTTGATTTCTAGCTTTATTGCATTATCATATGTGTGTGTGTGTGTGTGTGTGTGTGTGTGTGTGTGTGTGTATTCCATATAATACAGGGAGTTATGTGTATTTTCTTGAATTTGTGAAGACTTGCTTTATGTCCTAATATATGATCTATTTTAGAGAAGATTCCAGGAGTTGCTGAAAAGAATGTGTGTTCTTTAGAGGTAGGGTGAAATGTTCTGTAGATATCTGTTAAGTCCATTTGATCTATGGTAGTGTTTAGCTCCATTATTTCTCTGTATTTTTTTTTTCTGTTTAGATTATATGTGATTTGTCTATAGATGATAGTGGGTTATTAAAGTCTCCTACTATTGTTGTGTTGGGATTTTTGATTTAGTATCTAGTAGATTTTGCTTTATGAAATTTGGTGCACCTATGTTTGGTGCATATACATATACACGTACTTTTAACTGCTAAGCCATCTCCCTAGCCCCTCCATCTTATTTTATTTTCTTTTTGGTTTTACTCTAACCTAGGCTGACCTAGAATTTACTATGTAATCTCAGGGTGGCCTTTAACTTACAGTGATCCTCCTACCTCTGCCTCCCAAGTGCTGGGATTAAAGGCATGTGCCACCATGCCAGGCTTTCCATCTTATTTTTTGAGATAGGGTCTTATGTTGAACCTAGACCTCACTAATTAGCTAGACTAGCTAGTCATCAAGCTCTAGGAATTCTCCTGTATCTGCCTCCACAGTTTTGGGATTATGGGCACATACTGCCATGTTCTGCTTTCTTGGGGGTGCTGGGGATCTTATTTCAGCACTTTACCCACTGAGTTATCTTCCTAGCCTATTTTTTTTTTCTTTTGGCATTTCAAGGTAGGGTCTCACTCTAGCTCAGGCTGACCTGGAATTCACTATGTAGTCTCAGGGTGGTCTTGAACTCATGGTGATCCTCCTACCTCTGCCTCCCAAGTGTTGGGATTAACGGTGTATGCCACCACGCCTGGCAAGGATTTTTTATTTTTATTTTTTAAATCTGCCATGGTAGTCAAGTGTGATGGCACAGCAGAGGTAGGAGGATCACCATGAGTTCAAGACCACCCTGAGTCTACTGAGTAAATTCCAGGTCAGCCTAGGCTAGAGTGAGACCATACCTCAGAAAAGAAAACAAACAAAAACCTACATTTTTTAAAAAAACATTATTTATTTAAACTTTATTTTTATTAATGTATTTGAAATAGGAGAGAGAAAATGGGCACACCAGGGCCTCCAGCCACTGCAAGCAAACTCCAGATGCATGTGCCCTCTTGTGCATTTGGCTTACATGGGTCCTGGAGAGTCCAACAGGGATCCTTTGGTTTTGCAGCCAAATGCCTTAAATGCTAAGCCATCTCTCCAGCCCAACACATTATTTATTTATTTCAGAGAGATAAAGAGGTAGAAAGAGAGAGAGAGAGAGAGAGAAAGAGAGAATGTGGGTATGCCAGGGCCTCTTGCTACTGCACATGAACTCCAGATATAGGCCCCACTTTGTGCATCTGGCTTTATGTGGGTACTGGGGAATTAAACCTAGGCCTCCCGGTTTTGAAAGCAAAGTGCCTTTAAACTGATGAGTCATCTCTCTAGCCCCATTAACATTTTGATTGTACAAATTCCTAAGTTTCACTGTGACACTTCTATACATGCATATATCATGTGATGATCTTATCTAGCCTCCTTTCAGTCTTCTCTTGCCTTCCCTTGTCTCTGTACTCCCTTCTCATCCCTTCCTGGTCTCTCTTCTATTTTCAAGTAATCTCATTGGTGTATTTTAGCTTTTTGTCCTTCATTGTCTTGTTTAATATGATAACCTCTACTTCCATCCATTTTCCTGTAGACTTTAGGATTTCATTCTTCTTTATGACTGAAGTAATATTCTTGTGAATATATCTGACATTTTCATTACTAATTTTCTTGATGGACACTTAGATTGATTATGTGAATTGTGTCACAATGAATGTGGGTATGTGGACATCTCTTTGGTATGCTAAGATTGTTTATTTTGGATGTATAACCAGAGATAGAATGTATGAATCGTATGGTAGTTCTACTCCTAATTTTTAAATTTTTTGTTTGTTTTTATTTATTTATTTGAGAGTGACAGACAGAGACAGAAAGAGGTAGATAGAGAGAGAGCATGGGCACACCATGGCCTCCAGCCACTGCAAACGAACTCCAGACGCATGTGTCCCCTTGTGCATCTGGCTAACATGGGTCCTGAGGAATCGAGCCTCGAACCGGGGTCCTCAGGCTTCATAGGCAAGTGCGTCACCGCTAAGCCATCTCTCCAGCCCTCTACTCCTAATTTTATGAGGAAACTCCTTAACATTCTACATAATTATTATGTTAATTTACGTTCATACCAAACAGTGTAGGAGTTTATTTTTCTATCCATCTTCATCAGCATTTGTTAATTTTTTGTTGTTGTTGTTGTTTTCTTTCGAGGTCTCACTCTAGCTCAGGCTGATCTGGAATTTACTTTGTAGTCTCAGGCTGGCCTCAAACTCAGGTGATCCTCCTACCTCTGCCTCCCGAGTGCTGGGATTAAAGGTGTGTGCCACCACGCCTGGCTTTAGCATTTGTTAATTTTTAAGATGTTTTGATAATAGTTATTTTAACTGAGATAAGATGGTATCTCATTGTAGTTTTAACTTAACAGTTTTCCAATTCCTAATGATTTAAGCATAAGCAATTTTCATATACTTGTTGCTCTTTGTGTTTCTTCTTTTGAGAAGTAATCAGATTGCTTGCTTGCTTGTTTTCAGTTCTTTGAATTCCCTATATATTCTAGATTTTGTTTGTTGTTTTTTTTGAGACAGATTCACTATGTAGCTCAGGTTGGCCTCATAATTTTTATCCTCCTGTATTAGCTCCCTTAAGTGCTGGAACTGCAGGTGTATGCCACCGTACCCTAAATATTAATCCTCTCATAGGTAAATAGTTGGCAAATATTTACTCCCATTCTGTAGGTTTTCTTTTCACTCTTTTTTCTTTCTTCCTTTGTTGTGCAGAAACTTTCATAGAATTTTTTTGGACAAGATTTTAAAAGTAATTAAACAAGCCAGGCATGGTGGTGCACACCTTTAATCCCAGCACTCGGGAGGCAGAGGTAGGAAGATCGCAGTGAGTTTAAGGCCAGCCTGAAACTGCATAGTGAATTCCATGTCAGCCTGGGCTAGAGTGAAACCATACCTCAAAAAACCAAAATAAAAATAAAAATAAATAAATAAAAGTAATTAAACAGAGAAGAAAGGATAACCTTTTCATAAATTGTTGCTAGATCAATTGAATATTGGCAGTAAAAATAAAAACAAATGCCTTGACTTAAACTTGATACTGTATACCAAAACAACTCAAAATGGATCACAAATTTAAAGCTAAAACATATTTTTTAATTGACAAAACAAAGAGCTGATTCTTTGAAAAAATAAACAAGATTGACAAACCCCTGGCCAATTTGATCAAGCAAAAAAAAAAAAAAAAAAAAAAAAAGAGAGAGAAACACACTTCAAATTAACAAAATTCGAAATGAAAAAGAAGAGATCACAACAGACATAAATGAAATTGGGAGAATCATTAGGAGTTATTTCAAAAACCTCTACTCCACAAAACTGGATAATGTTGAGGAGATGGATAAATTCCTGGACACATACCATTTACCAAAGCTAAACTCAGAGCAGATTAATCTCCTAAGCACTCATTGAAATTGAAAAAGTAATAAAAAAAAACCTCCCCCAAAAGAAGAGTCTAGGACGAGATGGCTTCTCAGCTGAATTCTATCAAACCTTCATGGAAGAACTCAAAGCAATCTTCCTCAAACTGCCACACAATTGGAGAACAGGGAAAGCTACCCAACTCCTTCTATGAAGCTAGTATCACCCTAATTCCAAAACCAGGTAGAGATGCCACAAGAAAAGAAAACTACTGGCCTATTTCCCTGATGAACTTAGATGCAAAGATACTGAACAAAATCCTGGAAAACCGAATCCAACAACTCATCAAAAGCATTATCCACCTTGATCAAGTGGGAATCATCCCAGGAATGCAGAGGTAGTTCAACATATGGAAATCTGTCAATGTAATACACCACACAAACAAGGTTAAACACAAAAACCACATGATCATTTCGATAGATGCAGAAAAAGCCTTTGGCAAAATACAACATCACTTCATGATCAAAACATTGGAGAGAATTGGCATGGTTGGGTCATATCTTAACATAATAAAGGCAATATAAAAAGCTCCCAAACATAAAATTTAATAAAATACAATAATAGCCCAGAGATGTAGCTTGGTAGCAGAGCATGCACCTAGCATGTGCGAGGCCTTGGAGTCAATCCCAAGAGTAGGAAGAAAAATGAAAGGGAAAATCTTCAGGACCTAGGCCTAGGCAGAGTTCTTAGATCTAACATCAGAGCTCTAACATCCATAAAAGAAAAAAAAAAACCCTGATATATTGCATTTCAAAATTAAAAACATTATGAGAAAGTCCTCATCAGAAGGTGAAAGATAAATTATAACATGGGAGAAAATATTTGCAAGTCACATATGCAGACTATATAAAGAACTTTAAAAACTCACCAGTGAAAGTGCGAACAATCCAATTAGGAATGAGCCAAAGACATGAGGGCCATTTCACTGAGAGTCTATGTGGAGAACACAGAAGCACACAAAAAGATGTTCATTCCCCATTAGACTTTAGAGACATGCACATTAAAACCATCAGGAGATGTGGACCTACATTCTGATATCCAGCTTGGCTAAAATGAAAAATACTGCCGTCATTAAATGTTGGTCAGGCTGTCGAGAAACTGAACCACTCATACCTTGCTGATAGAAGTGCAAAATGGTACAGACCCTCCAACAAATAATTTGATAGTTTCTCCAAAACATGAAATATGCATCTAGCATATGACCCAGCAGTTGCACTCCTGGGCATTTATCCCAGAGAGAAGAGTATTTGTGTTCACACAAAACCAAGACTTGGATGTTTATGGCAGCTTTATTCACAATAGTTCATAACTGGAAACACAGATGTCTTTTAACGGGTGAATGTTTAAACTGGCACTTCCAAAGAAGGAAACAGGACTTAGAAATAAAAAGGGAATGAACTATGAATACATGTAACAACCTGCGTGGATCTGCAAAGAATTATGCAAAGTAAGCCAATGCTGAATAGTTACATACTGTGATTCCATTTATGTAACATTAAACAATGTTTTATTTACGGGCTGGAGAGATAGCTTAGTGGTTAAGGCACTTGCCTGTGAAGCCTAAGGACCCATGTTCGACTCTCCATGTCCCATGTAAGCCAGATGCACAAGGTGATACAAGCATGAAAGTTTGCACATGTGCACAAGGTGCTGCAGGCATCTGGAGCTCGATCACAGTGGCTGGCGGACCTGGTGTGCAATTCTCTCTCACTCTTGCTCTCTCACATAAAAAAGGCCCATCCATTGGACTTGTCAAATCAAATCACTGTATTTTCATGT
Organism: Jaculus jaculus; assembly: GCF_020740685.1. Taxonomy (NCBI): domain Eukaryota; kingdom Metazoa; phylum Chordata; class Mammalia; order Rodentia; family Dipodidae; genus Jaculus; species Jaculus jaculus. Next base: position 6,080,555 of record NC_059125.1, on the reverse strand, counting down.
ACTTTTCAATAAAAAACACACAAAAACAGCAGGATCTAAAAGGATCAGTGTCAGAGACAAATACTAAGTTAATGTCATTCTTTTACACTTGGTGATGTTCTGGCTCAGTTTTCTTATGAGTTGGAGCCATGCGGGTCCATTTGAGTGTTTTTTTTTTTTTTTTCCAGAATAGGGTTTCACTTTAGCCCAGGCTGACCTGGAATTTACTATGTAGTCTCAGGGTGGCCTCAAACTCAAGAATTCTCCTACCTCTGCCTCCCGAGTGCCAGCATTAAAGGTGTGTGCCACCACGCCCAGCTGAGTTGAATTTTTGTATATATCTGTGTGGTGGATTTTTTTTCCCCTAAGGTGTGTTTAATTTGGGGTACTCTTTACTGTGTGTACCTTTTCTTGCCTCTTGCTTTTTGTTAGACATAAAACTAATTTCTTCATTTCAGTTCTTAAGTTCTCAAGTCTAGTCAGTTTTTATGATTTCATTTTTCAGTAGGTTTTCACTTAACAGCTAGAGTGTCTGAATATTAGACTTCTTTATCCTAGAGTGATCTTTTTGTACATGTGGTAGATTTCTAGGTAGCCCCTGACCTTTATCTCCTTCTCTTTTTCAGTAGAACTTTGAGTTTTGAGCTTGGCACATGGTTGCCCATAGTAAAGATTGCACTCACTGCCCAGATTACACTGTTGCTCTGTGTGATTTTGTGACCAAGCATGGGCCTTCTATTTTGGTTGAGCCACAACATAAATGAAACTTTTAATTTATTTTAAAAATGTTTATTGCATAGGTATAATAAAATACTTTCTATACATGCTTGTTTTGTTTTTTTTTTGAGGTAGGGTCTCACTCTAGCCCAGGCTGACCTGGACTTCACTATGGAGTCTCAGGGTGGCCTTGAATTTAAGGCAGTCCTCCTACCTCTGCCTCCTGAGTGCTGGGATTAAAGGTGTGTGTCACCACGCCTGCCTATACATGCTTTTAATTCTGGGTTGAATTGTGTTCTCCCAAAAGACATGTTGATATTTTAATTCCCATACCTCAGAATGAGATCTTTGGAAATTAGGTCTTTACAGAAGCAATCTAGTTAAGATGAGGTCCAGGTGGAGTGTGTTAATCCTATATGACTGGTGCTCTTATATACATATACATATATATATATATATATATATATATATATATATATATATATATATATATATATATATAAAAGATGCTCATCTAAATGACACAGACACAGGGAGAAGATTAATATTGGAGTGATGGATTTATGAGCCAAGGCACATCTGAGGCTGAGAGCAGCTGAGATAGAGGCATGGAGCACATGCTTCCTCAGAGCCCTCGGAAGTGAGCAAAGCCCTGCCGACACTTTGATTTGTGGCTTTCAGCTTCACATTGGGAAGACTGCTCAGTTGGGGAAAGTCCTTGTTGCATAGGCATGAGGACCTGAGTTTGAAACCCCAGCACTCACATAAATGTTGGGTGTGGTGGTATGTACCCATAGCCCCAGCACTGGGGCAGTGGAAACAGGGTGCCCAAGGCTTACTGGCTAGCTAGTGGAGCCAAATCAGTGATGTCTGGGTTTGGTGCAAGAGACCCTGTCTCAAAAAATAAGGTGGAAGCCGGGCGTGGTGGCACACGCCTTTAATCCCAGCACTCGGGAGGCAGAGGTAGGAGGATTGCCGTGAGTTCGAGGCCACCCTGAGACTACATAGTGAATTCCAGGTCAGCCTGAGCCAGACTGAGACCCTACCTCGAAAAACCAAAACCAAAAACAAAACAAAACAAAAAAAAAAACCCAAAAAAAACCCCAAAAAAACCAAAAAAAAAAAAAAAAAGTTGGAGAGTGACTGAGGAAACCATCTGACATTGACCATATGCATGGATGCACATATGCATGTGCCTACACACGTGTGCCCACACACACATGAGGAAACATGCATGTACCCACCACACACAGAAAACAAATATATATGTTGTTTTAAGCTACTTGATTTGTGTGGTTATGATCACCCTAGGTAATTAGCACACCATGTTTTTTTTTTTTGCATACTGTAAATGTTTGTGTTCCCCCACATTCATCTAACTGAAACCTAATCTCCAGTGCAGATGTATTAAGAGGCAGGGACTTTAGGTGATTAGGCCATGAGGAAGAGCCTCATGAATGGGATTGGGTGTTCGTATAAAGGAGGCCTGAGGAAGCTTGTTTGCCCTTTCTGATATGCCAAATCATAGCAAGGAAGCACCATCTAGGAGGGAGGGAAAGAAGGAGGTGGAGAAGGATGGGGAGAGAGAGAGAGAGAGAGAGAGAGAGAGAGAGAGAGAGAGAGAGCAGGAGCGAGAGCGCGAGCGAGCAAACAACCCAATCCCTGGCCACAGATTGAAACTGCTGGCATCTTCTTAGACTTAGTTTCCAAAACTGGGAGAAATAAATTTCTATTTATTATGTTACCTAGTCTAAAGTATCTTATGAAAGTAGTCCAAATGAACTTAGTCAGGGGGTATTTTAAAAATGGGTTGAGCTTGCAAAGACTTCTTAATCTGAGCCCTAGAATATTTGGAATGGCTGTGCCTTGTATTTCTTAGAAAATCTCACTGTACCACACATAAGCATTCTTCATTGCTCCTAAGCCCTTCTAGCTTCTCTATGCTTTTACTGCTGACTCGATGTGCTTGAATGCTAGCCAAAGTAAAGGTAAATGGTAGATGCAAGGACTGCATGGTTTCCATGGAGACTTTGAGCAGGAATCCTTCCTTCCTCTGTTCAGCAGTTGTCAGGGAAACATTTACTTTGAATTTGTGGGGTCTACCAATTTGAGTGTCTCCTGGAAAGGGTTTTGGCTAAACCTCTTTAAGACCCTAATAAACAAAGTTAGAACAGGGCTTTTGTTAGACTCCTTTATAGTTAGATTAGATTTTTCTGCAATTTAGGGATAGTAATTAGTTTTGTGTCTAAAGTGATCAAGCTTCCCATTTGTTCATATGTAGTGAATGTTGCTTTTGAGCTTTTCAAGAGAAAAACTGAACTTCATAGACAGAGAAGCAAACTCCAAAAAGCTGATGCCTAATAGCACACAATTGTAGTCCATACTGTTATTTATTTGCACACACACACACACACACACACACACACACACAGAGAGAGAGAGAGAGAGAGAGAGAGAGAGAGAGAGAGAGAGAGAAAGAGAAAGAGAGGGAGAGAGAGAGAGAGAGAGAGAGAGAGAGAGAGAGAGAGAGAGAGAGAATATGAATGTATGTGAATGGGCACACCAGCAGGGTATTTTGCTGCTACAAATCAACTCCATGAAGGTACCACTTTGTGTATCTGGCTTCATGTAGGTATGAGGGAATTGAACCCAGATCCTAGAGTTTGTAAGCATGTGCCTTTAACTACTGAGCCATTGCTCCAGTCCTCATGTTTTTTTTTTTTTTTAAATCCATCCTCATGGCAGTCCTCTGACCTTAGCCTCTGTGCTGGAATTACATGTTTGAACCACCATGCCTGGACAGCCCATGCTTTTTAGCATGTTCTATGGTATGAGAGACCCAAGGGATTCAACCTGTATAAAACTTGCTATTGTTGAACTGGTAGCTGGAGTTGATGTTGGTTAATACAAATAGTAGAAAGATATGATATGAGTGATTCTAATAAATGAAAATTCCTTGTCTCTATTATGACAATTCCCCATTGTCTTACTAATCAGTAAGGTAATAGAGATTACAAAATGCTTTAGTATACTTTGCAACTCTTCCCATCAAGAAGTGGAGACTGTTTCCACATCTGTCATATCTTAGTATGGATTTGGTTTGACCATAGAGTACAGTAAAAGTGACCTTCTGCAGGTTTTGAGCCCAGGCATGAAGAAGCATTTCAGTTTCTTATGGCTTTGGGAACCCTGCCACCTTGTGAAAATAACCACAGGCTGGGCTGCAGGAAGAGACCATGTGGAGGGAAATAGAGGCACTGAGCCAACCCAGTAGCCAACTGCAGAAGCATAAGTGAACCCACCTGAGATCAGTGGCACCAGGCCCAGATCAGTATAATTGTCCAGCTGAAATCGGTCCAAATTACTGAGCCCCAGAATTGTGAACTAAAGTATTGTTGCTTTAGGACATTTAAGTATTGGGGTGATTTTTAATATAGCAGTTGAAAATTGATATATTTTGGAAGCTCTGGATTGATCAAAGCTCACTTTTGTCTTTTCTGTAACGTCCACGATTCTTACTAACAATGTGAGAAATGATGAAAAAGGAGCTATTGGCAGAATTTTCAGGAAATCTTTTTCCAGGAAAGCTGGGGAGGGCTCTTGGTAGATGCACAAATGGGGCAGCGCTGCCAGAAGTACCAGCTGATCACTCCATAGAACTGATCCAGTGAGGATGCTGGTGTTCGAGCTGCTGAATATTGGATGCCTCCACCTACAACACCAACATGGCTTACACTAGGCAGGTGTGAGACTTCCTCTGGAATTGGATGCAGCTGTTGTTACCAGAAACCCACCATCTACTGTTCCTGCTTTGTAGCACCTAATACTGATTCCAGTGTCTGTGTGGGTGGTGTTTGGCTAGGATTAGGTGCCATGCCCATACCTTGACTGTGAAGAAATATTGTATATATGTAAGTAGAATGATTGAGATGGGGAGCTAATATGATGGAGAATGGAATTTCAAAGGGGAAAGTGTGGGAGGGGGAGGGTATTACCATGGGATATTTTTTGTAATCATGGAAAATGTTAATAAAAATTGTGAAATGAAAAAAATTTAAAAAAAACTAAAAAAAAAGAAAGTATCTGGTCTGGGATTGTGGCTCAGTGGTAGAATGCTTTTCTACATTATAAGGCCCTGGGTTTGATCACCAGCACCACAAAAAAGAATGTGACTTATTTAGCTGAAAGCAGGTGGAAAACTTCATGAACACTGGCAAGGAGTTCTGATGCTGGGCAGCTGACAAAAAATGATAAATGTTCATTAGTTTCTATCCTGTACTGTCTGGTTAACTCATGAGGTCTAAGGCTGGGAAGTTTAAGGATTCAGTCATGAAGGAAGTGTCAGCTGAACCTGAGGTCCAGGACAAATACAGATGAGAGCAAGGTCAAGCCTTCACATCTTGGATGTCTAGAAAGGGAAGAGGATGGAATGTTCTGAATAATTTGGAACAGGGGATTTAGTCATGGAAGGAAATCAGTTTTATTGATGTACTGTGACCATTAGGTAACAGGAGAGCTAATAGTAGCCTCTGGGTCTGGCTCTCCTTAGTTGAACTAGAGCTGCTGTAGTCTACCTGCCATGGTGATGTAGAGAGCTGGGGTATGCTGGCCATCATGAGACTCTGGCTGTGGGCAAGAACCATCACAAATATGGAGGACAGGTCCTTCTCTAGCTTTAGTGCCCTAGAGCTTTGAACTTACCAGGCTTTTCGAGGGGAAGTGTCCAGAATGTTAGGAAGGATGGAGGTGTATTTGTTCTTTTAAAAATTGGAATCAGAGCCGGGCGTGGTGGTGCACACCTTTAATCCCAGCACTCGGGAGGCAGAGGTAGGAGAATCGCTATGAGTTCAAGGCCACCCTGAGACTACATACTGAATTTGAGGTCAGCCTGACCTAGAGCGAGACCCTACCTAATCCCCCCCCACAAAAAAAATTGGAATCAGTCCTCATTGGGAACTTGACAAAGAAACTAAATGAGTGAAGTCAGATTGCTTACCCCATTGTTGCAGTCAGGTTCTCATTGCTGGTAGAAATCACCCAACCAAGAGCAGCTTGTGGGAATAGATGGTTATTTTGGCTTACAAGCTTGAGGGGAAGCTCCATGATGGCAGGGGAAAACGATGGCATGAGCAGAGAGGGTGGACATCACCCTCTGGCCAAAATAAGGTGGACAACAGCAACAGGAGAGTGTGCTAAAACAAACACTGGCAAGGGGAAACTGGTTATAACACCCATAAACCCGCCTCCAACAATACATTCCCTCCAGGAGGTGTTAATTCCAAAATCTCCATCAGCTGGGAACCTAGCATTCAGAACACCTAAGTTTATGGGGGATACCTGAATTAAACCACCACATTCTGCCCCTAGCCCCCATAAATTGATAACCATCGATGAGGTAAAATGCAATGCATCCAGTCCAACTTTAAAAGTCCCCATATTTTTGTTTTGTTTTTTTTGAGGCAGGGACTCGCTCTAGCTCAGGCTGGCCTGGAATTAACTATGTAGTCTCAGGGTGGCCTCGAACTCTAGCGATCCTCCTACCTCTGCTTCCCACGTGCTGGGATTAAAGGCATGTGCCACCATGCCCGGCAAAAGTCCCCATATTTTTTATCAATTCCAATGATGTTCATACATCCTGATAGTCCAAGATCTTTTAACTGAGCCATAATAACCAAAAAAATCCTCCCCAAACCCATAATGGCACAGAATAAATACACTGCAAAAGATGGCATTGGGCATAGCAAGGAAATATTCAACCAATACAAGATTTAAAACAACCAGGGCAAACATCAAACTCTAGCTTCAAGTCCAGCAATTCTAGCCAGTGACCAATATCCAAGTCCAGTAATTCTAAGCAGGAATAAGTCTCCGGCATTCCAATTCTACCCCTCCAGCTAGGCTACTCACAGTTCTGGAAAACTTCATCAGGCCGGCAGCTCTCCTTAGCAGCCATCTTGTGGTCCTGGCATCTCCTCTGGATTTCCACTGTACTCCATGGTTCATCCTCATGGCCACATGGGGTCTCCATGCAGGCATCCAGCAAACCTGCTTCACACTGCCCATGGCCATTTCCAAAACACAAGACCATGTTGCAAACTCAGTGACCCTTTTTCCAGCATTTCTTATACTCTACAATACCATTTGGGGTGCCAATTTGTTAATCCAGGGGGGAATAAAGCAGACTTTGAAGAACAGGACACTCCTTGAGCACTCAGGCTCCTTCAAAAGAGTCCACATTCTTCCTGTTACCTTAGTGTCAGTTATCTGGCCCAATCTCAATTGTTTTAATCTCTCAAATAATTTGCAGGTGAGTGGGCAGCAGTTTAGGCCCAAACATTTTTCATTCTGTGCCATATCCCTCTACTCACACCAGTTCATTTCTACACAAATCAACCCTGCACAACTTCTCAGGACATGGGCATATCAACAAGCCTCACACAAACTTATTGTAGCCCAATCCAAGCAAAGCTGTTTCTCACCTTCATAAGCCAAGCCTCACAGTCCACAGTTCTTACTGCATTCAGGCCTTTCAACTCTAACCAGAATAGTCCATCAAGCTATAGCACTGCAAGGCATCTCTTAGGCCAAGGTTTCAAATTCTTCCACATTCCTCTTGAAAATCAGCTCCAAAAGGCCAAAGTCAGATGTCTAGCAGCAACCCCAGTCTGGGTACCACTTTACTGTTACAGTGAGGTTCTCATTGCTGGTAGAAATCACCCAACCAAGAGCAGCTTGTGGGAAAAATAGGTTTATTCTGGCTTACAGGCTTGAGGGAGAAGCTCCATGATGGCAGGGGAAAACAATGGTATGAGCAGAGGGCGGACATCACCCCTGGCCAACATGAGGTAGACAGTAGCAACAGGAGAGTGTGCCAAAACAAACACTGGCAAGGGGAAACTGGCTATAACACCCATAAGCCTGCCCCCAATAATACAGTCCCTCCAGGAGGTATTAATTCTGAAACCTCCATCAGCTGGGAACTTAGCATTCAGAACATGTAAGTTTATGGGGACACCTGAATCAAACCACTACACCCACCCAAAGTGGATATTTCTGGAAGAAATGTAGCTCCATCCTGGAAAGTTCTAGTGCGTTTGTATTTGGAGTTCAGAGTCCAAATGCAGTGTGATCTGAGATCAAACTTCCATGTAGGCATTCCCTTAGCATGCAATGTTCTATGTATAATACTGATAATCCATGTACTTAAAATGTACTGGCTTGGGCTATCCTGCTTAGTTTCTTTAAAAAAGAACCATGGGTGGGTACATGAATATTCTGTACAAAATATATAATGTATTGAAATCATTAAACTTAGAAAAATATCAAATAACTTTATAATTTTACCTTTTTTGAGAGTCTCATTCCATTGCTCAGGCTGGTCTGGAACTCACTGCATTGCCCGGGCCTTCGTACAACTCATGGAAATCTTTCTTCCTCAGCTTCCAGAGTGCTAGGGATGTAGGCATGTGCCACCATGCCTGGCTTTTACTCTTGAAAAGCTCTACTGATGTCAATATGTGAACCACCTGCAAAGTGAATCCTCTGACTGGTTGAGATAATTCTGAGTTGCCAGAACCAGCAGAAGCTCTATCTAGTTTTGGCAGTACATATGCATTCACCTGAGCTTTCTCTGCCTCCAGCTGCATAAAAGTTCTGTGTTTTTGCAGGGCCTCGAGGCCTAGGCCAGAGCCCTGAAGTGAATTTTCTATCATGAACTGTGCTGTAATTGCATTTTAATTCAGTTCTAATTTCTATGCTGCTTGTGTGCATGTGTTATGTTCCCTTCAACTCCTTAACTCCTGGCATCTAAGCCATTGCCTGGCATGAGTCTGCCCTTACTAAATTTTAGTTCTTACTTTAGAGACAGTTATTTTTTTCCCCTCCTAAATCATTGGAGAGGGTACCTAGTTTGTGACTTGGCAGTTCACTCCATAAGTTCTTCACTGTGCTCACTTTTGAGTGGTCAAATCCTCATTTCTTCCCAGGCACGTGCTGGCCTTGAATTTTGAATCTATTGTGAAGTGAGCCCATGTGATTGCAGCCAGCTGAGCAACTTGGAAAGCCATGAATTGGCTTGCCAAAGGAGGTCCTGTGATAAAAGTCACAAGAGGCTGGCGTCATCATATGACATCACTACTGAGAGTTCTCATTCTCCGGAAATTTAGGTGCATTAAAAAAAAAAATTACTGTAGAGCCAGGCATCATGATTACCACCTGCAATCCTAGAACTTAGGAGGCAGAAGCAGGAGGATCAGAAAATCAAAGTCCACCTCAGTTATGGGAGACCAAGAGATCCTGTCTTATAAAACAACCCTAAAAACAAAAACAAAGCTACAGCACTATTCTGATAAGGCTATATATGCTCTGTTCTTCTTTGTCCCTTCCACTCCACTCTTCTTCCCTTCCCTTCCTCTCTTCTTCTTTTCCCTTATTTTTCCCTTACCTTCCCCTTAAAAAAAAATGAGACAAAGTCTGACTATATAGTCCAGGCTGTCTTGAAGTTGATATCTCCCTTTGTCAGTCCCCTAAGTTTTGGGATTTCAGGTGTGGACCAGCGTGCCTGCTATAGTCCTACTCAATTTTTTAAGTTAGGCCACAGCGAGAAGAGTTTCATTATGGCATTTTCATTCATGTATGTCTTTATATTTTGTTCTTATTCATCTCTATTCACCACTGATGTGCCATCTCAACCATGCCCCCTCTTGATTGTTTCCTTCCTTCCCGTAAAGAGTCTTCCCTTCTGCTTTCATGTGACATGAATTCTATCACCCTAACTTTCCTACCCCTTCTTCTCACATAAAATCTCTTCCTCTCCTCTCATGGTCCTTTTTCTGCTTTTATGATTCCCCCATAATTTTTTTGCAGTTTTACTTTAACCTTTTTGTATTTTATTTATTTGTAAGCAGAAAGAGACAGAGAGATAGGCAGAGGGAATGGCCATACTAGGGCCTCCAGCTTCCTCAAACAAACTCTAGATACATGTGCCACTTTGTGCATCTGGCTTTACGTGGGTACTAGGGAATCAAACCCAGGCTGTTAGGCTTTGTAAACAAGTTCCTTAACCATTGAGAAATCTCTTCAGCCTCTAAATTAACCTTTAAAGTTAGCATACAAAGTAATGGATTTCATTATTGTTTATTCATATGTTTGTATCAATATACTTTGTTATTATTCATTCCCCTCCTCTATAGCTCTCTCCTGGGCCCCTCCCTTAATATCTCTTACTGCCTTCTAATGATCTCCTTTGTAGTTCTATGGTCTGTACACACTCACACATGTATACTTTTAAAGCTAGGTTCTACATGTGAGAGAGAACATGCAATATTTGTCTTGCTGAATCTGGCTTATTTTGCTTAATGCAATAATTTTCAGCTCTGTATATTTCCTGTAAATGTCATGATTAGCTTTTCCTTTATAGCTGAAAGCTCCATTGTACCACATTTTCTTTACTTTTTGGTTCCCCCCCCTCCCGAGGTAGAGTCTCACTTTAGCTCAGGTTGGTCTTTAACTCTGTACCTTCAGGTTGGCCTCGAACTCACAGTGATCCTCCTACCTTAGCCTCTCAAGTGCTAGGATTAAAGGCATGTGCCACCACACCCGGTGTAGCACATTTGCTTTACTCATTTATCTATTGATGGATATCTAAGATGGTTCTATTTCCTGAGTATTGTGAATAGTGCAGTAATAAACATGGATGTGCAAGAATCTCTGTGATGTCTTGATTTGGAGGCCTTTGAGTATGTACCCAAGAGTGGTATAACTGGGTAATATGGCAGTTCTATTTTTAGCTTTTTGAGGAAACTTCACTCTCACTTCCATAAAAGATATACCAGTTTACACTTCTACAAGCAGAGAATAAGGATTTTTCTTTCCTCACATAGATTCTAGCTTTTGTTGTCATTTGTTTTCTTGATGATAGCCATTTTGCCTGGGGTGAGATGAAATTTCAAAGTGGTTATAATTTGCCTTTCTTTGATGGTAGAGGATATTGAATACTTTGTCAAGTTTTTTTTTTTTTTTTTTTTTTTTGAGGTAGGGTCTCACTTTAGCTGAGGCTGACCTGGAACTTACTATAGTTTCAGTGTGACCTGAACTTACAGCAATGCTCCTACCTCTGCCTCCTGCATGCTGGGATTAAAGGCATGTGACACCATGCTCAGCTCATTTATATTTATTCTTTTGAGAACTGTCTATTCAGTTCATTAGTCCATTTATTGATCAAATATTTGGTTTTGGTATTTAATTTTTACAGTTATTTATATCTAGGTCATTAATTCTCTGTCTGAAATATAGTTGGTACAGAGTTTTTCCCTATTTTATAGGCAGTCTTTTCACTCTGATGATTATTTCCTCTGCTATACAGAACTTAATTTCATGTGGCACTATTTGTCAATTTTTTGGATTTTTTCTTGTGCCATTACAGTCCTTTTCAGAAAGTCCTTGCCTATCCTTTTATCTTGAAATGTTTTTCTGTAGCAGTTTCATAGACTGTCATTAAAAGTGTTTGACTAATTCTGAATTTATTTTTGCTCAAGGTGAGAGATATGGATCTAGTTTCATCATTCTGCATGTGGATATCCTGTTTTCCCAGAACAGTTTGTTGAAGAGGCAGTTCGCTTTAATATATAATTTTTTAATTTATTTTTATTTTTTAGTTTTTCGAGGTAGGGTCTCACTCTAGCCCAGGCTGACCTGGAATTCACTATGGAGTCTCAGGGTGGCCTCAAACTCACGGCGATCCTCCTACCTCTGCCTCCAGAGTGCTGGGATTAAAGGCGTGTGCCACCACGCCTGGCTTAATATATAATTTTGACACCTTTGTGAACCTTACGTAGGCATTCCTGTATGGGTTTATTTTTGAACATTCTGTTCTCTTCTCATCTTTTCTCTTTCCGTCCTATCCTATCCCATCCCATCCTATTCCATCTCATCCCATGCCACCCTATGCTAGTCTAGCCTACCCATTTGATTCTAGGAATTTTTAAATTTTCTTACTCATTTCTCTTTTAAAACTTTTTATAGATAACTTCTGTACATATAGACAAAATACCATTATAATAATCCCCTCATACAACCTTCCTTTTTCCCTATCCCAAATCTCTCCTCCACTAAATCCCATCTTTCCAACTAGTCTCTCTTCTATTTTGATGTCATTATTTTTCTATCCTTTTATTCAGGCCTTCAGCTACTATGAGGTCATGAATACCATGGTCACTTTGTGTCTAGAAGACAATATTACAAAGAACTCCTTCCCTTCCCTTGGCTTTTACATTATTTCTGCCACCTCTTCCACAATGATCTCTGAGTGTGATAGAGATGTCTCAGTGCTGAAAACACCACTATCATTATTTTTTGATTTTTTGAGTTGGGGTCCCACTCTAGCCCAGGCTGACCTGGCTCTCACTCTGTAGTCCCAGGTTGGGCTTGAATTCCCAGTGAACCTCCTACCTCTGCCTCCCAAGTATAGGGATGAAAGGTGTGTCATTTAATGCTAGCACCACTGTCATTTGTTCTTAGCACTTTGGTGAGTTTTTAGTCTCCCCAGTAGTTACTATCATTTAAAAAAGGAATCTTCTTGGACAGGAGAGATTGCTTAGTGGTTGGAGCACTTGACAGTGAAGCCTAGGGACCCAGGTTTGATTCTCCAGGACCCATATAAGCCAGATGCACATGGTGGCACATGCATCTGGAGTTCATTTGCAGTGGTTAGAGGATCTAGCATACCCATATTTTCTCTCTCTATATTAAATAAATACATACATACATAAAATATTAAAAAAGAGAAACTTCTTTAGCCAAAAGAGTAGCATTAGTTTGTGGACATAAGCATAAGTATTTCAAGGGCAGTTTGGTAGGCAAAATATATTAATTTAGTCAAACAACAATATTATTTTCACTGCCAGGGTTTATGACCTCCCCAGACCATAGGATTTTTATTTGGGTTCCAGTACAAAAAAGGAATTTACGCCTATGAAGGGGCCCTCAAATCCAATTAGAATGCAGTTGGTTCCCCTATAACAGATATGTCACCATTGCAATAGTTAATACAGTTGCCCTGGATGGCCAGCTATAGAACTTGCAGGGTTGCTGCCTCCTTCATACCCCCCCATATATACACATATCTATATGTATTTACACACACACACATACATACATACACACATACATACATACATACACACACACTCCAGATTCAGGTGCCACATTGAGCATTTAGCTTTATGTGGGTACTGGGGAAATGAACCAAGACCATCAGCGTTTGCAAGCAAGTGCCTTTAACTTCTAAGCCCTCATTTCTTTATTTACCCACCAGTTATTCAACAGTGTATTGTTCTGTCTACAAGTATTTTTATATTTTCTTTAGCTGTCGATTTCTAGTTTTATTGTACCATGATTTGATAATATACAAGAAATTATTTTGTTTCTTTTGTATTTGGTAAGACTTGTTTTATGGTATAGAATTGTGGTCTACTTTAGAGACGGTTCTATGGGCTGCTGAAAGGAATGTATAGTTTAACTTTGAAGTTTCTGTGTTGACATTTACTTTGGGTGACCTGCCTAAAAAGATGATATTGGGTATTGAAATCACCCACTATTTTTTTAATATTTATTTATTTGACAGAGAAAGAGGAAGGGAGGGAAAGAGGGAGGAAGGGAGAGGGAGAGAGAGAGAGAGAGAGAGAGAGAGAGAGAGAGAGAGAGAGAGAGGGGGAGAGAGAGAGAGAGGAGAGAATGGGCGCACCAGGGTCTCCAGCCACTGCAAATGAACTCCAGACACATGTGCCCCCTTGTGCATCTGGCTAACATGGGTCCTGGGGAATCGAACCTGGGACCTTTGGCATTGCAGGCAAATGCCTTAACTGCTAAGCCATACCTCTAGCCCCACACACCCTTATTTATTTATTTATTTATTTATTTAAGAGAGAGAGAGAGAGAGAGAATATGAATGGATGCACCAGGGCCTCTAACCACTGCAAAGGGACTCCAGGCGCATGTATCACCTTATGCATCTGGCTTATGTGGGTGCTAGGGAATTGAACCTGGGTCCTTAGGCCTTTCAGGCAAGCAATGTAACTGATCAGCCATCTTCCCAGCCCTTAGGTTTTTATTTTCAAGGAAAGAGAAAGAGAGAGGGGGCATGGAGAGAGAGAGAGAGAGGAGACAGGGCATGCCATGAACTCCTGCTGCTGCAAAGAGACTCAAGGTGCATTTAACTTTCTGTACCTATGTATTTATGTGGGTACTGGGGAATTGAACCTGGGCTTTTAGGCTTTGAAAGCAAAGCCCTAAACTGCCAAGCCATCTCTGCAGTCCCACACCCACTATTATTTATCAGGACCTCTCTGACAACATATGTCTATTAGTGTTTGTTTTATGAAATTGAAATTGGGTGCTCTACAGTTTGGTATATAAAATTTATAATTGTTATATTTTCATGATGAATTATTCCCTTTATTAGTATGTAGTGGATTTCTTTTCTTTCTTTTTTTTTTTTTTTCGAGGTAGGGTCTTGCTGTAGCCCAGACTGACCTGGAATTCACTATGTAGTCTCAGGGTGGCCTTGAACTTACAGCGATCCTCCTACCTCTGCCTCCCAAGTGCTGGGATTAACAGCATGCACCATAATGTCCAGCTGTAGGGGATTTCTTTATCTCATATGAATACTTTTTGATGGGAGGGAGAATAATAGGTATTTCTTTCAAGTATTAATATATAACAAGATTTTCTTTTTTTGTGTTGTATTTTGTTTTTTTGAGGTAGGATCTCCCTCTGGTCCAGGCTGACCTGGAATTAACTATAGTCTGAGTAATCTCAGGGTGGCCTCGAACTCATGGAGATCCACCTACCTCTGCCTCCGGAGTGCTGGGATTAAAGGTGTGTGCCACCATGCCTGGCTTAAAATTTTCTTTTAAAAAATATTTTTATTTATTTATTGGACAGAGAAAAAGAGAGAGAGAGAGAGAGCGCATGCCAGGGCTTCCAGCCACTGCAGATGAACTCCAGATGCATGCGCCCCCTTGTGCATCTGGCTAATGTGGGTCCTCGGGAATAGAACCTGGCTCCTTTGGCTTTGCAGGCAAATGCCTTAACTGCTAATCCATCCCTCCAGCCCAAAATTTTCTTTCTTTTTCTCAATTTTTATTAACATTTTCCATGAGTATAAAAAGTGTCCTATGGTAATATGCCCCCCCCACTTTCCCCTTTGAAATTCCATTCTCCATCATACCCCCTCCCCATCTCAATCAGTCTCTCTTTTATTTTGCTGTCATGGTCTTTTCCTCCTCTTATGATGGTCTTGTGTAGGTAGTGTCAGGCACTGTGAGGTCATGGATATCCAGGCCATTTTATGTCTGGAGGGAGTACGTTGTAAGGAGTCCTACCCTTCCTTTGGCTCTTACATTCTTTCCGCCACCTCTTCTACATTAGACCCTGAGCCTTGGAAGGTGTGATCAAGATGTTAGTCAGTACTCCAGTCACTTCTTTCCAGCACTATGATACCTTCTGAGTCATCCCAAGGTCACTGCCATCTGAAAAGAGAAGATTCTCTACCCAAAGTGAGAGTAGCGTTAATATAAGAGTATAAATATTAAGCGAAGTGCATACTGGGAAGTTTGATAAGCATAGTATATACATTTATCCAGACATCAGCAGATGTTACACCCCTAGGGCTCATGACTACCCCTGTTTTAAGTTTTCAGTATCAGGGATGTGTTTCCCCCCATAGAGCGGGCCTCCAGTCCAATTGGAGGGCAGTTGGTTTCTGCGGAGCTCCTTCCCGGTCAGGTAGGTAGTGCCGAGGGAAGGACCAGGCCTGCTGGTTCCTCCCTAGGGGTTGAGAAAGATGATGAGCGTCAGACGACTCAGACCTCTCCTGGCCACTGGAGAAAAGCCACACTGAGTTGGGAGTCTTTTCGATGCAGGAACTTGCAGAAAAACTCACTTTATTACTCTGAGCAGTTGCCTATATCATGTTGGAGATGAAGGCGGGGATTTCAGGATGGGGGCAGTGGTAAGGGCCAATAGTAAACTGTAACTATTGAAATGGTAATTACAATTGCTATGCAGAGGTGGCAGGCCAGAAGCCATTAAGCGTTTTGCTGAGTCCTAGCTGGCCAGAGACAGGTCGCCAAACTTTAGCTAGGCTCAGGAAGTTCCACTAGGCCTCACGCCTGGGCCTTTCAGAGCCCAACATCTCCCCCTTTTGTTTTTGTAAGAGCATTGGTTACCGTGGCCCCTGTCTTACATTGTCCCCCTCTGGGGATCTTACAGGTCATTGAGTACCAGGTGTTTAGCTCTCTGAGAAGCCACTCCATGGCCTGTCTTAGGTTGTCCCCTCTGGGGATCTTACCCGTCTTTGGTCACATGGAGGGCAGAGTAGGTGGCAGTGGGTCATCTGAGGAACTTAATTCCTGAGTTGCCAGCCTGTGGTAATGTATTGACCTGATGAAGTTTTATTGTCTCTAGCTGCTGGTGAATAAATTGTGTAATTGTGTTAATTACACAAGGCCTGACAGTGAGGATAAGGAGGAGGGGAAGGAGGGGGAGGAGTCCAGGTAGAAGGAGGAGGTAGGGTAAGAAGTCACGTAAGCCGGTCCGCAGCAGGTTGTCCTGGGAGTCCCGTCACATCCTCTCCAAGTCTTCCTGGAGCCTCTTAATCTTGTCCTGGATGATTCCTGATTTATTGGCGTAAAAGCGGCATTTTTCCTGTAAAAACAAACATACGCCTCCCTTTTCAGCTGTTAATAGGTCTAGTCCTCTCCTGTTTTGTAGGACTGCCTCAGCCAGGGAATGTAGCTTCCAGGAATGATATCTACATCTGGGATTAAGGTGGCTGGGGCACAAAGGCCCGTCCAATTGGTGGGAGAAAGTCATAGGCCATCTCGACTTTGCAAACATAAACCATTCCAGAAGACGGGCAGCGTTGAGCACTGGGCTCAGTTGTGTTAAAAATACAGAAGGAAGGATGAATGTATCCCACATCTATACTGGAATTATTAGGGGAAGGTGGGGCCCAAATGCCCAGAGGAAACATTGGGAAAAGCTGGAAGGGGATGGGGAAGGTGGCTGAGCAGTTTTTTAAGGTCATATGGACAACTGTACTGCAATCAGCCGGAGAGGCCCAGATCGGAGGCAAAGCCCGCAATCCTCTGCAAGGGAGGGAGTTGTTTAGTTTAGCAGGGTGAAGGACCATTTTAGGAACAGTCCTCAGGGGTGGAACACTCCCTAGAAGTGATTGTCAGTGTCCCCTTGTTGGGACAAATATTTTAGGTCTCTTGCTGCTACCCAAATGGGTCCTTTTCTTTTTATAAAGTTTTCCCATGAACAAAAATTCCATGAGTTTTACACAAGTTTCTATCAAAAAAAACTTTTTGTTACAGAGATTTTGCATTTTAATTACTTCTTAGTACAAAGGTTGGGAAACAAACAAACCCTTTTATCCCAGCAATATAAACATAAATCTTAAGGAATGGCCAGCTCTTATCAGTAACACTGAATGTGTACAATCTTGCTTACATGTAGGTGCTAAAGTCTTGCTGTTAAATGGCCCAGAGCTATGGATACAAGGCCAGCCAAATGGTTTTAGACAATTTCCCTTTTTTATTTATTATTTTTTATGAACCAGGCCCCTCCAGGCCTCGGTACAGAAAGACTGTGTCTGTCTTAGGTTGTTCTCTATGATATTTAGGCCTTACCCGTCATCGGTACATGAATTCTATCATTTATGCCCTGTCTTAGGTTGACCTAACTCGAGAGAATCTTACCCGTTTTTGACTACCAGCCTCTGCAGGGGCTTTAAGATAACATCTCAGGAAGCTGGGGTTGGGT